>NW_021703776.1:98897717-98959426 GCF_005190385.1 Monodon monoceros | reverse complement strand
TGTGTGTGTGTGTGTGTGTGTGTGTGTGTGTGTGTGTGTGTGTGTGTAGATGTGAGGAAGGCCAATGCCACCTCTTGTTTCTGTCCAGGCCTTTCTCAGGGTCTTTGCCTGGGCCGGCCACGGCAGAGCAGGTCCCTGGGCTTTAGCCCCAGGGAGGTGGGTGGCTGGGAAGGAGGCGGGGCCTTTTGCTGGCAGGCACCACCGTGGACAGCTGTGCTGTGTCGGTGCCTCTAGCCTGGCTCTGTGCAGCCTCAGGGCCTGGAGCCAGACAGCCCCATTATTTAGCTGCTGGGAGGTGGGGAGGTCAGACTGGGGCGTGTGGGCTGCAGGGAGAGACACGAGGTGCCAGGCCCTCACTGGCCCTGTGTCCATGCTCCTTCAGGTCAGGCCTGGGATTAAGGTGCAGCGGGGATCAGGGCCCAGCAGCCTGGGGCTGGCAGGTGGTGGCATCCCCTTGGGGCTCTGGGCCGCGCCTCGGCAGCAAGTGTGCTGGTGCACACCTGCATTCCCACATTGCCCTGCGGAGGCTTCGGGCCCTTCCACCATGGCTTCTCCTCACATGCTCCCCTCCTCTTCCAGGCCTCGGGAGGTCCCCTGCCCTCTGGCCCTCGTGTTCTCTCTGCTCTTTGTTCCCACCTCTCTGCCCCGCCCCTGCCATGCTCAGCGGCTGCCTGTGCCCGTGGCCTCTGCTTCAAGCCTCCCTGCCGGCTCTGTCCCCCGCGGTCTGTACCTCCCTCTCCCTGCAGCTGTCTCTCTTCTTCCCCCCCCTTCAGTACCCCCGAGCCTTCCTCCCTGCCTCTCTCCCTCTGCCCCGGTGGCCCCCACCTCTCTGGGCTCCATCTCCAAGTCTCTGTCTGGCTCCCCGTACCTCTGCCTGGCCTGGCCTGGTCTCCATGTCCCTGTGTCCCTGGGAGCCTGTGCGTGGGTGGGGATGGGGGTGTCTCTAGAGAAGAGTCTGTTGGCTTCTCCACTCCAGCTGCAGGCCGGTTGTCGTGGTAACAGGGTCAGAGGGCCCCCCCCCCCGCTGCAACAGCTGAGCTGTGGGCTGGGGGAGGGGTGGGGACAGAGGGCCAGCGTGCTCCCCAGAGCCCATGGGGAGCCAGAACCCCAGAGGTGACCCCACACCCACTGGTCTGTGGTCCCCAAACTCGGACCTCAGCCTCCCAGGTGCTTGCGCAGGTACTCCTGGCACCAGTGATTCTCCACACACCCCAGGCCATTTCACTGCCTCCTCCCTGGTCGCTGAAATCTGACTCTGTACTGTGACCCTCCCACACCACCCCCTTCTCCATCATGGCCCCAAGCTCAGACATCCACTCCTCCCCTCCCAGCCCTGTCCCCTCCAAGCTGTGATCCTCAGGTCCCCAGGCCCCCATCAGTCAGGGTGGCTGCTGAAGGAGCCCTTGGGTATTTTGAGGCTGGCAGGCAGGTCAAATGGAGGCTGGTACCTGGGTGTGCTCTGTGTCCTTGAGATGGAGCAGGCCGGGGTGAGCCCCGGAGGAATGAGGTTAGACACAGGTAGCACTTTACTTAGGGGCGTTGGGGAAGCCATCGAGGGGCCCCCTCCACCTCGGGCCTTCTGGTCAGGACCCGGGGCAGCTTGGAGTCCGGCAGGTGCGCACACCTGCATGGTGGTGGCCGGGGGCAGGGCTCAGGGGCTGCGTCCGAGCCCAGCCTCGCTTTCGCTCCGTGGCTCCAGGGAGGGCAGCTGAGCCGGAGCAGGGTGCCCTGGCCTGCATGGGGGCTTCCTGTCCCAGCCCCACCCTGGGGGCCGGGCGGGCCTGCCACGACCGAGGGTGTGGGCCACTCCTGGCCTTCTCTGGGGTCTGGAGAGTGTCGGGCGGGCGGCTCCTCTGTGTGGTATCTGCTGTAGCCCCTGAGAGGAGCTATGTAAATATTTGTGCAGACGCGTCTGGGATGGGAGCAGATTTTGACAGTGGCCTCGGGCTCTGCGGAGGGGGGCCGTGGGCAGCAGGAGGGCCAGCATGGGAGTGTGAGACCGGGTGAGCCTCAGCCTCTTTTCTGCCCAGTGGTGGCTTCCAGGGTGGTGGGACTTCAAGGGGTCCAGGAAAGTCCTTTCACGATGAAACATCTTCCCCGAGGGTGCTTGAAATGCCTCTATTTGGGAACCTTTAGCTTGGGTGGAGAACGAACCTTTTTCTTTAAAAAGACATTCTCTTCTCATCACTCCTCCCCTGTAAGCAGGGAAGACTGTGGAAATAGCTCGCCCTCAGTGTGAAGGAGTTTCACAGAATCATTCCTCCCTGACATGGGGAGGGGCCCATGGGGTCAGGGCCAGAAGAGGGGGCACAGAGGGACACCTGGGACAGGTGGTGAGTATGGGAGAGGCTCTGGATGAACCGCTGTCCCCCTGAAGTCCCTTCCTGTCCTTAGTCCAGGGGCCCATAAAGATCTCCACGCTGTGCACTGTGGTTGGCCTTGAACGGACTTCTTTCCGTTTTGGTCGCGTGTCTACTGGAGTAGAAGCACCTTGAGGGCCGGGCAGCGTCTTCTCTTTAACCCACCATCTCCCTCACATACAGTTCTGGGCAAGGCTGCCGTGTCTGACTCCCCCACTAGATTGGAAGCTCTGGGAGGGCAGACAGCGGCCTCCTTTGCTCTCTGTTGTATCTCTGTGTCTGCTGCATGGCGGGAGCTCAGTTCATGCTCCCACTGAATGAAGGATTGAATGAATGTGGTGGGCAGTGTGCTGTGTTGCAGAAACCCTATACCAGGAGTCAGAGCCTTGGGAGCAATTTCTGGTTTAGTTATAGACTTGCTGTGTGACCTTGGACAAATCACTTCCCATCTCTGGGCCTCGGTCCCTCCCTCTGTGAAAAGCCTTAGAATAATAGAATGCCAGGGCTGGGAGGGGTCTTAGAGGATGGGGAGGCTACTGGGGCCAGAGGAAGGTGGCCTGAGGTGGCCACTGAGAGAGCTGCAAGTCTTCCACCCCTGCCGTGTGGGGGACATTGTGGGGTACAGGGAAGGCATCTGGGGATTCTCAGCCTTCCCGCCTCATAGATGGACGGAGGAGGGCTGGATGGGGGAGCAGAGCTGGAGGAGGGGGTGGTGGCAGCCGCACTCATTGGCACCCTCACTGTTGTGACTGCACTTTTTTTTTTTTTTTTTTTTTTTTGCGGTATGCGGGCCTCTCACTGTTGTGGCTTCTCACTGTCGTGGCCTCTCCCGTTGCGGAGCACAGCCTTCGGACGCAGAGGCTCAGCGGCCATGGCTCACAGGCCCAGCCGCTCCGCGGCATGTGGGATCCTCCCGGACCGGGGCACGAACCCGTGTCCCCTGCATCGGCAGGCGGACTCTCAACCACTGTGCCACCAGGGAAGCCCTTTTTTTTATTTTTGGCTGTGTTGGGTCTTTTTCGCTTTGCGCGGGCTTCTCATTGTAGTGGCTTCTCTTTGTTGCGGAGCTCGGGCTCCAGGTGCTCCGGCTTCAGTAACTGTAGCTCATGGGCTCGGTATTTGCGGCATGAGGGCTCAGTAGTTGCGGCTCGCGGGCTGTAGAGCGCAGGCTCAGTAGTTGTGACGCACGGGCTTAGTTGCTCCGCGGCATGTGGGATCTTCCCAGGGCTTGAACCCGTGTCCCCTGCATTGGCAGGCGGATTCTTAACCACTGTGTCACCAGGGAAGTCCCTGTGACTGCACTTATAGTTTGCAAGCTGGGACGCATGCTTTGTGGCAGGTGGTCCTTAGATGGGGCCTCCTCGCCATCATTTTACGGGTGCCAAACTCACTTAGAAAGGCTAAGGGGTCTTAGCCAGCTGGCAGGTACCTGAGTGGGAACTCCAGTCCAGTTTTCCTCTTTCCACTCGAGTCCTGCCCAACACGGAACACCACTGCACAGGCTGTCTTGCCCCAGAGGGCCCTTTGGGGTCATGATGGGCTCAGAGCCCCAGGAAATTTGGCTTTTAGCTTGGGTTCCCAGAGCTGCAGTTCCTCATTCGCTAAGTGGGATCAAAACACCTGTCCTCCCGCGTACTGCTGGGAGAGGTTCGGCAGATAAGAGGATAGGTGCAAAGCAGTGTCGGGTGCCGAGGCTCTTGGCATTCTACTTGCCATTAGGCAGGGCGTCACCCGTGTGGCCGCAGGTTCTAGTCAACCAAGGAAGTGAGCTGACCAAGGGTCTCAGCATCCCTGTTCCCTACGGCCACCACCCTGTGCCCTGCTCCACCCCGGCCTGCCTCTCTGCCTCTCTCCACGGGCTTCTGCTGGGCCAGCTCCTGCTTCTTCCACAAATCATAGAAACCAGGGGTGTTTGTGTTACGGGTTTCTTCTTTCTCTTTCATTGGTTTTTCTCCTTTTCCTTTTTTCTCACTCCCCAGTCCCGTTACCCTCCCCTTAGGCAGCCATTCAAATGTACTTTCTGTGAATGTGTTGCTTGCATATGTTCTTGCAAAACGTGTGTTTTGTCTGACTGCATATGGGTTTAATTTATGTAAATGATATGTGCTACATATTGTATTCTGGTGTTCACTTTTGTTGCACAGGAGTCTGCCTTTAAGTCCAGCCAGCTTGTTCCTTGATCTTGAGCCTATAGCTCCATGTTCTCTGGTGTGCTCCCCCCTCGTTTTACCTGTCCACTCTCCTGGGGAGGGCCCGCCAGGCTGTCTCTATAAATGATGCTGCAGTGAACATCCTCATGCATGGCCCCTTTTGGACTCATGTGAGGATGTCTTTGGGATTTCTCCCCAGGAGTGGAACTGCTGGATCACAGGGTATGTGGACACTTAATTCAAGCAAGTACTGTCCGGCTGTGCATGGGCAGGGCTGCATCTGTTGCCACCCTCCTAAGCAGAGCATGGGATTCCCCTGCAATCCTGCCACACGTGGCGTTATCCACCTTTCTAATTTTTGCAAGTTTAATAGGTGGAAGTGATATCTTTCTGCTTTAATCTGCATTTCTTTGATTTCATGCGAGTCCGAACATCTTGTAGGCAGCCGTTCAGGTTTCTTTCCCGTGACTTCCCTGCTCATATCCTTTGCTCACTTTTCCATGAAGCTGCTGTCTTTCGTTCTTGTTGATCTGCAAGAGTTGCTTCTCGATTCTAGAAACACAAATGCGTACAGTTAAATAGCCATTGTGTGTGCTGGACACTAATCCCCGTTGAGTCAAGATTTTGTAAACATCTGTTCCCATTCAGTGGTCTGTCAAATTTGTCCAACAAAAATTCTTAATTTTGATACAAACAAATTCATGGATTTTTAGCTTTCTTCATGCTTTTGAAGTTTTGTTTGAGAAATCCTTCACTGTCCTGAGGTTGCAAAGGTCTATATTTTCTTCTGTTACCTTAATTGTTTTACCTTTCTCAGTTGGGTCTTTAATCCATCCTGACCCTACCTTTGTCTGTGGTGTCAAACAGGGATCAAGGTGTGTTTTTTTCTGTGTACTGAGCCAATTTTCCCAACACATCTAGTAAACAGCCTATTCTTCTCCGTTGACTTGTGGGGCTACCTTTACCACTGGTTAATTTGCCATATATCCATGCGTCTGTCTTTGAGCTCTCTGTTCTGTTCCAACTATTTATTTGTCTGTTCCTGCAAACCATATTGAAAATATACGGCAGTTAGTATGTCTTAGTATCTGGAAAGGCAAATCTTCCCTCTCTGCTCTTCTTTTGAAAGGTTGACATACATATTTGTGGACCTCTCTTCTCCTTTGCAAACTCTAGAGAAGGTTTATCAAGCTCCTGGGAAGAAAAACCCCACTAGAATCTTGACTGGAACTAGATTGGTTTTATGGGTTAATTTGGGGAGAATTGACATCTTTCTAATATTTGTCCCATCTCAGAGTCTGTAGCGTCTCTCCATTTATCAGATGGTTTCTGCATCCTTTATTAGTTTAAGGTTTTCTTTTTTTCTCCCCCATAGAGACCTTGTGCATTCTTGGTCACTTCCTAGACACTTCATAGTTTTTTTTTTTTTTTTTTTTGGCCATGCTATGTGGCATGTGGGATCTTAGTTTCCCGACCAGGGACTGAACCGGTGCCCCCTGCATCGGGAGTATGGAGTCTTAACCACTGGACCACCAGGGAAGTCCCCACTTCATAGTGTTTGTTGCTATTATGAAAGAGATCTTATTTATTTATTTTATTTTATTTTTTTGCGGTACGTGGGCCTCTCACTGTTGTGGCCTCTCCCGTTGTGGAGCACAGGCTCCGGACGCGCAGGCTCAGCGGCCATGCTCACGGGCCCAGCCGCTCCACGGAATGTGGGATCTTCCCGGACCGGGGCACGAACCCGCGTCCCCTGCATCGGCAGGCGGACTCTCAACCACTGCGCCACCAGGGAAGCCCGAAAGAGATCTTATTTTTGACTACCTACTCTAATAGCCTTCTGCTGGTGGAGAGGGGGGCTGATCTTGTATTTGGCAGCCTCACTGGATGAAGTCTCTCATTAGCTAGTTCTAATTGTTTATCTGTTGATTTTATTGGTTCTCTAGGGAGATGATCCTATCGTCTGCGAATAACGCTGGTTTTCTCTGTGTATGTTTGGGTCACTGCCATACGCGTTGATGTTGGAACGTTCCATCTGCCTTTTCAGCAGGCTTTCACATGCACTTGTATTTATTTGCTGGAGTCCTGTGACGTGGGTGAGTCAGGGAGGGATTGCAAGTTTCAGATTAATGATTGAGAAGCTGCGGCCGACTGGGTGACCGATGGGACAGGCCCTCTGGGGTACGCCGGGAGCCAAGGTGGGAGCGGCACTCCAGAAGCTTGCGGGGCCCTGGAGGAGGGCAGGGACCCCCACTGTCCCCTAGCGGACCTCGGCCCTTTGTGCCCTTGCTGCCCGTGGCTGGCTGTGTGAGGGTCACAGAGAAGAGGGCTGGTAGGGGTCTGAGGCTCAGAGATGCCCCAGCCCGCTTGCCCGGATTCCCGGGCCGTCAGCCTCCGTGTTCCGTGCCGTTGACTAGACTGAATAGTGCTTCAGCAGAAGACGCCGCCTCGCTCCTCTGAGGGTTCTGACTGCTGTCCAGACTCAGGGTGGGTTTGAAATGGGCCAATCCTGTCCTGAAAGGGTAGTCAGTCAGCGCCCCTGGATCTGAAATGGAGCTTAAAGCGTGGGGAGATGACCCTGTCCCCATCTGCCATCCGGGCAGGTCCCTGCCCCAGTCCATGATCGACTGGACACCTGTTCACCCAGTTTGTCCCGTGAAGCCCAACGCTGGCTCTGGGCAGAGGGAGGAAGCTCCGCCAGAAGCCAGTGTACAGTTACCTCTCTCATTAGGAGCACAGTGTTAGAGGAGTTTTCAGTGAGAGACATCCCTGTGGCCAGATGGAGCTGCCAAGAAAATCTTTGTAGAGGGGGTCCTTCGGGGGCCTAGAGGGACGGGAGGAGTTGGAGAGAAGCGGGGTGGGGCCGTGGGGAGTGGGAGGGCCTGTGAAGCTGGGGTGCACTGGAGGGGGCACTGGGACCAGCCTGCGTGTCCGGGGATGGGAGGCTAAGTGTGGAGGCCTCAGGGAGGTGGGGAGTGCGATGGTGCCGTAAGAGAAGCTTTCCCCGAATAAACATGGCCTCGTTTCACCTTCCCGGGGCTTCTTCGGAACAGGGCAGGGCTGTCACTCCCAGTGTACAGACTGTGAGGCTGCAGCCCCGAAGGAGGTCGAGTAGGGCTGAGCCCCAGAGCTTTTCTAGAAAGAGCTCTTCTCCCGAGGCCATCACAGTGGCCCCTGGGAAAGGTAGCACAGACAGGCCACATGCAATGGGTTTGGGCGGGCACCTGGATGACCCACAGAGGCCCTGGGGCCCTCCGTATGGCCCTATAAATCTCTGGGAAGGTGTTAGGCTGGAGGGGCTAGTGGAGGGTCTGTCTGGAGATGCTCCTTCTGTGTGAGTTGGGGTCTGGATCGTGGCTCCCCAGCCCCAGCCCTGAAGTGAGTATTCCTGGGGAAGTCTGTCCCACTCAGCTCCTGGAGCCATGGGGATGGGATTGGCTTCTCTTTCTCTCTCACACACTGACACACACACGAACACACACGTGCACACTCATTCACTGGCTGGCCTCTCAGGCTCCCCCGCTCTGTCCCCTGGGCCTGTAGTGTCCCTGGCCTTCCTTAGGCCCCCACTGCCCGAGAGAGCGACGTTAGCGACACGGTGGCCCCTGGCCAGGAGCAGCTCCTGCTGCATCTTCCTGTCGCCGCCACCAGGCTAAATATAACCTGACACTGCACAGCCCTGGGCCGCCGCCGCCGTCGGAGACAGCCTCTGCCTGGGGGCGGACAGGCCAACTGGAGCCCCAGCCTCCTGCCCCAGCAGGGCAGGACAGCGACCGGGGTGAGGATGGCTGCTTCCCCGAGGTCACCTTCCCTGCAAGGACCCGGCACCCTGCCTCGTTACAGCTCTGAATGCTTCCACAAGGCCATCTATCATCTCATCTGGCACCCAGAGTACGAGTCACTTGTCCCTGCAGTACCCACAGGGAGTCTGAAGCTCAGAGAGGTGGCTGACCTGCCCACAGTCACACAGCGATTGCCCAGGTCTCCTGAGGGTCGGGGCAGATCAGCTCGGCTCAGCTCCCCAGGACCCCTCTCTCTGCCAACTCATCCCGGACTCCAAACTGGGGGTCCTGTTGACTCCCCGGCTCAGTGAGGGTGGGTGCCACGCCTGTCTTGTTCATGAGGCCCTGAACGCTTCACGCGCGTGTGCTCAGTGAATACTCCAGGGGGATTAAGAGCCACCTGCAAAGGAGCTTGATGACACCTAGTATGCAGACGAGCCACTAGAGATTCTGACCTGGGGAGCTTGTCCAAGGACACGCAGGTCACCCGCAGGCCTCCCTTTCCCCACCTGCCCGGTGCTGCCCCAAGAGATAAGGCCTGCCCCCGCGAAAGCCGACGGCGGCTCCTGCCTGGCGACCAGCCAGGGGTTCCCAGAGGTGGGCAGTTGGGTTTGGGACTGTGGGTGGGGCCCCTGGATGGGTTGGGATGCAGGGCAGGGACGGTGCCCCAGGTGCACTGTTGGGTGTGGGTTGGCACCAGGTGAAAGCAAGCCAGTGTTGCGTTCTGATGAAGATGGCTCCCTTCCCCGAGGTCAGGAGGAACTGGACCTGCTGCACCTGGAAGGTAGCCAGACCTGGTCCCCTGGGGCCCTCCCACTGCCCCCCTGACCCTTCCTCAGTGGCCTGTGGTGAGCTGCATGACCTCTGCGGCCCTTAGGATCTGAGGCGCAGAGGAGCCTGTCCTTGTGTGAGGCTGTCAATCCATGACTACCTCTCCTCTCCCGGTCTTCATTCTCACAGGGCCCAGGGTGCCCCAAGCCCAGGAGGCAGGCCGAGGCTGGGTGCCCGGATGTCTTCAGCTGGGGCTGGGGTCGGCGGGTGGGGGTGGTGTGAGTCGGGTGTTCTTCAGCACCAGCCACGTGAGCCAGGCTGGCCGAAGGGCCCTCTCCCTCTCCTCCTTCTCCAGTTACCAAGATGTCCCTTTGGGGACTTCCCTGGCGGTCCAGTGGTTAAGACTCCGCGCTTCCATTGCAGGGAGCGCAGGTTCAGTCCCTGGTCGGGGAAACTAAGATCCCGAAAGCTGCGCAGCGTGGCAAAAAAAAAACAACCCCGCAAATAGAAGCAAAAACAAACAAAAAAACCTCCCTTGGGCCCTCCCGCTTCACAGTGTTGTGTCATTCATCCCTCCAGCCCAGGGGGGCATGGCCATCGTCCTGTATTGCAGATGAGCTCCCTGGGGCCGGAGGGGGGCAGGTGACTCGCCCAAAGTCATTCTGATGCAATGAGCGAAGGCCACTTAGCTCCATAGCCTGTGCCCCGCCCTTTCGCGCCCGGGAGCCCCTCAGCCGTTCTGCGGGCAGGGCAGGGGCCCTCCGCTCCCCGTTCCCTCCTTCCCCGGGCGCTCCAGACTCCGGCTGTCTCGGGAGCGCGGGCCGCTCCTGCCACAGAGCGGCTCTCGGCGGAACTGCAGCCTCCACCAGCTCTGGGCTCAAGTCAGCCTCTGCTCCGCGGAGCTGCTCTGGGGGGGTGGGGCAGGGCGGAGGCAGGAGAGGAACAGAGGGATGAGCGGGGTCTGGGGTACGTAGGAGCAGGGCTCATGGGGGGCGAGGCACTGGTCCCGGCGTGCGGTGCCAGCCCAGGGCTCCGGGGAGGCGGCCCAGACACTGACTCTGAACGTTTCTTCTCTGCTGAGTTGTGTGAAGGTCACAGCCCCGCCGCCTGCAGGCCGCGATGTGCCTCTGCTCAGTTCTGGCTGTCCCTGTGCCCCACCCCTGGCCTGCTGACCTCCAGCTGCCCTCAGGGACCCCCCCCCCACCCCCGCCAGAATTCCAGCCAGTGATGGGATGGGGTCCCCTGGCAGGTCTGGCTGAAGAGCTAGGGGTGGATGATACGGCAGCTCATGGAAGACCCAGCCAGCCAGGCAGGATGGGCGGGAGGCAGAGCCTCTCGGAGCCCTGGCTGACCTGGGGCTACCCGCTTTCCTTCCTTCCGTGGCCCCTCGAAAATAGTAGCTGGAGCCTAACACCCCGCCTCCCCCCAGCCATCAGGCAGGGCTCCAGTTCACATTTTCGGAATAACAAGGGCTTTTACAGGGTTATTTGAAAGGGAAAATTCCTTGAATGTCGACAAAGGGAGAGGACCAAGGGGGCTCCGTGTGTGAGTGTGTGTCTGTGTCCAAGGGCCGGGGGTGGGCCTGTGCTGTAAGGGGGCTTATATCTGGAGTTTCTGCGGCCTGGCGTGAAGGGGGACACAATTTGCGATGTCAGGGTCCTGGGCTGTCCAGGCTGCAGAATGCAGGTCTGGCCTCTCTTGCTGAGAAGCTGGAACTGAAGTGGGCACGGGGTGTGGAGACCTCAAGTTCAGAATCCTGAGGCCGTGCCCTGGGGGCAGGATCCCCAGGCCATCCTGCAGGGTTGGGCTCATCAGGGTTCCAGACTCTGGACTTATGTGAGACGAGTTTCCCAGCGAGGAACCAAGACCAGGGGCCTGGATCGCTGGGCTCCCAGGGGGTGGGTGTTGGGGGGGGTCTCCAGGGCTACGGTTTCCTGGTCTCTGGCCTCTCCTTAGTCTCTATGAGGGCCGGTCCCTGTTCAGGCTGCTGCCGGCCATCACCATATTAGGGCATAAACTCTAGGCGGGCTGTCTAGGTGCCAGATGGTCTCCAGCTGGGCCCGGCCTCCTGCAGCTCCCAACACCACGGCAGTGTTTCAGCCGGGCCATGTCAGAGGCTGGAGGTCAGGGGACAGGAGCAGCTACTGGAAAGAGACCCTGAAAGAGACCCCCAGCTCAGGTCCCGTGGGCCAAGCCATGAGGGCCTGGGACGCGGTGAGTGGAAGGGCTTTGGGGTAGGGCAGAGAATTCTTGGCCAGCCCCTGCCCTGGCCCAGCTCCCCTCATCCCAGTGCCATCCTGTTTCCTTTGGTTTCAGAGGATCTCCTTCCACCAGATTAATCCCACAGCAGTTAGAATTGCTCCCCTGCCGCTCCCTCTCGGCCCTGTCCCTATAGCAATCGCCCCGGAGCCTGGCCAGCACCTCCTAGGAATCAGGCCCTTTACGCCTGGCCTTCTCAGGTCTGTGGAGGAGCTGCGGCTGCACTTCCCAGGGCTGGCCCACAGGGCTCACTGGCCGAAGGCCCCTCCAGCTGGTTGGCCTTGACTCAGTTCACCCCAGCCATGTCCTCTCCACCAGCCCTGATCCTTGACTCCTCCCCCGCCGTTAGCCCCACCCCATCACCAACACCACTGGCCAGCGCCTGCTCCCTGGTGCGTTGTTCTGGGTGCTAGGCCCTTCAGAGGGGACACAAGACGCTGGTGAGTTAGGACCCGGCAGTTCAGAGAAGACAGATGAGCATCAGGAAAGAAGTCTCTGCCCTGGGAAGAGAAGATGAGGAACATGCTTGGTCCCCATCAGGTCCATGGAGGAACAGAATGTTAATGCGCCTTCTTGTTGCATCAAGGAGGGCTTCCTGGAGGCGGGGGTTCTGAGCTGGGCCTTAGGCAGAGCCTGAGAGCGCACCAGGGTCTCTTTCAGAAATCAGCAGAGAGGAGGGTGTGGGGGCCGTGCGCTGGTCAAAAGCAGAGGCGGAACAGGTACATTGGCCTGGTGAACTGACAGCAGCTGGAATAGGGGGCCTGGTGGCCAGAGAGAGACATTGGGAGGGAAAAAAAAAATCAAGAACAGAGAAGAAGACGAGAGACAGATGAAAGATCTAGAAGCAGCACCTCTCAACTCTGGTGAAGGATCAGTTTTGTTTCTAATGTGTCACAGACCAATACTTGTGTGAAATACAAAAATCACATGCTTGGGTATTGTGGCAATGCCCAATTGCTGTAAAGGTTTTGAAGCTCTTGCTCTCAACTTCTGAACTTATCTTCTTGTGGATGACACAACAGTTGGGTACGAACGAAGAGGAGCAAAGACAGACAGAGACAGAGGGTGACGGCTCACCTGTCTCTAGTGTTCGGCGCACGCCAGGCACTGCCCTAGGTAGCTGGCACGTGTTGACTTATTTAATCTTTACAACTCACGAGGAACGAATTATCATCGTTCCCATTTTATAGATGAGGAAAATGAGGCACAGGGAGGTTAAAAACGTAAGAAAAATGCATCAATGACGAGGCAGCAGAGCTGGGATCCGAACCCTGAGATCCTGGGCTTAAAGTCTGTGGGCTTAACCTCCAGGCTGCACTGCCTTGCATGAGGAAAAGCAAAGACAGAGTGCGAGAGGATAGGGAAAAAGGTGAAACAACCCAGGAAGAAAGGAGCAGAAGGCAGTGTGAGGAGAACGCAGGTCGGGAGAGAGGGCTGGAGAACCAAGGCAAGCAGAGAGGGAAAGGGAGAGCTTTGAAAGCGGAAAGCTGGAGCGGCCAGATTGGGGAAGCAGCTCTGGCCGGCAGGTGGCAGGAGGAGGGGGTGGGGCAGGAGGCAGTGGCGAGAAGGGGCAGGACTGTGTGTGGGAGCCGTGGGGGAGGCAGAAGTGGACAGGCCCCTTCAGGTTCCGGGGGCCCGTTCCGCCTGGTAGCACAGTGGCCGTGTCTCTGCTCTGCAGGGAGCTGCTTCCCGTGCCTGGTGGATGTGGTGCCCGTGAAGAACGAAGATGGGGCTGTCATCATGTTCATCCTTAACTTTGAGGTGGTGATGGAGAAGGACATGGTGGGATCCCCAGACCGTGACACCAATCACCGTGCCCCTCCCACCAGCTGGCTGGCCCCCGGTAAGTGCAGCTGTGTTCTTGGGCTGGCGCAGGAATACACGGTTTCCCTTCCCTGGGGCCGTGAGGCCGCCCGAGGGCAGTGCTCTGCAGGAAGGGATGCGGAGGGGATCCCTTCAGGGATGGGGGAGAGAAGATGGAGGACACGGCCGGTCCCCTCCAGCTCAGCATGGACAGATGCGGTGGAGTGACTGAGCCCAGATTCACAGGTCCCTGGGGCAGGAGCATGGCTGGTTTCATAGCCTTACCCGCTTGGGGTCCCACCACAGCATCCCCTGGGAGTGATCCTCTCTCCAGCCCCAGGGATGGGGGATTCACCCTTCCCAGATGGCCCTGGCCACTTCGGGGCAGCCCCCTCTGCTCATGAGAAGGCTCCGTCTCTCATGGACTCAACTCTGTGAAGTTTCTCTCTCTGGTCCTTGTTCCCGGACGGGTCAGCTCCCTGCCGTGGCCTTGGCTACTTGAGAAGAGGATGTGAGGGGACTCCTCCCTGTGGCTGGAGGCGTGGAGGCCTCACCTCATCCCCCCATGACTCAAAGGCTCAGACACCTCCTCCTCCCCCTGCGTGGCTTTTTTGGGTTTAATTTTTTTTTTTTTTTTGGCGGTACGCGGGCCTCTCACTGCTGTGGCCTCTCCCGTTGCGGAGCACAGGCTCCGGACGCGCAGGCTCAGTGGCCATGGCTCACGGGCCCAGCCGCTCCGCGGCACGTGGGATCTTCCCGGACCGGGGCATGAACCCGTGTCCCCTGTGTCGGCAGGCGGACTCTCAACCACTGCGCCACCAGGGAAGCCCCATTTGGGTTTAATTTTAAATGTTCCCTCAGAGTCATGGCGAAAGAAACCACCTCTTGGTTTCTCAAGCTCTAAAGTGGCAGCATTAGTAACACTGGCCCCACCTGTTCCATGGGTGCCACCTCCAAGGTGGCAGGGTACGGCGGGAACCCGTGGCATCACTCCTCCATTTGGATGCAGGCCCTGCCGTTTACTGTGTGACCTCCAGCAAATCACATAACTCGCTGACGCCTAAATTTCCTCAAGTCTAAAATGGAGGTAATGATACCCAATGGGTGCAGTTGTGAGAGCCACGGTGGTGTATGTAGAGACTGCCGGTGATGTGAGGCTCAAGAAATGGTGGTTTATTATTGGCGGAGTCTTAGATACGACTGCATTCTAGACTTTTTCTGGAGACTTGAGTTCTGTGCAGTAGGAGTAGGGGTGGAGGGGTGCCGGCGGCTCTCGGGGCTCCCACTTTCCCTCCTTCCTCCCCTTGGTGACTGGGCTCCAGCTGCTAGGCCTGGCCCTCTCCCGGGCTGCTGGCGCCACGCACCTCCCCTCTCCACGCAGGCCGCGCCAAGACCTTCCGCTTGAAGCTGCCCGCGCTGCTGGCCTTGACCGCCCGGGATTCGTCGGTGCGGCCGGGTAGCGCAGGCGGCGCCGGTGCCCCGGGGGCCGTGGTGGTGGACATGGACCTGACGCCCGCGGCGCCCAGCAGCGAGTCGCTGGCCCTGGACGAGGTGACGGCCATGGACAACCACGTGGCGGGGCTCGGGCCGGTGGAGGAGCGGCGCGCTCTGGTGGGCCCGGGCTCGCCGCCCGCCTGCGCGCCCGGCCCGCACCCGTCGCCCCGGGCGCACAGCCTCAACCCTGACGCCTCGGGCTCCACCTGCAGCCTGGCCCGGACGCGCTCCCGAGAGAGCTGCGCCAGCGTGCGCCGCGCCTCCTCGGCCGACGACATCGAGGCCATGCGCGCTGGGGCGCTGCCCCCGCCGCCGCGCCACGCCAGCACCGGTGAGGGTCGGCCCCACCCCTGCAGGAACTGCCCGGCTGCGTCCTCACCCGCGGGCCTGTCCATTCCAGGCCCTCAGCTTCCTCCCTCTCCGCCCTGTCCTGTGTGCCTGGGAGATGGAAATCCTATTAAGCGCTTACTTAATCCCATTAAGTAGCCTTTTATTCCATTAAACGTGCATTCATCCCGTTGCATTCTTCCACTCTCAGAGCAGGTGCTGGCCCCGAGGAGCTGGCTCTCCCAGGCTGGCCTGGAGCGGGGATGCCCACGGGAGTCGGGAAGGCGGGAGAGGCATCTGGGTCCCTGCCACCACCTGGGCCTCTGGCAGGCTCCCAGTGCCTGCTGAACAGGCCCGTATGGAGGCTCTTTCCCCTTCGTCATCTCATAGCTGCATCAGGCGTGCTTCCTTACGGTGGGGAGGGGTCTGCCCTCACTTGTTTCTCAGGGACTCCACTCCTGTTTCCTGAGCTGGCCTCAGTGAACCCCACGGCCTGGCTCCTGCAGGGCCCGTCTCCACCTCAGCTCTGTGTTGTCGACCTGACGGCCTTTGCCCCTGCCTGCCTGCCACCCTGACCCCCTTTCCCCTCCACCCCAGGGGCCATGCACCCCCTGCGCAGCGGCCTGCTTAACTCCACATCAGATTCGGACCTCGTGCGCTACCGCACCATTAGCAAGATTCCCCAAATCACCCTCAACTTTGTGGACCTCAAGGGCGACCCCTTCCTGGCTTCGCCCACCAGCGACCGGGAGATCATAGCCCCCAAGATAAAGGAGCGGACCCATAATGTCACTGAGAAGGTCACCCAGGTAGGTGTCCAGCTCGCTGGCTCTCCGCTCACGTGGGAGGAGCTTGGAGGGAGTGGAGTGGGAGTGGACTGTGGTCAAAAGGGGGGGTGGAGGGGTGCAGTCAGTGAGGGCCTCCTGAAGGTGGCGGACGTGCCGGCTGGGGGTGAGGGTGGCGTTTCAGAGCTGGGACGAGAGAGATCCTGGAGCAGGGGAGACTGGAGGGGGGTGCCCACGGGAGGGGCAGATACAGAGGACAGGTGGATGGGGCTCAGGGAGGACAGGGCAGTTGAGGCCGGGCACCTGGCAGGGTGAGGGTGGGTGGGAGAAGGTGGCCACGGGGCACAACAGAGTCCTGGGGGCAAACCAACGGGAGGTTTCACGTTAGAAGGGGCCACAGAGGTCAAGGTTGGGGGTCCTGATTCTTCTAGGCCAATGTGATGAGCCAGGCAGAGGGTGGGAACCCGGTGCTAGGGCCAGGGTGGCCCAGAGGTGCCCACCCCTGTCCCCAGACCATGGGAGAGGAGAGTTTTCCTTCCCAAGTCGGGAGAGGAGGGTATGGAGTTGGGCGCACAGATACAAGAGGGGTCAAGTCCCTGAATTCCAGACCAGAGAAGATTGCCAGCCTGGGGGGGAGGCACTGCCCAACACTGCCCAGTGGCAGGGCCAGCCTGGTCTCCTGCCTCCTCTTGGCAGCAAGCCACCCCCACTGCCCAGTCCATCCCAGCTCCTTCCCGTCCTGGCCTGGGGGTGGGGTGGGGGAAGGTCAGGACTGAGAATCCAGGGACGGAGGGGGCTCCCGGGCCACACCTGGCTCGCCTCAGTCCCACCGCCCCCTCCAGCTCCTTCGGGCTCCCTGAGCCGCCCGAGTGAGGGAGCTGTCCGCGCGCTGCCCTGGGCCTGCTCAGCCCTCCTCCTGGCCCCGCTCCGCTGCCGCCTTGGCTCTCTGGGTCCCTGCCAGGTCTCCGGCCCCTTGGCCTTGACTCCAGAACGTTCCCCCCACCCTAGGCCCCATATCTGGCTGCCTCGGCCTCACCCCCTCCCACCTCTGCCTCTCTCGTCCTCACCTGGAGCCCTGCCGGCTGCCCTGCCCCTGTGCCCACAGCGTGTGCTGTCGTGTTGTGGTCTGTGCGCGCCAGCGTGAGCCTGTGCTCCTGGCTCTTTGGTGGCCGGCCGGTCGCTCCATCTCTGGGTGTCTGTCTGACTCTGGCTGGCTGGGCACTGGACCGGCGGGGCGGGGGTGTCGGGGAGACCATTAATCTGCGGTGACAGGCCGGGCTGCCGGGGGGAGGGGGAGGGGCACAGGCCGCGGGAGTGGCTGCGGCGGGAGCCCGGAGCGGGCCGCGGGGGAGGGGGCCTCTGGCCGGCGGGCGGGGCGCGGGAGCCCGGTGCCGGCGGGGCGGGGGTGGGGACCTGGGAGGAGGAGGGGCCGGCTGGAGGAGCCGAGGTTCCTACCGCGGTGCCCTGCTGCTGCTGGGCTGGCAGCTGGCAGAGCGCAGCACCCTGGCAGCGGGGCCGGCACCAGGGGGCCATGGGCGGCCTGAGCCAGGCGGGCTGCTCTCCGCGCTCACTGCCAGGGTGACCCCAGCCCCGAGGCCCAGCCCCAGTGACCCTGGCTTCGTGCCAGAGGCTGCCCTGGGAGCCAGGCCGCCAGCGGCTGGGGCGCAGCCTGGGCTGAGGCTGCTGTTGAGGTGCAGGTGAGGCGCTGGCTGGGCCCTTGGGCCCCGGGCAGGCAAACTGGGGGGAGCCAAGTCCTCCATGGCGGCCCCAGCGGGGAAGGCGAGCAGGACAGGGGCTCTGCAGCCCAGGGCCCAGAAAGGCCGGGTGAGGCGGGCCGTGCGCATCTCCAGCCTGGTGGCCCAGGAGGTAGGTGACCCCCCCCCAGCCCCTCCCCCTCCCTCCGGGGCGGGGGCACCGAGATGGATGCGGCCCAGAGGGCTCTGGCTCCAGGCCCGGAGAGGGCTTCTGAGATGCAGGATGGTTTGGGAGCGCTGGGATCTGTGGCCCCGCTCATCCCATTCCTGGCTCCGGCTTGCTCGCTCTTCTCCAGACCCGCTGGGCCTAGGTGGACAGTGTTTTTCTTGCCAGCGCTTCCCTTCTCCTTGGGCTTCCGTGGCCCAGCCTTCTAGCTCGACACGCAAAAGGAGGAGAGGGGAGAACAGGAGTGAAGTGGGTGCGCGGAGAGGATGGCGGGGAGACAGGGGAGGAGAGGATGGCTCCCACTCCCACCCCACCTCCCCCAGCCAGCGGGCAGCAGCCGGGCCTGGCACAGAGGTGCAGGGGCTCCACCCCTCCAGCACTCTGTGTGTTGTGAGTGGACCCTGCGGCGGGCGAGTGAGGCGTGGGCTGCTTCAGGGGTCCAGGTTGGGGGGCTGGGACCCGAGGAGGCTGGGGTCAGAGGCCACTGGATGAGTGGTGAGGGCAGGCTGAGCCGGGCACCTGGTCCACCTCTTCTGGGGCAGCCTGAGGTGCTGGTGGCTACGCTGTGGTCCCCCAGGCTGCTGACTCTATAGGCACCTCCTGGGAGCCACGTCTCCAGCCCCTGGGGGGCTTCTGGCAGAGAGCCAGAAGCCAGCTCAGGGAGGATGGCCCGGGGAGTTGGAAGGCTCATGGGTGGGTCTGGGTCTGAGAATCCCACCCCTGTCGCCACCACCAGCACCTAAAGTCTCTGCCGTGGCTCTTGTGACCCTCCCAGCTGGGGGACAGGTATGGGAGGGGATTCTTCCCGGCCACAGGTGAGGACCCGGGGTTTGGCTTAAATGAGTTTTAGTATTCTGTGTGACAACAGGTTATGTAACAGGGGAGGTTATATACCGGCAAGGCCGTGTGGCGAGCTGGTGGTTGCAGAGCTGAGCAGCCCGGCCGGCCCCCACAAGAGGAGGTCTGCGGGGCCGGGCCTCGTGCCCTGGCCTTGCCCCCGGCATATGTGCTTGTGTCCTGGGCGGTGCTGGTCCTGCTGTGGGCAGACTCAGGTAGGGGGCAGGATCCCATTTGTCAGGTGTGGTTGAGCACAGCCTCCGGGGGCCTGGCCTCTCAGGTGTGGTGAGGAACCCCATCCGGGAACCTTCTTCTGCCTCCTTGTCTCTGAGGGCCCTTTGCAGTCCCCACTTGACCCCTGAAAGTTCACCGCCCGTGTTTTCTGCCTTAAGGAGCAAGGGGCTCGGGCTGAAGGCAGGGCAGAAGCGGGGGCCTGGAAGCCACGTGCCCCTTCTCCTGCCCCAGGCCCCAGCTGCCCACCCCACCCATCCTGTGCGTCTGGAGCCCCTGTGGCCAAACCCCTAACTAAGGCCCATCTTAACTTCCGGTCCACCAAGGAGAGGCTCTCCACACAGGCCATCTGGTGCGGGTGGTTCCAGGGGGTCCCCAGCTTGAATATGAACGGGCGTCTGCGGCTCCACCCACCACGGCCCTGCCCAGCGCAGAGGCTTGAGGATGCGGGGCCCAGGCACCTAGTACTGCTCCCGCAGGGCCGGCAACCTTGGCTCTCAAGGGGGCGGGTGAGGCCTTGGGTTTGGCTGCCCAGGGATGGCAGGGCCAGGCTGGGAGAGTTTGGGGATTCTGAGGGGCAGGAGGAGGCCGCAGGGGGACAGACAGAGGCTCCTGGGACAGCACGAGAAAGCTGGTCTCAGCTCTTTTAGTTTGGCTTGGGGGGAAAGAGTGGCGTGACTTGCTGCCACCTGGTCTGGATGGCGAGCCTGCCTCTGCCTGGGTGATGAAGGGGCAGGACAGGAGGTGAGCCGGTGCGGGGCTGGGTGGTCACTTCTGAATGGCTGCCCTGGGCCAGGGTGAGTAGGGAGGGGGAGTGAGTGTCATGGTCTCTCTTTCCGGGATGCCAAAGGGCCTGAGGCTGGGTGGCTGGTATCCTTGGGCCAGAGGCATGAAGGGACATTTAGGCCCTCAGTCCCTGGGCCACCAGCAATGGGACTCGTAAGGAGCTGGAGTGACCACCACCATTTACATCGCCCAGGCCGGAAGCTGTAGTCCTTGGAGCATTATCTGGACAGAGACTGTAGTATATGTGGGACGTGTGTGCGTGCGTGTGTGTGTGTGTGTGTGTGTGTGTGTGTGTGTGTGGTGTTTGGGGGTGTGGGTAAGATCTCACGGTGGGAGTTATATCCATAGTTATCGGTCTGTATTGCTGGTGGGGAGCAGTACTTGTGGGTGTTACTGCTTGGTGCCCTGGACTCAGCCAGCCAGGAGGTCCCGTGCCACATGGGGAAGGAACTCTGGTGAGTGGCCGTGTCCGCTTGTCTGAGGGTGGGCTTCCCCGCTTACTCTGCGTGGCCTCTTCTCTGGAGGGCCCAGCAGAGATGCTACCTGCTCCTACCCTGGAGGGCCCCATGGTCTGTCCTCCCTGCCCAGACCCTGGCTGGACATCATACCCTCACCTGCACCTTCCCCGCCGGCTCAGGTCCTGTCCCTGGGGGCCGATGTGCTGCCGGAGTATAAGCTGCAGGCACCGCGCATTCACCGCTGGACCATCCTGCACTACAGCCCCTTCAAGGCCGTGTGGGACTGGCTCATCCTGCTGCTGGTCATCTACACGGCGGTCTTCACGCCCTACTCGGCCGCCTTCCTGCTGAAGGAGACGGAAGAGGGTCGCCCGGCCCCCGACTGTGGCTATGCCTGCCAGCCGCTGGCTGTGGTGGACCTCATCGTGGACATCATGTTCATCGTGGACATCCTTATCAACTTCCGCACCACCTACGTCAACGCCAACGAGGAGGTGGTCAGCCACCCCGGCCGCATCGCCGTGCACTACTTCAAGGGCTGGTTCCTCATTGACATGGTGGCCGCCATCCCCTTTGACTTGCTTATCTTCGGCTCTGGCTCTGAAGAGGTGGGTTGGCAAGGAGGCAGGGGCAAGGGGAGGGCAGCAGGTGGTGGGGTGGAGGGGGGGGTGGAGACAGAGGGAGGGTGGCAGACGCGTGGCAGAGCCCCAGCTAACCCGCACCTGCTCCCCTTTCCATATGAGCCACTCCCCAGCTGTAGCGGTCCAGAGGGCTCACCTTTTCCTAATGTGTCTGTGTCCAAAGTGGCCACTGTCTTTTAATTCACATGGAAGTGCCCTGGAAGCTAGTGGGAGCTCTGGCCGGGCACCTGAGGGTAGGTGCACCTTTCCGAGCCCCACTTTCCTCATTCTGGCCCTGGGAACTGCGAGCCCTTTGTCACAGAGCTGTCACGAAGGTGAATGGGCTCCGTGCTGCGCCCAGTGAGCGGGAGGCGCTTTTATTTTGAGGAGGTTCCGGGGAGAGCTCCTCTGGGGATCTCACCTCCGATGCCCCGCGAGAGCTGCAGCGGCCCCACTCCTCGTTTGCCCCCCTCCCCCACTGAATATCCGCCGACCCCCATAGCTGATCGGGCTGCTGAAGACGGCACGGCTGCTGCGGCTGGTGCGCGTGGCACGGAAGCTGGACCGCTACTCCGAGTACGGGGCGGCCGTGCTTTTCCTGCTCATGTGCACCTTTGCGCTCATCGCGCACTGGCTGGCCTGCATCTGGTACGCCATCGGCAACATGGAGCAGCCGCACATGGACTCCCGCATCGGCTGGCTCCACAACCTGGGCGATCAGATCGGCAAGCCCTACAACAGCAGCGGCCTGGGCGGCCCCTCCATCAAGGACAAGTACGTCACCGCCCTCTACTTCACCTTCAGCAGCCTCACCAGCGTGGGCTTCGGCAACGTCTCGCCCAACACAAACTCGGAGAAGATCTTCTCCATCTGCGTCATGCTGATCGGCTGTGAGTGTGCCCCTGGGGCAGGCGCGGCGGCTAGCCGGGGGCCCGGGGCCTGGGAAGGGCCCGAGACAGAGGAGAGGGTGGGTGTTAGAGGAGCCAGAGCGGGGCCCTGGGCCTTAGAGACCCCGGGGGCCTCCACATGGCATGTTTGGGGCTGGGACACCAGGGCAGAGGCGCGGGGCAGAGCCGAGGGGGGTGTGCCTGGGCTTTTGTGCTTGTGCATCTCCCGTGTGTGCTCACAATGAGATGTGCCTGCATGTGCTGCTGACCCAGTACAGGGGCGGGCGGGGTCCCTCAGACGCTGACGGCCCCACTCACCCCGCCCCCAGCCCTCATGTACGCCAGCATCTTCGGCAACGTGTCGGCCATCATCCAGCGGCTGTACTCGGGCACGGCCCGCTACCACACGCAGATGCTCCGGGTGCGTGAGTTCATCCGCTTCCACCAGATCCCCAACCCGCTGCGCCAGCGCCTCGAGGAGTATTTCCAGCACGCCTGGTCCTACACCAATGGCATCGACATGAATGCGGTGAGGCCACTGGGCTTGGCCTCTGGTTGATGGTGGGCTGGAGGGAGCAGCGTGATGGTAGGGACTCCTCCTCATGTAGCGGGCACGTCTCAGACCGCCAGAGTCACCCTCCTCCGTGGTTCAGGTGGTCCCAGTTAGCGCCAGGCAGGACCCTGAGAGGAACGTGACCCTCCTTTTGCCCATGGAGCTCGTTTACTGGGTGAGCGGTCACTTTGGGGCAGGTGCTAGACCAGGCTCTGGGTGACCGTGTTTAATCCTTATGACAGCCCCAGGCGGGAGCTGGTCTCCGAGCCTCACGCGTTAGAACGTGGAGGTTAGAGCAGTGAGGCGTCGTCCCCAAGGGTGCACGGCTGGAAGGGGTGGAAGGGGTGGAGCTGGAGTGGGCACCCAGGTCCTCCTCCCGATACCGGACGCCCTGGTGCTGCCCGCTGGATCTCCGGGTGGGGCTGGGAGTGGGGTCCCGGGAGAGGGCATGCTGAGCTGCCCCCTGCCTCCAGGTGCTGAAGGGCTTCCCTGAGTGCCTGCAGGCCGATATCTGCCTGCACCTGAATCGCTCGCTACTGCAGCACTGCAAGCCCTTCCGAGGGGCCACCAAGGGCTGCCTGCGGGCCCTGGCCATGAAGTTCAAGACGACGCACGCGCCGCCAGGGGACACGCTGGTGCACGCTGGGGACCTGCTCACCGCCCTCTACTTCATCTCCCGGGGCTCCATCGAGATCCTGCGGGGCGACATTGTCGTGGCCATCCTGGGTACGGCAGGGACCGGGAGCTGGGCCCGAAGTGCCTGCCGAGGCCTGGAGGGGTCCCACCCAGCCCGTTAAGGACACAGCCCTAGGGGCTGTGGCCCCGGGACCACCCACAGGGACCTTGGGCTCCTTTAACTCACCCAAGCTCAGGCCTTCCAAGGGGTCGGTGGAAAGGACTCTGGGGGTTTCCAGATTCTGCTTCCCTTCAGGGTCTCCTCACGGGCAGTGACACTCTTGTTCCTTAAAACAGGACCAAATCCAGATGCTCCAGGGTAGACAGTGGAGGGAGGTTTTGCAGCCTCAGGCAGTACAACCAAGCCTTCGCCTCCAAAGCAAAGGGAGTCCTGCTCCTCTTCCCCTCACGCTCCTTCTTCTCTGCCCTACCTGTGCACGTGGGCAGGTGTACCTGGGCACTGGGACTCCCTGCCCTCTGCCTGTCCTTCCTTTGGCCCTGGACACCTCAGGGCAGATGTGCCAACGGGGGGGGGGTTCATTATAGATTTCAGTTCGGCATAAACACATGCTTATGCCACAAACACCCCCAAACTCAACTGGAACCAAAGTTTTGCCAAACAACAGTCGTCTTAACTACTTTCTGGTGTTTCCTGCTCTATGCTGTGCTAAGCTGTGCTATCCTGTTTGCTTTGAGTAAACAGAATGCTGGTCTTGATTCACTACTGTGTTTGATCTGTAGTTTGAAGAACATTGTTTATGGGGGTGCAGTGTTTGGCCAGGAGGGTGTTTGGGACGTGGGCTTTGGGGGGTACCAGAGGAGTTAGAACCCAAGGAGGAAGCCAGGGCCACGGGCAGCTGCTGGCTGGCCCACACGCCCTGCCTTTGCGAGCTGGGGGAGGATGGGCTGGTTGATGCTTCCCTGGCCCTGGGGGCTGGGGCCCGGCCAGGGTGAGAATGCCTGGAAGTCAGGTGCCTGCTGCGTCTGCTGCCGCCCCAGGGGCTGAGCCCCCCTCTCGGTGGCCTCCAGGGAAGAATGACATCTTCGGAGAGCCTCTGAACCTGTATGCGCGCCCTGGGAAGTCCAACGGGGACGTGCGGGCCCTCACCTACTGTGACCTGCACAAGATCCACCGGGATGACCTGCTGGAGGTGCTGGACATGTACCCCGAGTTCTCTGACCACTTCTGGTCCAGCCTGGAGATCACCTTCAACCTGCGGGATGTGAGTGGGCCGCGCGGCTGGCTGCATGCTGGGTGGCTGCCCCTTCCCTGTGTGACCTTCTCTCTGGGCTTGTTTCCCTGTCTGTCAAATGGTATCTGGGTCAGACCAGGTTGTGAACGTCCCAGCCTCAGCCCCGGTCCTGGGGCAGAGCTCACACCCCCAACCCCACGTTCTCTGTTCGGGAGGGGGTCTGGCCGGGACCGGGCAGGCTGGGTGGGCGCGGAAGGGCCCTGACACCGTTCTCGGTTCCAGACCAACATGATCCCCGGCTCTCCCGGCAGCGCGGAGCTGGAGGGCGGCTTCCACCGGCAACGCAAGCGCAAGCTGTCCTTCCGCAGGCGCACTGACAGGGGTGAGGCGGGGGGAGGGGAGAGGGCGGGGTCCAGGTGAGCCGGGAGGCGGGTGGGGGGCGGGGTCTAGAGGAGGCGGGGCTGAGGGCGGAGCGTGGGGTCCGGCGGGTCAGCTACCCCCAGGCTACAGAGACCTTCCGGTCCTACCTTTAGTGTCCCGCCCCCCACCCCATCACCCCATCCTTTCAGGCCCACTTGAAATGTCGCCTCCTCCAGGAAGCCCTCTTCCACCCTCCAAGGCAGGGCCGTGCCTAAGTTTCTTTGGTCCTTGCAGGGCTGGTGTCCTGGTGGGCACTGCTTTGAACTGATGAGGGGAGGAAAGACAGGACAAAGGAGGGCAAGGAGGCCAGCACGCGGGCTGAGGGCCCGGGGTCCCAGAGAGCCCCTCCCAGCAGTGCCACTGCCCGTGCTTGGGCAGCCAGCGGTCACAGACGACCTGGTCCCGCCCTCGAGTTCTCAGTCCCCTTGAAAGTGGGGGAAAGAGAGCGGAAGAAACAACTGGGGACAAACCAGGGCGTCCAGCCACAGTCATCTCCCAGACCTCCTCCAGTCCCCTCCCCTCCCCTCCCCTCCCCCCCCCTCCCCCCCCCCCCCCCCCCCTCCCCTCCCCTCCCCTCCCCTCCCTTCTGTGCCTCCTGCCTGCTCTGAGGCCCCTTCTCTGTTTCCCACAGACCCGGAACAGCCAGGGGAGGTGTCGGCCTTGGGGCCGAGCCGGGCGGGGGCAGGGCTGAGTGGCCGGGGCCGGCAGGGGGGGCCGTGGGGGGAGAGCCTGTCCAGCGGCCCCTCCAGCCCTGAGAGCAGTGAGGATGAGGGCCCAGGCCGCAGCTCCAGCCCCCTCCGCCTGGTGCCCTTCTCCAGCCCCAGGCCCCCCGGAGAGCCGCCGGGTGGGGACCCCCTGACTGAGGATGGAGAGAAGAGCAGCGACACTTGTAACCCACTGTCAGGTAGGGCGAGGGCCCCCTGGGCAGGCGGGCGGGGCGTGGCCTCTGTCCCAGCCTCAACCCAGCTCTCTGGCTCCAGGCGCCTTCTCAGGAGTGTCCAACATCTTCAGCTTCTGGGGGGACAGCCGGGGCCGCCAGTACCAGGAGCTGCCTCGCTGCCCCGCCCCCGCCCCCAGCCTCCTCAACATCCCTCTTTCCAGCCCTGGCCGCCGGCCCCGGGGCGATGTGGAGAGCAGGCTGGATGCCCTCCAGAGGCAGCTCAACAGGTGAGGGTGGTCCCTGGGATCAGCCTAGGCCCGGCTGTGTGTGTCCAGGGGCGCGGGCTAGTAGGGGTGGGGCATGGGCATACTGCAGTGTGGTCTGTGGGTTTCGGGCAGTGTTGTAGGGTGAAGTGGGTGTCTGCTCTGTCTAGGCCTGTCCACGTGTCCAGCAGCTTGACCCTCTCCTTGCGTTCAGAGCCGAGCCAGGGGCTGCCACACCTAGAATGAAGAGTGGACCTGGGGTTGGCCAGTTGGCTGTCCAGAGGGTGGTCCTGGAGTTGCGGTCACTGGTGTCTCCACTTCCCTGAGACCCAGGGCGTCCTCCTCCTTCTCGCCCCAGGCTGGAGACCCGGCTGAGTGCAGACATGGCCACTGTCCTGCAGCTGCTGCGGAGGCAGGTGACGCTGGTCCCGCCTGCCTACAGTGCTGTGATCACCCCGGGGCCCGGCCCCACCTCCACCTCCCCTCTGCTGCCCGTCAGCCCCCTCCCCACCCTCGCCCTGGACTCGCTTTCTCAGGTAAGTTCCAAGCACCCCAGCCCTGCCTCTTCTGCACCGATTCCGCCCCAGACCGGCTTTGCTGCCCTTTCTGCTTGGCCTTGGGCCCCAGCCGCCTCCCACCCTGTTCCTGCCCTCCTCCCAGGCTGTACTCCTGGAGGAGGGCTGCGCTAGGAGCTGCGAGCACAGAGCACAGCAGGAGAGCCCCCAACTAAGCCCCCAGACAGCTGGGCCAAGGAAGCCAGCAGGCCGAGTGGCATTCGCTCCCCTAGTGTCACCTGAATGGCCGTATCTACTCAGGGTGCCTGTGTCATGGCTGTGGGTGGAGGGACTGTTGAGCCAGGGGCCTGGTGGTGGGTGCTGGGTGCCAGCGTGCCCTTGGGATAGGGTCCCAAGCCCCTGCTGCGACTGATACCCCCTGGGTCAGGTTCTGCTGCCAACCCTTGACTCTCATGCTCAGTGCTTTGCGGGGTTGTCCTGAAGGCTCTGGCTAAGCCCCAGGGTAGCACTTCTGGCCCGCATCTCTCCCCTCCTGCCAGAGATGGGCCTCTGTTGCCCTTTGTCCTCTCCTAAGTGGACACGTGTGTTCCTGGCCTCCTGACGGGACAGCTGTGTCTGGGTCTCAAGAATGGGGCTCCTCTGGCGACAAGAGGTGGCCTGGGATCTGCTCCCCCCTCCCTCTGGCATCTGCTCCCCCCTCCCATCTGCCGCCTGCTCCTGTTTGCAGACACCAGGGCCCACGTCAGCCAATGTGCCAGTCTCCCTTCACAGCCTCCTCCGCAGAGATCTCACAGCAGACTCGTCAGCACCCACAAAGCCCCTCCTGCCTGCCCTGGTACTCTGCCTGGCCTTCCGAGGCCTGGCCGCCCGCCTGCCTCTGTTTCTAGGTCCCTGAGTTCTAGATTGGAGGAAAGAACCCTGTCTCTCTCTCTGTACAGCTTCTGTGCCAGCTCAGGGCCCCTTATTCTGGATTGGGTTTGAATCCAGCGGCCATGTTCCCTGGGGAGGGGAGCGGCTGTGGCCTCAGGCTCTCCCCGAGTCAGGCAGAAGCTCCCGAGGCCCCCAGATGCCCGGTCTGGCTCTTGCCCACCCAGAGCGCGTTTCTCCCAGAGCCGGTGGGAGTCGTGCTCTGTCTGCCTTGGCGCTTCCCCTGTGCCCTGCAGGCCTCTTCTGTCTGTCACCAGGGTCTCCTGACCCTCTCTATCCTCTGCCCCTCCCCTGCCCCTTGGCTTCTAGCTTCTCACACTCCGGTTTCTTTGCAGGTTTCCCAGTTCATGGCGTGCGAGGAGCTACCCCAAGACGGCCCTGCTCGACGCCTCTCCCTGCCGGGCCAGCTGGGGGCCCTCACCTCCCAGCCCCTGCACAGACACGGCTCAGACCCGGGAAGTTAGTGGGCTGCCCAGTGTGGACACATGGCTCACCCAGGGTTCAGTGCGCTGCCTGGGCCCCTCCTGTGGAGGCCCTGCCCGGGAGGCCCTGGCCGCTGACGGGAGAGGAATAGGAAGGCACAGCTCCTCCTCCAGCCCTTGGGACCATCTCCTCCTGCGGTCCCCTGGGCCCCGTTGCGGGGGGGGGGGGCAGGGACAGGGCCGGGCAGTGGATGGGGGTCTGTGGTCCCCTCACTGCCCTGGGGGCAGTAGCTGGTCTAACTGCTGGAGGCACCCGGCCCTGGGCCTTAGGCACCTCAAGGACTTTTCTGCTATTTACTGCTCTTATTGTTAAGGATAATAATTAAGGATCATATGAATAATTACTGAAGATGCTGATGACCATGAATAATAAATAATTATCCTGAGGAGACTCCAGGGGTGCTGGGAGGGTGCAGCCATCAGCACGCTGTACCCCATGTTCACGTTCATAGTGTCCTGTGCACTGGCCTCTCTGAGGGAATCCAGGCCGATGTGTCCGTGTGCACAGGGCCTGCAGGGGCAGCTCCGACGTCTGGGTGTGGAGTCTGTGCAGTCGGGGTGCTCCCTCGGGGCTGACACAAGTCACCTCCAGGACCTCTGGCCTCCGGGGGGCCCTGCTTCCATGTGGTCCTGGATTCAGGATGGCAGAGAGCCACCTGGACTCTTTTACATATAGAGATTGTCCTAATGGGATGCCAGGCCTGGGGTCCCGCCCCTCAGGGTCATGGTGGCTTGCTGGGTGGCACACTGGCCCCCAGAGCTGGCCCCAGGCTGACTGCTGGCGGCTGTACTCTTCCCTCACACAACTCGTGAGCCCAGCCCGTACTGATTTTAACCTGGGGCTGTATTTGGCCAAGCCCCCAACTTGGCCTTCTCTTGACCTTGACTCAGACTCACACGGATCCTATATAATTGGCCCCCCACAGCACACCAACTCTGGGCACGCTGGTTTTCTCAACCCTGACCAGAGCCCCCGCCCCCTGGTGTCTGGCTCCAGACGGGCCTCACCTCCGTCACCTCTGTCACTTGGTCACCTGTGATCCCCGACCAGCGGAGCTGCCTGAAGAGGGTGGAAGTTTCAGGCGGCTCGTTCCCAGTATCGGAGGGGCAAGTCAGAACGGATGTCCTGGGGCCAGTGAAGGGCGGTGGCTGTGTGCGTCCGTGTGCTCGTGAGTGTGCGCGTGTGCACGTGCCATGCTGGTCTTGCGCGAACACCCAGCGTCTCAGAGGAGCTGCCGTGCAGTGGCCGTGGTAGGGCGGCTGCCAGCCAGCAGGAGGGGCCGATGGGCAACAGTGCTGCCCAAGGCCTCCAGGGTCGCTTAGTCCTGTAATCCCTGACCCTCCGAGGTGGGTGTGTTAGCCTTGCTTTGAACAGAGCCCATTACTGCCCGTGCCCGGGATGGGGAGGACGCTGGCAGGAGACCCTGGTCTCTGAGCCACCTGGAGGGTGCTCTCTTTCCAGAGCGGGTAGGAGAGAAGTTCCTGGTGGTTCTGCAGCAGGGCCTTGGCTCCCCTACCAGAGGGTGGGACCAGGGAGGGGTCCCTGTGAGTTCAGCCTGCACTGGGGGACAGGGCACGGAAGATGGGCACGGGGAATAGAGATGGGGGAATAGACCCGGGTGGTGGGGAGGGGTGACCCAGAGAGGTGGGCCAGGCAGAAAGGGCAGCTCTGTGCAACGGGGTCTGGCACGTGTGTACGCAGGTGTACACGTGAACGTGAGTGTGCATCTCTTCATGGTTTGGGAGCGCACACGCAGGCCTCCCTGGTGGATTGATGTGTGTGGGCGTGGGGTGGGGTTCTAGCTGAGGGGGATGCCCTAGATTCAGGGTCAGCTCAGGGATTACGGGCGCAAGCAGACGCCGTCAGGATCTCAGCCCCGGACACCGGCAGAGGCCCCCGTGAGGTTGATGATGAGAAATAAAATGACAGGCGAAGCTCGCTGCACTTGGCACGCGGGGGCCGAGGTGCTGGGCCAAGTCCCCGCTCTCCGGCACTCTCTCCATCCTTCTTACCATCTGTCCCGTCCTTAGAGCATCTTCATCTGGGAGCTCAGCCCTGATTCGCAGCACTCTGTCCAGGTGTGGCGGTGAGGGCTGGGGGAGCCTGGGACAGCCCGCGGGAGGGGCTGAGGACCGGCGCAGCGAGTCAGGGCCCTGCGCTGGTGGGCGTGGGGAGCAGAGGAGGTGAAACCCGGGCCCGCACTCCCTAGGCTTTGTATCACGTTTGACACTGGTTATTCTCTGAGCCACATGCCGGCGTCCACAGTCAGCTGCCCGCCACCATGGGAGTGCCCTGCCTGGGCCTGGAGGCCTGATGTGTGCGCTTCCAGGGGTGTGTGTGTGTGGGGGGGGGTACACGCACACGTCTGTGCTCAGGGTGGGGGCTGGCCCAGCAGAGGGGAAACCTCTCCGTGCTTGTCCTCGATGGAAGCACATGGGTGCCCAGGGGCTGGTCCGCTCAGTCCGGTTGAAGGAGCTTTCTGCATGGCCAGGACACCAGTGCCAGGTCCCTACCAGGAGCCACCACTGAGATCTGAGAGTGGGCGGAGGCCAACGGTCACAGTGGCTCCATTTACGATGGTTCCACCTGCCCGGCTGTGTCATTTGACCCCTAACACCCCGCAGAGGTGGGTGTCGCTGGTCCACGTGAGGAGGGTAAGGCTCAGGATGGTCGGCAACTGACCAGTGTTAGTGCTGCGGGTGGGTGGCTGTGTGCAGCTCCGGGCTTCACTGGAGGGGCCGCAGTGGCCCTCAGGGCACAGCACTGGAGCCAACACTCGCCGGCCGCAGGGTATGGGCTTGGACCTGGGCCTTGGGGGACCTGAGAGGCCGGCGGGGGTGCAGTGAATGGGCAGTGCAGCCCAGCATGGAGCCCAGCGTGGAGCCCAGCGAGGAGACTGCTTGTCTCCGTTCCCAGCCTGCCCCACCCTCCCCTGCCCTGGCCAGGTGGCAGCGCACCCCCTCCTGCCAGCCTGGGACCATGCTCCACCCAACACATGAATGGTGCCATAAAACACAGCTGTGCCTGTGACCCGGGAGCTCTCTGTTGGGCGGGATCAAGTTCTTGGGCAGGGTCTGCTCAAGGCTGAAGGCTGCCTAGAACCCAGAGGGGGGCCCCAGCCTTCATGGGGTCCTGCTGCGTCCCTGGGACCAGGCGGGCTCCCAGGTGTGTTGGGAGGGGTGGGTGGTAATTCTGGGGGCCGGCTGGGGGTACAGCAGGCTGTTTCCCTCCAGGGACCACCTTTGTTCACCATACATTGATGCATTGCCCACTCTTTTAAGGTCCAACCTCATCTTTTTTTTTTTTAAATAGAAATCAGTAAAAATGCTTTGGAAGGAAGATGAAGGACCATCAGAAGCCAGTAGCCTGTGAGGCTGGGAGAAGGGATGCTTAAGGGGCATCTCGTTCCTGGGGCTCAGGAAGAGAGGAAAGAAGGAGGTGTGGGGACCACTGTGCCGCCACTCTGCACCCTAGGACAGGTTCCACGGTCAAATGAAGGGCGCTTCCCCTGCCGGCCTGAGGCAATGAGCTCTGGACTGTCAGCTCTCTGCGGATGGGGCTCGTGTGACTCTAGGGCCCCGAGCAGTGCGGGGCACTGGGATGTACTCAATGTTTCCTGAATGAACGACGGAAGCGCCACCCTTCTCCCCGGGACGGAGACCCTTGGGCTTGGCCAGCAGGGCTGGGGAAGGCCTCCTGCGGCTGGCAGAGCAGAAGCGGGGCATCTGTGCAGGGCTCTGGCCCTTCACCCTGGACCCGTGGGTCACCATGCTCTACTCCATTCCTGTCCTCGGGCCTGCACTGCCCAGTTCTGTGGCAACTGCCCGCTGCCCCAGACCTGATCCCTGACCTCCCCCGTCACCTGGGCTCCTGGAGCCACAGGACTCTGGTGACAGGGGGGCAGGGCAAGGGTGCAGTCCCCTCCTCTCCTGCAGGGCCAGTCACCAACGGTGGGGGGTGGGTTGTTGTGCAGACTGGAGGGTTCTCCCAAACCAAGAGGGCCAGAGGGGTGGGGCGGAAACTGCAGGGGCCGTGGTGGGTGAGGAAAGGTCCACGCGGTAGCCGATGCCCAGGAAGGCAGGTGGCAGAGCCTGGAGCCGGAGTCTGGTCAGGGGCGGGGGACAGGAACCGCGGGGCAGGCCCGGCCTGCCTTCCCCCACCTCCACCTCTGCACCTAAAGGTCCAGGAGCGGAGTGAGGTGCTGGTGGTGCCTCCTGGCCGCGTGACTCAGCCACTGCCCAGAGTCCAGGTGCAAGCTCACCCTGCTCTGTCCTCACATGGACCCCCGCTCCTCTCAGCCCAGGCAGTGGCAGCTCTCACGTTTCAGTGACAAGTAAGAGTCATCGATACTCATGGAGCCCATCCTTTGTGGTGAGCATTATTCTGACTGCCTGAAACCCAAGGCCCAGAGGCTCGTGGAACCTGCCAGCATCCGTGGCTCCTGAGGGTGGAGCTGAGGCATGAACCCGGGCAGTCTGAGTCCCCCGGGCTGGCCCGAGCCTGGGGCACACCATCTCCCTTAGGCAAGACAGTGACTAGGAGACCTTTGCAAGTGTCTGCGATTTCTAGGACCTTCTCTCCCCTGCAGGCTTCTGTACCTTCTGTTCCTTTGCCTGGAGCGCCCTTTGTTTGGTGAATTCCTGCTGGTCTTTGGGTGGCTCTTCCAGGAGATGCCTGGTGCTCCCCCTCCCTCGGGCTGGGGCCCCCTCTATGCTCCTGCAGCACCCTCTGCTCTCCCCACCCCGCCTTCCCTACCCTGGACTGCCAAATCCGGGGGCTTGTCATCTCTGCGCTACACCATCCCTGTCTCTGTCCCCCAGCACCACGCGCAGTGGCTCCCCCAGAGCAAGCACGCAACAGTTTACTAAATGAACATTTCTGGATTTGGGGAGTGATTAGCAGTAAAATCCTTTTTTTTTTTTTTTTTTGCGGTACGCGGGCCTCTCACTGCTGTGGCCTTTCCTGTTGCGGAGCACAGGCTCCGGACGCACAGGCTCAGCGGCCATGGCTCACGGGCCCAGCCGCTCCGCGGCATGTGGGATCTTCCCGGACCGGGGCACGAACCCGCGTCCCCTGCATCGGCAGGCGGACTCTCAACCACTGCAGCACCAGGGAAGCCCAGCGGTAGAATCCTTAATATCCAAAGGGCCCGTGTGCTTGACTTTGGGGGCTGTGACTTCCTGTGCAGCCAGGCTTGGGGTGTGAGGGCTGAGGAGGGGGCTCTGGGGTAGCTGGCATTCCCTGAGCCGCCTCCGCTGATAGGCAGACGTGAGGTCGGGTTGGCCCCTAAGGGCCCACGGGGTTTACGTTTTCTACCCCACTCTGTTGGCTGAGCTCAGCGCCTGGGGCTTGGTCCTTGCTCTGGGTTACGATCAGGGAACTTCTCTGGTGCCACCTGGAATCCCTCCCGGTGGGCATCTAGGGGCACAGCTGGATATCCCGTGATGACCGTCGCTCACCTGAGCTTTGGGGAGCCCCTGCCTTTGCTTCCCATCACAGCAAGTTCATCACCCTCTCAGATGCCCGGTCCCTGGCCTGGCCATACCTCTGGGGTCAGCCCCTGCAGGCCTCTTTTCCAGGCTCTGTTCTGCCACAGTGCAGGGCAGCAGGTCTTGTGCTAGGCCCTTCCTGCAACCCACCTGCCCATGTCGCAGGAGCAGATGGGCTGAAGCATGCCCAGGTCCTGATGTGACAGATGGCTCCTTCCTCTTTGCCTGCAGGACAGAGCCCTCCACGTCAGCCTGGCACAGAGGGTTCTCATCTTCCTTTCCAGACTCACCTGCCTTTATATCTCCTGCTGCCATGTGGCCAATACTCTAGCCTCATGAGATCACGTCCTGTTAACTATGCTTGAGTTCTCCCTGCATTTGCCTGTCTTTCCCTCTTCTTGGAAACAGACTCTGTCCTTCCCGGCCTGGAGAAACTCTTCGATCCTTCAAGTCCTAGCTCACACGTCACCTCCTCCAGGAGGTCCTCTCTAGGTGTCTCAGTGGATCTAAACCTCCCATTGCACTGGGCTCAGGCCTTTGTCAGCGCCTCCACACACCCTGCCTGTTCTCCTGTCTGTCACCCGAAACAGGACTGGCTGAGTATTGGTCATCTTCTCATCTCCCTTGGAGGCCTCTGTCGTGGGGCCGGGGAGACGGCAGGCCCTTTGCCAGTGTGTCTCGCTCCATCTCCACTTCCCAATGGGCCTCTGCGTGGAGGGCTCCTGCCCACGGTCCTCTGTGTGGCTGCTCATTTGTCCTTTGATGGTCAAGGCTGAGAGCGATTTCTCGTAGGGCTTTTCTGTTTCAACCTCAGGTCTGAGGGATCCACCTTTCTCCCCAGTGGTGGCCAGTCCAGTGGGAACTGAAGGGTGCTCAGCCTGGCTACTCAGGGTGACCTACAGGGCTCACACGGTGGTCCGACCACACAGGGACCATCAAATCACACAAGTAGTGGGTCTAGTCTATCTCAAGTGCTCAAAAATGTCGAAACAAATTTGAATCATAGGGCCTTTCAAGGTGACTATTTGGAAACACTTTTAGATAATTGTATATCATAAAAAAGTGGTTGGTGTAAAAATCAATAAGATTTAGTAAAAGACTGAATAGTAACAGGTTTTTTTAAGCCGCATAGGTGCATGTTACTAAACCCTGTAAAGACTCAATTTATCTTGATCATCTTATTGTAGTAGCATTTAAAATAAAGTGATTCTTGATACTTTATTTTCTAAAAGTCTAAGTACAGGTCAAGCCCTTTTCCTTTCTTTTTGGCTAACTTCTGTCTTTCAAAAAAAAAAAAAGACCGTGTTCTGAGGCATTTGTTTAAATAATCAGTGTCACTATTTTCTAATCACACCTTATAAGTGAGCTGGAAGTTGGCAAGAGCCATCGCTTAGAAACCAGAGCAGAAGAATTTAGCTCAGCTGTCTTACCATTATTTTAAAATTAGCAATAGCATAAGGTCTGGCTGCAAAAGGCTTAGATGCTAACTGGCAAGAAACTCAGTCATTAGGGAAACAGCCTGGGGAGGGTAACGGCTTGGCTTCCTCTTTCTGTTCTGCCAGGTGATGACAGCTGGGGAAGCAGAGGGAACGCATTGGTCAGGGACACCAGGAAGGTCAAGTGAAGCTGATCTCATGGTCTCAAGAGGCCTAAGTGGAATGAAACCCTTAGCAGATGGGAAAATGAGAGTAGAGAGCTTTAGTTAAAGTCAATCTTCCCTGGGCCCCCGGAACTGTGACTGTCCCGCAGGGAAGTTTGGCTTGATGTGAGGCTCTGAGCGGCCATAAAGAAGCGTTATTCTCAGGGCCGGTGAAAGGAGCATGGGGGGACGAGGTTAAACAGTGATTGTGCCATGACCCAGAGGCCCTCCGTCCTCCAGCCCCCAGGGAGCCCTTCCCCTAGGGTGCTGAGAAGTGGCTGGTGCCCCATCCAGGGGAGAGTAGGGTGTGCCTAGTGCCTCTCCGGGTCTCTGGGGATGCCCTGGGGGTGAAGCTTCTGTTATAGGCTAGCTGCCGTGTGACCTGTGAGACACCTGTCCCCTAAGTGTGTGGTAATTCCTGTGCCTGCTGCCACCTCTCTTCCAGGACGCTCTGACTTAAGGTGGACACCCCTCCTCCTCATTATCCCAAAGCACCACCAATCAAAGGTGTTGCATGTAGCGGACGATTAGTAAAGATCTTGGAGGTCATTGTGAACACTGGGGAAGTCATCTCCCTGTACAGCCCAGAAAACAGCCTCAAAGATTATCTCAGACATTCCATTGGCTGACCTCCTTCCTAGCCCTTCCAAGACCCTCTTGGTCAGTTCCCATTTTCTGAAGACCCTTCTCTGCCTCTTCTTTTTCCCACTTCCCTGGCCTGCCCCACATTTACCCTCACTACCTTGGGCAGATCCGTTCAAGTGTCTCCAGGCTGCTCTTAGCTGACCTTGCCCGGGGCACCACTCTTCTTCCGAGGCCCTTCCAGACTATAGGGATGCTATCCAGACACGCACCCGATAGACCCAGAGTGAGCTACCCGTGCCCCTAGCGGAGAGAGGGGGCTGCAGTAAAGCTGGCTTTCTTTTCCCTTCCTTCCTTCTTTTCTTTTCTTTTTATTTTTGGCCATGCCGCGTGGCTTATGGGATCTTAGTTCCCGACCAGGGATTGAACCCTTGCCCTCAGCAGTGAAAGTGCAGCGTCCTAACCGCTGGACTACCAGGGAATTCCCCCTTCCTTCCTTCCATTTTTTTTTTTTTTTTAATATTTATTTATTTACTTGGTTGCGCCGGGTCTTAGTTGTTGCAGGTGTGCTCCTTAGTTGCAACTCGCCGGCTCCTTATTTGCGGCTTGTGGGCTCCTTAGTTGTGGCATGAGAGCTCTTGGTTGAGGCATGCATGTGGGATCTAGTTCCCTGACCAGGGATCGAACCTGCCCCCCTGCATTGGGAGCGTGGAGTCTTAACCACTGTGCCACCGGGGAAGTCCCCCCTTCCTTCCTCTTTCCTTCCTCCCTCCCTCCCTCCCTCCCTCCCTCCCTCCCTCCTTCCTTCCTTCCTTCTTTTTGATTAGCAAACAGTGTCCCTGCAATAATAATTAGTGATGCATAATGAGGGCATGTAGGGGAAGAGATGGGGGGTTACAGAGGAGGTGAGGAAAATGCAAAGTAAACAGCAGAGTGGGAGGCGAAGAGCCCAGAGGGGCAGATCTGAGGACCGCTCGGCTCTGCCGCTGTCCCTCCACACAGGCATCCCGAAGGGCGTGCAGTCAATGCTTGGTTTGGGCCTGAGCTGTTCGGGTCTCAGGAAGTTCTCTTCACGAGCCAATTAGCTTCCCTCTCGCAGAGGCACAGACTCGTGGGACCTCGGGCGTTTGGAAGGGGTGGGTTCAGGAAGGGATAGTAGGAGCCACTGCTTATTAGAGACCCACCTCACATCAGACACGGCCCTGAGGAAGGGTTAGGGGCAAAGGGCTGCTTGTCGAGGACAGAGTCCTCATGGTCTCCTGCTAACTTTTTGCCAACTGACTGGCCAACATTGAATATTCTGAGTCACTGTCCAGTTCATGGTTTGGAAATGCATAAAATGAGGAAGAGCTGCAAGCGACCTTGGAAAAGAGGCAGCTCCTTGGACTAAATGCTGGACAAGGGGGACGGAACGGACGCCGACGGGACCAGCACTTCTCTCTCCATGCTCCGTCCTCCCCGGCTGGCGTCCCCCTGGCTCTAGACCCTGCTTAGCCCCCCAGGTGCCTGGGCAGCGAGGGAAATGGAAGAAGACAGTGAAGGTCCCCCTTCTGAGGGCCCAACAGAGCTTCTTGTATTCCTTCTCGAGTCCTTCACTCTTGCCAAGCCTAGCCTCGCAGTTGAACTTCTCCATGAAGACTTGTCCGTGGCGTTCCTGTGACATGCGATGCTGCCCCATCCGGTGACGACTCTTAGCTGTAAGAGCTGTGTGTGCCGGTCATGCAGAGCTGGGATTTAGGGGGACGCCTCTTCAATGTGGGTGGACATGCTCTCCTCCATGATGACCTGTCTTCTCCCAGATTTTTTGCCTGAAAACAGGCACATCCTTTTATTTTATTTTTTTTAAAAACATCGAATCATACACTTTATTTATTTATTTTAAATAAATTAATTTTTGGCTGCGTTGGGTCTTCGTTGCTGCACGTGGGCTTTCTCTAGCTGCGGCGAGCGGGGTCTACTCTTCTTTGCGGTGCGTGGGCTTCTCACTGCGGTGGCTTCTCTTGTTGTGGAACACAGGCTCTAGTCACGCGGGCTTCAGTAGTTGTGGCTCTCAGGCTCTATAGCACAGGCTCAGTAGTTGTGGCACACGGGCTTAGTTGCTCCACGGCATCTTCCCGGACCAGGGCTCGAACCCGTGTCCCCTGCATTGGCAGGCGGATTCTCAACCACTGCGCCACCGGGGAAGCCCACACATCCTTTTGGACTTGCTGCATGGTGGGGCGTCCCTGTGGGGTCTTCACAGATGGGATTGGGGAGGCCTGCTGTCTAGGGGGTGGTGACAAAGAGCTGTGACCCACCTGGTAGTCCCCCCCCATTCAGCCTCTCCACAGTGTGGTCTCTCCGCAGTTTTCTCAATTCCTGATTTTCTCCCTGGATGCAGGATGCCCCCTGACTCATGGGGGCACAGTGTGTCTGTGCCTTGTCCTTCCTCCAGCTCTGTGCTGGTCCAGTACAGCTGGTAATTTGGGGAGAGTGTTCCCCCTTTCTTCAGTAGCAGAGGCTCCCCTAGCTGTCAGGTCTCTGGTTCCAAGTCCTCTCCACCCCTTCTCCCCAAAAGATCGCTGGAAGCTGCCCCACATGGGACCAGCGTCCTGCGTGAATTATAGCCTGGGACTGAGGTAAACTCAAGTTAGAAGAAATTTCCTTTTAGAGCCACCCGTGTGCTCTCTGGTCACCTGGGATTCTGATCTCACTAGCCACCCACACACCCAGACGGTGGCCCCAGATAAATCTTGAAAGGGTGGGACTTTCATTTCTTGCTGCAAAGAAAGACAGAGGCTTTCTGGACTCATGTTGCATTCTCTTTGCTCTAAAGGGGAGCTTGAAAAGGGGCTTCAATAGTTAACCCCAACACTACGTTACTTTCTAAAATCTTTCTGGCACAAAACTGTCCCACATAGAAGAGGAATCCACAGACTGGAATCCGAACCTGGGTCCCATTTGTCCTCTGGCTCCTCAGACGGGGCCAGTCTGATGACAATTCAGCTGAAGCCACACACTGATGCAGTTGTGCGTGGGGCGGGGTCGCTAGAACTGCAGCTCTGGAGGCTCTGTGCGGGCACCTGGGAATGAGATGCGGGAGCAACAGGAGTTCGGACGCCAGCACCCGGAGGTCTGCGAGGGGCTGGAGGAGTCTTAGTATGTCCAGGCTGCTGTAACAAAATACCACAGACCGGGTGGCTTGTAGACAGCAGAAATGTGTTTCCCATAGTTGTGGAGACTGAGAAATCCAAGATCAAGGCACTGGCAGATTCTGTCTGGCGAGGTCTGCCTCCTGGTTCATAGATGGCTGCCCTCACGTGGCTGAAGGCGCGAGGGAGCTCTTGGGGGGCCTCTTTCACAAGGACACTAACCCCACTCATGAAGGCTCCACCTTTATGACCTAACCACCTCCCAAAGGCCCCACATCCTAATACCATCACCTTGGGGATTAGGTTTCAATATATGAGTTTTGGGGACACAAACATTCAGTTCAGAGCAGAATGGACCAACTATAGCAGGAGGGTCCAGTTAGACCAACTGGCACACCCTTACATGGACCAGACATCCACCTGCTCCTCGGCCAGAGGGAGATCAAAGAGTACGGGGAGTGATCTATAAATGATGGATTTGTTCTTTTCGTATTGTTTTTGTAAATCTTTTCTGGTAAATTAAAAAAAAGTACCATTTAATATACAGCGTCTCCCTCCATATTTTTCCCTTGCTTTTTTGGTTTTGATTAAAGGATCTAGGTTGTTTGTCTTCTAGAGTTTTCTACAACTGGGTTTTGCTGATTTTGTCCACGTGATGTAGCTTAACATTAGGGTGACCAATCAACCCAGTTTGCCCTGTGCTCGAATCCGGAAGTCCTTAGCAAATCAGGTTGGTCACCCAACTTTTTTTTTCTGTCATCTATATTTCTCATAAGTTGGTAGTTAAAGCTAGAGCCTTTATCAGCCTCAGGTTTAGTTTTCTGGCAGGATTCTTCCCTAGTGGGCGGTGCTTTAATTCCAACAGGAGGCACACAAGTAGCTGGTTGCCTCTCTCTTTGTGATATTACAGCCTTTAACGACCACGGCTTATATTCATTCATTCAGCACGGGTTGGAGAATGGTGATCTTCTCATTCTACCTTCCCTTACCATTTATTAGCCGGACTTCTTTAATTAGAGAAACACTCTGAGCAACTCTTTCGTTACCCAGAGCTGCAGTTCATAGATTAAAGGCACTATCAGTGCTTGATTCTTTCCCTTTGTTACCAGCTTTTCAAAATATGGTTCCCTGGCATGCCCCCAAAGTAAGGAATGGGTTGTCTTTAGCAGCATTATAAGTTCATGGATAGCAAAAAATATTTCAGTCTTTTGTAGTTATTATTCTTATTGATGCTCACGTTTCCATCTTCGAGAGAACTTATTCAGGTTGGTTCCTGAGTTATTTTGCTATTTAAAAAAATTTATTATTATTTTGTCTGTATTGGGTCTTCGTTGCTGCGCGCGGGTTTCTGTAGTTGCGGCAAGCGGGGGCTATTCTTCATCGTGGTGCGCGAGCTTCTCATTGCAGTGGCTTCTCTTGTCGCGGAACACGGGCTCTAGGCGCGCCGGCTTCAGTAGTTGTGGCTTGCGGGCCCTAGAGAGCAGGTTCAGTAGTTGTTGCACACGGGCTTAGCGGCTCCGTGGCATGTGGGATCTTCCCGGCCCGGGGATCGAACCCGTGTCCCCCGCATTGGCAGGCGGATTCTTAACCACTGTGCCGCCAGGGATGTCCCTGATTCTGCTTCTTATGTACCTTCCCACGCTCTCCCTCCCCTGTTCGTGAGAGTTGTATTATATCCACCGTGTTGGAGCACAGCCATTTCCTTCCCTATGTTGTCCCCTATTATTGTCATTTAGTCTTGGTGCCAAGCTTGCTGCCCGGCTTCACACTGATGTCTTTCCAGTCAGTGTTGTTGTTTGAAGCTTCCTCTCTCGTGGATTCCTTATTAAGAGCTCATGAGAGTAACAGCCCCCGAATTCTTGACTGTTTACAGCAGTCTGTCTATGGTCTTGACACTTAAAGGTTGGCTTGGTTCCCGTTTTCTTTCCTTGAGTAGCAAATATTTCACTCCACTGCTTTCTGGCATACGGTATGGCTGCTGAGACATCAACTGCACTCCTATACTTTTTCCTTTATAAGTGACTTGGACTATTTAACCAACGTCCAAAGATATTTTTCGTCCTGAAAGTCCTATCATTCCACTAGCATATGTCTCAGCGAACTGTGTACTGTCCTGGGTGGACATTAAGTGCAGTTTCAAGTATTTTTACTTCAGGAAAAAGGCTCTAAACTTTGATTTTGAGTACTATCCTGTTTTATAGCTTTGGTTTTCTTCTTGAGGTTTCCTATTATATGAATATTTGATTTTTTGCCTATATCTCCTGCCACTTTCTCTTGAAATCTTTTCATCTTCTTACTCATTCCTTTTGACTGAAACATTTCCCTTTTTCATCTGTTTCACTTAAGACATTATCCGCTGTGTTTATGTGCATTTGTGAGTCTGGCTTAGTCCTCATTAGTAAAGTCATTTTACTTCGTATCTCATTCTCCCTCCCCCCCTTTTTTTTCACACACTCTTTTTCTTCAGTCACTTCCTTTCTGAGCTTTTCTAATTCTGATTCATGATGTTCTTTCATACTCCTTTCCTTTTATTTATTTTAGCTCATTTTGCAATATGAAGTGGCAAGTTTTTTTTTTTTTAATATTTATTTATTTATTTGGTTGCACCGGGTCTTAGTTGCAGCATGTGGGATCTTTAGTTGTGGCATGCGGGATCTTTAGTTGTGGTGTGCAGGATCTAGTCCCCTGACCAGGGATGGAACCCGGGCATCCTGCATTGGGAGCGCAGAGTCTTAACCGCTGGACCACCAGGAAAGTCCCTTTGAAGTGACCAGTTTTCCTCTGCGTCTGGCCACGTCATTCTGCTGTGTCTTCGTGGGCTGTGGGGATATCTCATTACCCCTCACATCTTTTCTCTTAAGTTAACTTACTGTGATATTTGAAAGAAATTATCTTCCACTGCTCATGTTCAAGTAAAATGAATTTTCTGTACTTCTGGAGGAGAAGTTTGGACCAAGAGAGCTGTTTTGAACTTCACGACTCCAGAGCTTTTGTTTCTGTTCTCTTCATCAAGGTTCGTAAAATATGGCCTCCTGTGCTCTGAGATCTGTCTTCTCACCCATTCTGCACTATTAACTGGGCCTTCTCTTCCCTCTGCCCCTGTGGGCCCTGACCTGATCAATTCAGATTCTTTTCTTAGCAGTTTCCCCCTCAGCGCTGGGTTTGGGTTTGAAGGGAGCTCTGGTGTTAGTTTTGCGAGTTCACGGGCCCAGGTCTCTCTGGCATGGTGTGGTGGTCCCTTCTTCTCACCTACGACTTGCAGCCTTCAAAACCCCCTCCTAATTTTGATTGCTTTTCTCAGATTGACCAGAAGTAAGTACCTAGAAAAGTATCAGATGAGTTGTGTTTTTTTTTTTTTTTTTTTGCCGTACGCGGGCCTCTCACTGTTGTGGCCTCTCCCGTTGCACAGCACAGGCTCCGGACGCACAGACTCAGCGGCCATGGCTCACGGGCCCAGCCGCTGCACGGCATGTGGGATCTTCCCGGACCGGGGCATGAACCCGCGTCCCCTGCATCGGCAGGCGGGCTCTCAACCACTGCGCCACCAGGGAAGCCCCCGAGTTGTGTTTTTATGATTCTCAGGACCAGCAGAGAGAGGGCCAGCTGGTTTTCCTTGTCATCCTCTTGAACACTTGTTTGTATCACGCTGCTCCAGCAGCTATTAGCCGTTTGCCTTTAAACATTCATTTTTTGGGCTCGTGGGGATACACTGTCACCGTTTTTGCTGTAGATGTTGTCCATGAAGTTTTGGTTTTGTTATTCCAGTTCTGTTCTCTTTTGCTGTGGAGATTTGGGGATGTTAAAAAAAATACGGGCCGTTAATACTCATCTCCCATCCTTTTGATTAATTGAAATTATTAGGAAATTTTAAATGTAGCTATGTACCTGGTGGTATTAGTGAAATGCTAACCAACCACTGTATCCTGTGTGTCAGAAATGTCCTCTCCAGGCCACACGTCCTCTGAAGGTTCTAAGGAAGGATTCTTGCCTCTCCTGCAGCTGTGGTGGTTACCAGCAGTCTTTGGCTTGTGGCTGCACAGTTCCTATCCCTGCCTCTGTCTTCACACGATGTTCTCTCTGTCTGTGTCTGTGTCTCTCCTCCTGAGGTCACCAGTCATTGGATTAGGGCCCACCTCATCCAATATGACCTCATTTTACCTTGATTACCTCTGCAAAGACCCTATTTCTAATAAAGCCACATTCCCAGGTACAGAGTGGACATGGACTTTTGGGGGACACTATTCAACTCAGTACAAGGGTCTTAGGCTAAATAAACGTATAATAGGAGGATTTCCTGGACAAAGAGAAAGAAATATGTCTCCCGAAGAAGGGAGTCAGAAGATTTAAGCTCTTCCCATCTCCGCATCAAGCAAGAGGCATGTGCCTTATGACTCAGCCAGGGCCTCAGAGACAAGTGCCCTCCAGTCAGCTCCGGACTCCTCCTGAGTTTCCACTGTGCCCTTGGAGGTCTCCTCTGGGCTAATCGTCACGTAGCCCTTGCACAAGGCTGGGGCCTAATTCCCTGCCATCCTTTAGGAAGCCCGTAATCTGAAAAGCTGTCATAGAGAAGCCTTCTATCTCTGGACCCAGCGGGTGGGAAGCCAGAAAGAACTGTTCCGTGCTCCCTTTTCTGACCATTGAATTCCTATAATTGAGCTTCTTTTTAAAAGCCTGAAACCCTCACACATGCAGAGAAGGAAGCAAGGAGTCAGAATAGGTGCCAAGAGCTATACATTTTCTCTGTCTGTCTGGGGCCATTATTCCACTGCCTACAGGCACTCACTTGGCAGCTCAGAGTAAATCATTCACATCCACCAATCCAGGTGGATGCATTGGTTATTTAATTAATTGGATGTACATAGCTCGGTGTCCTGGCTCTTGCATGGGGGTGTCTGCCAAATTCTCAGCAGTCTAGAAATATCCCAAAGAACTTTTCTGGCTTATAAATAGAATTGTTATAACCATCTCTCCTTTGTTCACCCCAAGGCCTAGCTCTCATCAGTTTGTTTTAACAGTGGTAACAATAACAACAGCTCCATTCCAATCCATCATTTCTGGACAGCGTTCTATGTCTTTGGAACATCGGCAGCTGCTTCACAGTGAATGTGGGAGGAGTCTCCTAGCTTGCTGACATGGTCTTATGCCAGATTAATGTGCCCTTTGCCTTTATACGTCATTTTGAAAGGATTTGAGGAGCTTTTCCAGGAGCTTTAACTCTACTGGACATCACACATTGAACGTTTGCGACCTGAGGCCGCCTGGTCGGGTAGAGTTAGCTGCTTATTCTCCAGATCTCATAATTACCCAGCCTGTCCCTCACTATCCCCTACCATTCTCATCACTCTCCTATTCGTCTTCTACTAACTCCTACCAACTTTGAATCAACCTCACAGCAAGTCGGCCTCTCAATTCCGTATCACCAGCCAGTTATCTCTCAACCTCATGTCACTGTTCCTAGCAATCCAAGGCCAGATGCCGTATGGACTTCCTTTTACTCTCTTTTTTTTTTTCTTGCGGTACGCGGGCCTCTCACTGTTGTGGCCTCTCCCGTTGCGGAGCACAGGCTCCGGACACACAGGCTCAGCGGCCATGGCTCACGGGCGCATCCGCTCCGCGGCATGTGGGATCTTCCTGGACCGGGGCACGAACCCGTGTCCCCTGCATCGGCAGGCGGACTCTCAACCACTGCGCCACCAGGGAAGCCCTCCTTTTACTCTTATATGGAACATCTTCTTGGGACTCTAATGGATGGTGCTTTCGGATCATTTGGGCACTTGAATCTGTCACTGCACGTATATTTCCATTTCTGTGTATCTTAACACATTCTTCTTTCCCTTCTGGTCTTCCTCCCTTGGATTTCTCCTCTTCCTCTGGGAACTAGATCTGTCTAGTCTGCTTTCCCTCTATTCCTTTCTCTAACAGGGGTATTGGGCAGACTTAAGTTGCAGACAAAAGGAGCAGCTCCAGCTATTTCAGTCCAAGAGGGATTCAATACAGAGAATAGCTGTTTATAAAATTGTTGCCAAGACAGGAAGCTCAGGCTCTAGGCTGAGTGTCCATGCCCAGCTCCCAGAGAAACACTGAAGAACCGGCACAGGCATATTTGGTGAGCACCAATATCTGAGCAAACATCTCAGTTCTTTACTCCGTAAACATGATAGCTTTCTGCCTTTTCATTTTCCTTTGAATTATTATCTCATAACAATTCCTGTAGCGCATCCCAACATTGCCTCAGCTGTAATATCAGGAAAAAGGGTTCTTACACTTTCAGACTGAGGCCAGGATTGGGGGGAGGACCTGGGATCACCTAGAGGACGTAGTGTTGAGTCTGCAGCAGGAAAGACATTTCTAAAAGAGATAACTAAATACATCAGAGAAATGAAGGATATAAGAAAAAGGTTATAGGAATGAAAAACTGTGGGAAAGAATCGGGGCTAGTGCTAAATATAAATTCCTTACTCTTGGAATATTCCATTATATCCATACAAAATGAAAATCCCCTCCACTGTATCCCAGATGGATGGACCTCTGACCAAGAACGGAGCATGTTCTCCTTTACTGGACAATGTCTGTTATTAGGCTAAACGTGTCTTCTTGCAAATTCCATCCATCGGTTCTATTTCTTTTCTTTTCTTTGTATGATATATAATTTTATTTTGATTAAGTGTTGTTTTAACTCCTAACAAATATTTTTATGTTTTTTTTATTGGAGTATAGTCGATTTACAGTGTTGTACCAGTCTCTGCTGTACAGCAAAGCGACTCAGTTACACACATACACACATTCTTTTTATATATCCTTTTCCATCAGGTTTATCACAGGATACTGAATATATTGAATATAGTCCCCTGCATATATACAATGGGATACTACTCGGCCATAACGAAGAACTAAATAATGCCACTTGCAGCCACGTGGATACAACTAGAGATTATCATGCTAAGTGAAATAAGTCAGAAAGGGAAAGACAAATACCATATGATATCACTTATATGTGGAATCTAAAATATGGCACAAATGAACCTACCTGCAAAACAGAAACGGACTCTCAGACATAGAGATGTGGCTAACAAATATTTTTCACCACATCAGCTAACAAATAGCAAGATGGCTAGATTTTATTAAAAATTAAAAAAATTGGGCTTCCCTGGTGGCGCAGTGGTTGAGAGTCCGCCTGCCGACGCAGGGGACGCGGGTTAGTGCCCCGGTCCGGGAAGATCCCACATGCCGCGGAGCGGCTGGGCCCGTGAGCCATGGCCGCTGAGCCTGGGCGTGGGGAGCCTGTGCTCTGCAACGGGAGAGGCCACAACAGTGAGAGGCCCGCGTCCGGCAAAAAAAAAAAAAGTTTTGTTTTTGTTTTTTTGTTTCACTGGTTCTAGTTCTTCTTTCACCAACCCCCTGACAATGACTCAGATATATTAGGCAGATGCCTTAGTCTCCTCAACCTCTTCTTCTCCAGGCAAAACAATGCCCAATACTTCAGTAACTCCTTATAGGGTGTAATTTTGAGATGCTGACAACAAATGGCACCACAGCCCTCACCAGTGGCCTGAAGCCACTGATCTCATTAGCCTGCAGAGCTTCAACCTTGGGTTACCCCCGTGGGGAGGAAGTGGGGGAGCCCCTCAAGGCTCCGAGGGCTGGATCGATAAAATCAACACAAATGGTAAGAGGCCATTTGTCAGACCAATGGTAAGAGTGCTTCTGGGTCAAACACAAACCAAAGAGATGGCATTAACAGAGCTATAGAAATAATATGACAGGAGAAAAGGGGATTTGGGCATAGATGCAAAATGGGGGATCAGAGAGATGAAAGCTGACAGCATCTGTCCGGTACAGTCGGGGGACTGGACGTTGAATCTGAGTACTATGAAAAATCAGGTCATGGGACAGCCGGTCGGCTTGGGTGAAACATCCTCCGGTAATAGCCACCTGCCCTTAATCTGATTCCACGTTCATCAGGCAGTGTTTACATGAATAATTTCACTTCCTGTTTCCCTGATACTGGGAAGGAGAATGTGCTGGTGGGAAACATGAGAATTCTGGTCACTGGAATGGGATCGCCTGCTCTGCGAATGAAGACATTGGTGTCTGGTTAATATCTTAGTCTATGTAAGTTGGGAAATATCAAATGTTCCCTGCTCACATCACCCATGGGTACTGTGCATCACGGACAGTTGCCTTCCTATCTATTTTCCATTCTTCCTTATTAATAGAATCCCATGTGTCCACCTAAAAATTCTTACTTCCCCTGATTCCCTCACAGCTGAAGGTAACCACGTGCCACAGTTCGGGCCAATGCAACGTAGATGGAAGTCCCTCTGAGTGTGTTTGTTTTCTGGATAATGAAAGGAAAGCCTTACTAGGAGAAAGTGTTTTTGCCCTTTCTGCTTTTATCTACTAGAATGTGGCTGTGATGTCTGGAAGTACAGCAGCCATTTTATGACAACAAGGACAAAAGTCACACCCAAGGATGTCAGAGAAAGAAGATAGAGGGGCCTCTGGCTCCTTATGACATCCATGAGCAGCTGCATGGGCCCTGAATTGCTTTCCTCCAGAGACTGTTAGAAAAATAAGCCACTATCTGTTTAAGCCAAAGTTGGTTGGGCGTTTTACCATTTAGAGCAGAATATAGTCTTCATTGGTGCAGGGTCTAAGTGGAGTTTCTAAGCTGGCAAAGCAGACAAGACTCTAGAATGTGGTTAATTCACAAGGTGATGCATCTATGAGGCTCCTTGGTGGTCATGCCCTGGGGATGCCTCTTGGTTTTCTTCTGATCATAAACATAACTCATATATTTTGTGAAAATTCAGGTGAAACGTAAATCATAAAGAATAAAGAAAAAAATCACTCTAAAGTCTACCACCCAGAGATAACCGTTGCTTGCACAGTAGTGAATGTCCTCATAGATGTTCGTTTATGTAATACAAATGTTGATACTACAGTTTTGACATAAAAGGGATTTGCATTTTGTAACTTGCTATTCACTTGACAGTTGTGGACATCATTCCTGTGATTTTGTTTAGAAAATCCATTCTATTGTCAGATTAAATACAGATCTCTATTATTAATTGTAGCCATTTTAATATTCAAATATTGTTATTTAATTAGGTCTACTATAATTTAGCCAACAAATCCTCAGTTGGTATCTAATTTTTGATATTCTGTATAGGGCTGTAGTAAAATGTCTTGGGTAAATATTTTTGGGAACTTTTCTGATTATCTCCTAAGAAATCCCTGGAAGCGGATTGCTGGCTCTGAGGGTTCGGCAAGTGTGCCTAGGTCTCACTCATGCGCTCCAGACCACACTGCTTCCTACTGTGTGATCCCTGCATTCCAAGGTCATTCTGCTGACTTGTCCTTCTACATGTTTAAGCTCTCTAGTTTCAGTGGGACCTGACATGGCTTAGAGAGGTTTAACCACTGCCTTTTCTCTAATAAATGTTCCACGAGAGCTGTTCAAGATTCTGCGGCATTTCTTAAGCTCTTATTATGGGCTGAATTATGCCACCTCTCCCCAACCAATGAATACGCTGAAGGCCTAACCCCTAGTACCTCAGAATGTGACTGTATTTGGAGATAGAGCCTTTAAAGAGGTTATTAAGATAAAGTGAGGTCATATGGGTGGGCCCTAATCCCATATAACTGGTGTCCTTACAAGAAGAGGAGATTAGGACCCAGACACACACAGAGGGAAGGTCATGTGAGGACATGGGGAGAAGACGGCCGGCCATATGCCAAGTAGAGAAGCCTCAGAAGAAGTCAGCTCTGCCAACACCTTGATCTCGGACTTCTAGCCTCCAGAATGTAAGAAAAGAAAATTCTGTTGTATAACTAGCCAGTGTGTGGTCCTTTGTTATGGCAGTCCTAGGAAACTACCAGAGCCCAAATCTCACCTTTCTGGAACCACTCTCAGGGGAGGTTTCCTTCTTCGTAGACCCAAATTAGGCTCAACTGGGGTTCTGTTTATGAAACCGTACAAGGTTCCACTTTCTAAGAGAGACAATAGTCAGAATGGATTTTCTTAACCAAATCCCTTTATTTTCCAATAAAGCACAAATTGAGTAATAATCCCACCCTCAGTGGCATTCAGCCTCTCTGTGGAAGTGGTCTCTCTGCACAGCACCCAGCACCCCACCTGTCTCCACTCTCCCCACTTAGGAGAGGCAGGCAAAAAGAGGTGAGGCTGCAGGACACTTAATGGGTATAAACACATCACTGCTTTTCTCCAGGGAGGCTAGCTGCACCCCTTCTTTCTGCCCAAGTCGATCGACAGTGATGACGATGGATTTCAGTATTCCTGTCCTTGCAGGGGAATTGAGAAGCAGGCTTCCTCTGATCTCTCATAGAGATATTGTAAAGTAGCTAGCATGCAAAGTTTTCTAGTGAAACAGTGTAAGACATAAAGACTAAAAGAAGATTCCGTATCTCACTCTGGCAATGTCTCATTCCTGTTAGGTTTATACTATCACTTAAAAAAAATTCCATCTGTGGGATTTTTAGACACTTTTGGATGTCAAGGTGTCTGTTCCACCTTGGCCTGGCCTCCCTGGAGACTCCTGTCCCCTGTGTGGGGCGGAACCACGCCGGGCTGGATGGGTCCCTCACCTCGTGCGTTGTTGCCGTGGCCAAGCGTGGCTCCTGCATCTTTTGGTTAAACGGAGACTTCAGGCCTCTGTCACAAGGGCCCCCAAAACTGGAGGGTGCGGCTGGGCCCAGGACAGGCCTGGCAGCCCCTCCTTCCCCGAGCCAGGGTCCTCATTGCTCTGTGATGTCCAGGGTGGCCTGAGGTCTGCACCAGGCAGAACCAGGACCCTCCGTTTCCAGGCTGGAAGACTGCCAAGGATGCTTGAGCCGAATCACATGTTGACAGGTCTTCAGGCTTTTCTACCACAATATCGGAGTTGGACACGTTGGCCAAATAAAGTTGAAATTTTCTGCCGAAAAAGAGAAGATTCGTGCCCTCTTCTATTCACTTGTTATAACTCCATGAAGTGTCTTGTGGGACCAGGATATCCTAGGCCTTGGTACCAGTCTCTCCTAGTGATGGTTTTCAAAATCCATACATTCACAGGTGACGGAAACGTTGTAATTGGCAAATGGACAAAGGTCATCCCCCAACCCACCACTTCTACAGAATCGCCCAGATGTCCCTGGCAGAACAACTCTTTCTTGATTGCCTCCTGGATACGAGGAGAGGGAGATTTTTTTTTTTGCCTATTTTTCTTTTCAAAAATTGTGGTAAACTACACAACATGAAATTTACCATCTTAACCATTTTTTTTTTTTTTTTGCAATACGCGGGCCTCTCACTGTTGTGACCTCTCCCGTTGAGGAGCACAGGCTCCGGACGCGCAGGCTCAGTGGCCATGGCTCACGGGCCCAGCCGCTCTGCAGCATGTGGGATCTTCCCGGACCGGGGCACGAACCCGTGTCCCCTGCATCGGCAGGCAGACTCTCAACCACTGCGCCACCAGGGAAGTCCCTGTCCCATTTATTTAGATCTTTTATTTCATTTAATAGAAGGTAAAATTTTCCTCTGTTGAGAGTGATGTATTTTTTGTCATATTTAAAGATATTTTATAGCTTTTGTTGCTATTATGAATGGTACCCTATCTTGTACTATATTCTAGGTGGTTATTGTGGTATAGAGAAAGTGTTATTGACCTTTGTAAGTTGATCTTACATTCATCCAATAACCCTCTTTTCAGTGCTAATACTTTGTTCAGATTTCTATGTAGATTATCATATTGATCACAAATAACAACACTTGTAGCTCTTTCCTTCCAGCTCCTACACCTTTATTTCTTTTTCTTGTTTTATAACATTGGCTGGGACCTCTGGTTCTTTGTTACATAATAGCAGTGCTAACAGGCATCCTTATCTTGTTGCCAATGTTAACAGGAATGTTTCTAAAGTTTCTCCATTAGGTATGATGTTTGTTGTGGAGTTTTCATATACAGCCTTTAAAAGTTGAGGTGGTTTCATTCGAATTCTGGTTTTCCGAATTACTCTGTGACTCTGTGCTGGGAAGGGCCGTCCATCCCTGTGCCCCCAGCCCACGTGGTGTAGCCACACTTCAGCCATTGGATCCACATTGCAACTTCGTGATTTAAAGATTTCCAAGTCACATGTCAAACACATATAGGATGCCCCTACTCATGGGAAGCATCCTCCATTGCTGTCCTGTCCTCCATCGCAGCTTGGCCCAGGTGGAGATGATGACAACTTCCTACTACATACAGACATCATCTGGGCACACCTGTGGGGCCCAGTGTCTAGATGGGAGGTGACGTGGAGGGAACACTGTGAATCAGGCTGTCTTGTGTTTGAAACTGCAACCGGCCACTTGCTAGCTATGTGACCGTGGCAAATTATTTAACCTTTCTAAGCCTCAGTTTCCTCATTTGTAAAATAGGGAAAATAAGGGTACCTACTTCCCGGGGAAGCTACTTGGTAGGTTGTTAAATAAAATAATCCGCAAAAGCATTCGACAGAGAGTAGTAACTGTCAGCTATTGGCTTTGTAACCATGAAAGGAAAATCAGTAACACATTCAAGTATTTTCACAGGACTTTGAATGATATGCAAAAGGCTCTTGATAAAACGTTAAGGGAAAGCTGCAGCTTTCACAAACTAAGTCAACATTTGTTTAACAATGTTTTAAAATCTGCATAAGTAAAAGACTGAAGAGAAATGTATCAAAATGAAGCGTTATAGGTGATTTTTTTCCTATGTTTTCACATTTTTCTCCAATGAGCACACGATTACTCTTATAACCTTTAAAACATGTTTTATGGAAACAAACAACTCAGTGTGACTCAGCTGTGACAAGTTGGCCAAGAAAGCTAGTGCTGTCTTTGGCTGTCTCAGGAGAAATCCAGCGCCCAGAGCTGGAGGTAACGGCCCTGCCACGCTTGGCACTGGCCAGACCCCGTCTAGATTAGGGTTTTGTTTAGCTCTGGGCATAGGTAACCATGGGAATCTTAAATGTCATGGTGGAAAAGAAATGTAAGTGTGTGAGGGCCTCAAAGTCTAGAGGAAAACAGGGCTGGAGAAGCAGACAGGGAGTGAAGACAGATTGGGAAAAGCAGAGGGGCTCCCAGCCCAGGGCAGGGACGGGGGGAGGGGAGGAGGAGGGGGAGAAGACAGGAAGACAGTGAGAGAGAGAGAGAGGGAGGGGGAGAGGGAGAGGGATGGGGGAGGAAGGGGGAGCCTTGGTTGGGGACGGGGCTTCTGCTCGGGGCCATCTGACTTAAGGCCGCCATTGCCTTTCTTGTCCCTGGTGTCTGGCACATTCTCCCGGGCACTGCCCTTTTCTACCCCAACTGTAAGGTTGAGTGTGGGCGCAGATTCCTTACAGATCCTGCCCACTGCCTCATGGTCCATGGATCCCGGCCAATAGATGTCCTTCCAGGGAGTTTGTAAACTGGCCCTGGGGACAGCATCACCTCCCGTGAGCCCTGCACGTGGAGAGCTCCCTCTGGGGGGATGGACTCCCCGCAGAGGCTCAGGCACAAGGCGTGGACGTTGACCTCTGGCAGCGGGCTGGTCCCGGGTCTGAGGGGATCTGTCCTTCTCCAAGGTCTGGTCCTTTAACCCGCCTTTGCTGGAAGCGCCACCCAGATGGCTTTTCAAAGCCTGTCTCTTTTTCCTCAACCTGATTCAGGCTGGGTTTTTATCACTTGCAACCAAAAAAGTCCTGAGTAGTTCAGAATGACAGATATGAGTGGTTGTGAGGAGCTGAAGTGAGAGGCTCTGTCTGTGTGTCTGTCTGTCTGTCTCCTTGTGGTTTCTCTCTCTCTGTCTCTCTGTCCCTGTCTCTCTGTCTCTCATTTTCTCAGCCTCAGTGTCTCACTTTGGTTCGTCTTTCCAAGCCCTCTCTCCCACCTGGCCCCCACTGTCTGGAATGAGTTTTCCCCCAGGCTCCCGTCCCACTTCTCAGCTCCCCTGCACCCCTGCCTGTCCACCTCCCCACCACCCTCCCCAGCTGGGCTTCCTCCACCCAGGGGTCCAGCTCTGTGTGTGCTCCTGGCCCTACGTCCTCTTCCCCATTCGTCCACAGCAGGCCCCCCTCCTCCCTGCCCTCCCCCGACCCTGGGGTCCCACTCGGTGGGGTTGGGGGGTGCTGGCACATCTCCACAGTCAGGCTGGAAGCCCCGCGAGCTGCTCCCCTTCCATCCTTCTCTACCTCCCATCGCCATGCCCGGTGCTTAACTTCCTGGAGTGTTCTGGAATCTGCCTCTCCTTCTATCCCTCCCGCCCCCGCCTGATTTGGCGTCTTCTGTCTCTGGCATGAATACTTTGAGTGGTAAATCATCTCTCTGCCTCTACGTTTGCTCCTCTCGAACCCACCCTCCTGGCTGTCATCTTGTACAATCAACAGATCCATCGTCTTGCCCTGCGGAGAGCACTGCCGAGGGCCCATCAGCCCCAAGGAAATCTCAAGGGCCCTCGGAACGGTAGGTGGCAACTCCCGCCTTCTTCTCCCGCTCCAGCCACAGAGGAATTTGCAGTTCCCAGCGCAGAGCACCACGATTCCCTTCTCTGGGCCTCGGCTCAAGCCGCCACCCTGCCTGAGCCCTTCCCTCCCTGCCTGAGCCACTCTGTGCCTCTGTTAGACCCCTGGTCTCTGCCAGACCCTCTCCACCCCTGCTGCACCCCGGCCCCCCGGGAGGGGGTTCTCTGCAGCCCCACCAAGACTTCCAGTTATTTCCTCAGGGATTGGTGTTTCCTACTAAGCTCGGGCGCATCCGGGCTGGCGGCCTCTGCACCCCGTCTCTGAGGTGTGGTCCAGGAACGTTAAGAAGATGAGGTCTAAGGGTAAAGAGATGGAGATGGTGTTTGTGTAGGGGAAGCAGGGTGTCCAGGATGGTTTCCCGGTTCTTGGCTTAGGGGGGGGACTTGAGGATGGAGTCCTGGAGCTGGGAGCACGGGAGGAAGAGCAGGTGGACGGGGACTGGGGTGGGAAGGTGGTGAGCTGGCTTGGATTCTTGTAGGACATTTAGGTAAACATGCAGATCCTGGAGTTTAGGAGAAGAATCTGGACATGGGACACACATTTGTGAATCATATCAATAAAGAGGTTGGAAAGTATGCTGTGTTGGCATAAAGGAATTTTCAGCGTCCTATGTTAATATGTGACCGAGGTTGCTAGTTGCTTTCAGCTCTCCATTCTCACATTCTTTTTTCCAAACTGAACCCTGAAATTATTTGGGGGTAGTGATGTTCAGGTAAAAGATTCCAGTCTCCAGCCTCCCTATCTGGCCAATGAATTGTAAGTAGAACTACACGATGTCTCTGAATTCTGGGAAAGCTTCTTAGAGCATGGAGCCATGCATTACCCTCCCCTCCTCTATCCTACAGCATAGTACTCAGATGTGATGGCTGGAGCTCTAGCAGTCACTTTGGAGTAGGAGGCTGAGGGCCATATCCTAGGGGTCTGTGTTGGAGAGGAAGGAGGCTGCCTCCTGGACACACACCTTCGTGGAGCTCCTATACCAGTCCAGGGTGCTTTTCACATAGAAACAAATATAGCTTCTTTCTCGCCAAAGCCACTGTTTTATTCTTCTGTTAAATGTGGCTGAACTTAGGTAGTCCAAATGAGCACATTACTGGTCAAGCTCTAGCCTTGTACCTGTGGGCATTTCCAGTCTCGGTGAGGTTAGCAGGGAACCCCGGGCTGCCCGTGGGAGCTGACAGCTAAGGTGTGCTGTGCCACCTGGTGGACACACGGCAGACAGCACGCCTTTCAAAGAAGCACGGCGTTAAGCTGCTTAAGCCGGGACGCTTTTCTGGGCTGTCTGGCTTTTCCCAATGGTCTGCACCCCAGCTTGCTAAATTGACCTCAACCCCAAGTCGTCTTTTAGCCAGCAACAAAATGAGTGTTCCAGGGTCCTGAACGTCAGTGGACCTCTGAGAACTCCAGGAATTCCCAGCCGCACTGAGTGTTTTGGCCCGGGTGTGTTCTCAGAACTAACGAGGCTGTTTCTAGCTACCCCGGCTGGGTCCTCCCGCCCCTAAGCTGAGAACTTCTGTACTAAATAAAGGATTCCATGTGACCTCTCCTCCCGCAGACTCTGGTCTCAGAGCAATAGTTAAAGGAGGAGAAGCGGGAGGGAGATGACTCACTGCCTCTCTGAGCGGGAAATGAACACCAAGGGAGCCTAACCTGCCAGCCGCAGCGAACAAATGGATTTGTAGCCGTTGTAGCCACAGGCAAAGTGGGCTGGAGTGGGCAAGCTGCTGGCTGCTTCCTTCTGCTGACCGCTGGTACAAGCCTCAATGGCCAACCATGTCCCAAGTAGAGTTCAAATTGCAAAAACGAGTCTTGGAGGTTTAGAAATTCCAGAGATTTGGTGGAAAGACCCCTGGCACCCGGACACACGGGTTTACACCCAGTCTGGTCACGGACGGTGTGTAACCCGGGGCCCAGTTTCTCTCTCTGGCCTCACTTGGAACAGGAAGTGCCTGGGACACCACTGTGTTGCCGCCTAGGCCTCTGTAATAAGTGTGGCCCTGTGTCACTAAAGCAAGACAGCGTAGGCTTTGGGGAGAAGCACAGATACCAAGAGCAGGAAGATGGCTTCTCCAGCTTTAATTGGGAGCAGGAATGAGACGCCTGCTATGCGGGGAGGTCAATGTCACCTAGGAAGTGGTGGACTTCAGCAGACTGATGTAGGTCCTTGGTTTTTCCCGGGGGGGGGGGGCGGGGGACCTGTAAGGCCGGGGTTGGGGAATGCAGTGGCAGGAGGACAGCCAGAGGGCAGACAGAGCAGCCCCAGGGTCAAGGGCAGTGGGGCAGTGAGTATGGAGGAGATAGAGCTGGAAGAGGTAATGAGGTCTATGGGGCAGGAAGAGGGGGACGAAGGGCACCCCCAGTCCAGAAGCTGTGACTCTCAGGCTGGAAGGAAGGAATGAGTGTCAAGCCGAGGAAACTGAGTCTCAGAGGTGTGTGAGTTGCACCGCATGGCGCTTATTGGCAGAGCTGGGCTGGCCCAGGCTCTCTGCCTCCGGGGAGGATGCTCCAGCCTGAGGGGCCCTGGGGTTAGAGTCCTGCTTCCCTGGAATCAGAACCCAGACGACCAGGAAGGCTCTGCTTTGTAATTCTTTCTCCTTTTCATACTTGAAATGAGAAAAATGAGAACAATCTAAAAGAAACCCTACACCTGTTGACTCTGCTCTGAGACAGGCGTTCCTCTGTGTGGGCCAGGAGGTTCCCCACCACCCCCTCCCCCACCCCTCCTTCCCAGAGAAGCTCTCCCTCCCTGCCCTGGGGTTGCCTTAATCTGTGCCCCATTCTTGGAAGGCCTCTCAAAGCAACAGGTTCCTGTTTCCCTAAATCTTCTGGCTTCATCCTCTGTCGTTCTGTAAAGCAATCTAGTCCTCTCTCCCTTTTTCCTATTTGCATCTCCACCTGGTAGAGGAGGGGCCACAGACAAAATGACAATCTGCTTTACGTGGGAGGCGGAGCGGAGGGAGGGGGAACCTGTTGTTCTCTCCTCTTCTCTCTATGGTCCAGGAAGTTTCCTGGTGGGGCGGTGTCTCTTTCCACTCAGAGCTTCTCCTTCTTCCCGTGCTTCTCCTTCTGTCGCTGCCCCGCCAGCAGCTTTGCCGAGCCTGGCATGGGGGAGCCCCGCAGCAATGCTTCCAGCAGAGCTGGGGGAAATGCATAGGATCAATCCCCCCCTCCCGGGGTCCAAGCCTTCGGCAGGTACAGATCCGATGGTGGAAGGTGTGTATAACACGGTCTCCCTCTTCGGTTCATCTTCCCCCTCAACCAAACACACGTAGAGACGTGACAGGCAGCCCCTATATTCTGGGGTCTGAGTAGCCAGAGGACCGTGGGCCAATCTGGCCACATGGGAGGCAAATCACAGGACACACCCACGGCCCAGGCTGCAGTCTGCCTACCCCAAAAGATGCGGCCAGGGTCCTCCTCCGGGACATTAGCTTCATAGATGTGACTTGGGTCAGACCACCCTGGCAGCCCTGTTTGAGCACCGCTGGTCCTGTTTCCTGGGGGCCAACATGACATGAGCCAACTTACTGAACAGTCTGAGCCAGAAGGGGCGAGAAGTGGAAATGGAGGCTTCCGGGGCTTCCCTGGTGGCACAGTGGTTGAGAGTCTGCCTGCCGATGCAGGGGACACGGGTTCGTGCCCCGGTCCGGGAAGATCCCACACGCCGCGGAGCGGCTGGGCCCGTGAGCCATGGCCGCTGAGCCTGCGCGTCTGGAGCCTGTGCTCCGCAACGGGAGAGGCCACAGTGGTGAGAGGCCCGCGTACCGCAAAAAAAAATTAAAAAGTGCACATGCCACCGCAACTAAGAGGCCCATATGCCTCAAGGAGGATCCCACGTGCAGCAACTAAGACCTGGTGCAGCCAAAATAAATAAATAAATTAAAAAAAAAAAAAAGAAATGGAGGCTTCCACCTGCTGCCTTTCCACCTGCCGTGCAGGTCCTGGGACACTTCCTCTCCCTCCCTCCTCTGTCTGTCTCTCTGGGGACAGGCCCTGCGGCTGTGTCTTCCACGCTGCAGGTTCCACCAGCGGGAGGCCCTGCTGGGAGATTGGGGTGGGTCATCCCCATCCCTCTCCATCTGTGGATAGACGCCCACAGGGTCCAGCTTCCAGGGGTGAACCTGGCCCCTGGGTCTGGGAACCCCTCTTCCTCCCTCTGTCCCCCACTCCTGGGCTGGACGTGTCTCCTGTAATTGCTGTCTCTGGAATGCCTGCCCTTGCTTGTTTCTTAGCACCTCTGTCACCCAAGCCACCAGGTCCCTAACTTCATGGATCTCTGTGCTAAGTGCCCCAGGGCTTCTGTTTCCCCACAGCCATGTCTGCTGGGCCTTTCATCCTGGCCTTAACCTGGGAGCAGATCCCACCATTGATTTTTTTTTTTTTTTTTTTTGTGGTATGCGGGCCTCTCACTGCTGTGGCCTCTCCCGTTGTGGAGCACAGGCTCCGGATGCGCAGGCTCAGTGGTCTTGGCTCACAGGCCCAGCTGTTCCGAGGCATGTGGGATCTTCCCGGACCGGGGCACGAACCCGTGTCCCCTGCATTGGCAGGCGGACTCTCAACCGCTGCTTCACCAGGGGAGCCCCCACCATTGGTTTTTGATTATGTTCGGGTATTAAACACCCTGTCAAGTTGATTTAAAACTCTTATCTGACATGCAATTCAAAGTTTTTCCTCCCACTTCTGCTGGATCCCAGGTCCATGGGGCCTGGCCTGGGACTGGGCAGGGTCTGCTTTCCCCGCACTGGGGCAGGGCCAGGCAAGGGTGGGATGAGGATTGAGGAAAACTGGCCCTGCTGGTGTGGGCCATTCCTGCCATCCCCGGGCTCAGGACAGCAAGCGGCAGGTACGTGACACCCAAAAGGACCAGGTGGAGTGCAGCGAGCTGTATGGGAACCTTCTCCCACCTGCTGGGGGGCGCGAACAGGAGACAGCTGGGAACTCATGGTTGGGCCTCTGGGGCCCTGTGACACCCAAAGGTGTCAAGGCAGTACATGAAATTTCAGGCCCTCCAATCCATGGGGGTACTCCGTGTTTTCAGCTTTGGGCTTTACAAAAGATTTGTGGATGCGGAAAAAGCCCCGTTCTGTAACCAGTTGCCTTTTTCTCATCCTTTCTAATTAGCTTCCCTAAGGGTGAGAATTCAGGCATCTGCTCAGGCTTATGGTCAAGTCTAAATCTCTCCAAATTCTGTTTGGCTATAAATTGTTCCTGCAGTGACCTGATCGGCCAGTCCGGAGCCTCCTGCTGGGCCATGGACACTCAGCTCGGAGGGCCAGCAGCCAGGTCATTTGGGTTTCACTCTCATGCTGACACTTCTTCCCTCTTGTTGACATGGATCACAGCCAGGAATTCCAGTGTGGAATCGGAGATCTTTGTGGCTTGGGGCAGAAAATACTCCTAATTCTAGATCCTGTAGGAAAATGTAAGAAGTGAGACCCTAATCTTTCCTTCCTTTTTCTCTCTATGCCCTGTCTCTTCCTCTCTTCTTTTTTTTTTTTTTTTTGCGGTACGGGGGCCTCTCACTGTTGCAGCCTCTCCCGTTGCGGAGCACAGGCTCCGGACGCACAGGCTCAGCGGCCATGGCTCACGGGCCCAGCCGCTCCGCGGCACGTGGGATCTTCCCGGACCGGGGCACGAACCCGTGTCCCCTGCATCGGCAGGCAGACTCTCAACCACTGCGCCACCAGGGAAGCCCCCCTCTTCTTTTTTTAAAAATATAACGCACATACATACAATCCGCCCATTTAAAGTGTGCAATTCAGTGGTTTTTAATATTTTCACAGAGTTGTGTGACCATTACCACATTGAATTTTAGAACATTTTTTAGCATCTCCAGAAAGAAACCGTACACCCATTAGCAATCACTCCAAATTTCTCCCCAACACTCTCCAGCCCTAGGCAATCATTAATCTACAGAAATAGCAAGATGGCTGCAGCATTTTACATTTCCACCAGCAATGTATGACGGTTCCCATTTCTCTACATGCTCGCTGACATGTGTTATTGTCTGTCTTGTTGATTTTAGCACCCTAGTGAACGTGAAATCGTATCTCTTTGTGGTTTTGATTTGCATTTCTCTAATGACTAATATAATGTTGAGCACCTTTTAATATGCTCATTGGCCATCTGACATCTTCTTAGGCGAAATGTCTATTCAATGCTTTGCCCAGTTTTAATTATTTGTCTTTTTGTATTGATAAACTGTGTGTGTGTGTGGGCGTGCACACGCGTACACATATAGAGTCTGGACACCAGACCCTTGTCAGGTATATGATTTGTAAATATTTGCTCCCATTCTGTAGGTTGTCCTCTTATTTTCTTTCTTTCTTTTTTTTTAAAAAATAAATTTATTTATTTATTTTTGGCCGCATTGGGTCTTTGTTGCTGCGCGCGGGCTTTCTCTAGTTGCGGCGGGCGGGGCTACTCTTCATCGCGGTGCGCGGGCTTCTCATTGCGGTGGCTTCTCTTGTTGCGGAGCATGGGCTCTAGGGGCGCGGGCTTTAGTAGTTGTGGCACGCAGGCTCAGTAGTTGTGGCACACGGGCTTAGTTGCTCCGTGGCATGTGAGATCTTCCCGGACCGCGGCTTGAACCTGTGTCCTCTGCATTGGCAGGCGGATTCTTAACCACTGCGTCACCAGGGAAGTCCCGTGTCCTCTTAATTTCTTGATAAAGTCCTTTGAAGAACAAAAGTTTTTAACAGTGATGAAGTCAAATTTATATATTTTTTCTTTAGACCATTAAGACAGTGAAGACAAACTTGCACTGATACTGGACACTGACCCTGCCCCCGCCCCCAGGCTTCTTGCTGTTGCTGGTTTGTTGCTTTGGTGACTTTGCTGGGTTATTTTTGTGGGGTGCGTTTACCCATAGTGTGAAGCCTCTAATGTTGCTCCTCAGAGGGTGCAGACTCAGCCTGTGCACAAGCACCCTGGGACGAGAGTAGCTTGATTTTCTCTTCCCCTGACCTCTCTCTTAAACCTTCTGTCTCTGTTGGCATCACACTCAGATGTTAGGCTCCACTGACTACTGGCTGACGGCTCTATTGTTTTCAACCATGCCTGGGGTATACAGTGCCTCACCGTCTGATCCAGTTTAAATTTGGGCCTCTTTATGGGAGTGTTTTTTTTTTTTTTTTTTTACATCTTTATTGGAGTATAATTGCTTTACAATGGTGTGTTAGTTTCTGCTTTATAACAAAGTGAATCAGTTATACATATACATATGTTCCCATATCTCTTCCCTCTTGCGTCTCCCTCCCTCCCACTCTCCCTATCCCACCCCTCTAGGTGGTCACAAAGCACTGAGCTGATCTCCCTGTGCTATGTGGCTGCTTCCCACTAGCTATCTATTTTACGTTTGGTAGTGTATATATGTCCATGCCACTCTCTCACTTTGTCACAGCTTACCCTTCCCCCTCCCCATACCCTCAAGTCCATTCTCTAGTAGGTCTGTGTCTTTATTCCCGTCTTACCCCTAGGTTCTTCATGACCTTTTTTTTTCTCTTAGATTCCATATATATGTGTTAGCATACGGTATTTGTTTTTCTCTTTCTGACTTACTTCACTCTGTATGACAGACACCTCACTACAAATAACTCAATTTCGTTTCTTTTTATGGCTGAGTAATATTCCATTGTATATATGTGCCACATCTTCTTTATCCATTCATCCGATGATGGACACTTAGGTTGTTTCTATCTCTGGGCTATTGTAAATAGAGCTGCAATGAACATTGTGGTACATGACTCTTTTTGAATTATGGTTTTCTCAGGGTATATGCCCAGTAGTGGGATTGCAGGATCATATGGTAGTTCTATTTTTAGTTTTTTAAGGAACCTCCATACTGTTCTCCATAGTGGCTGTACCAATTCACATTCTCACCAGCAGTGCAAGAGGGTTCCCTTTTCTCCACACCCTCTCCAGCATTTATTCTTTGTAGATTTTTTGATGATGGCCATTCTGACCGGTGTGAGATGATATCTCATTGTAGTTTTGATTTGCATTTCTCTAATGATTAATGATGTTGAGCATTCTTTCATGTGTTTGTTGGCAATCTGCATATCTTCTTTGGAGAAATGTCTATTTAGGTCTTCTGCCCATTTTTGGATTGGGTTGTTTGTTTTTTTGATATTGAGCTGCATGAGCTGCTTGTAAATTTTGGAGATTAATCCTTTGTCCGTTGCTTCATTAGCAAATATTTTCTCTCATTCTGAGGGTTGTCTTTTGGTCTTGTTTATGGTTTCCTTTGCTGTGCAAAAGCTTTGAAGTTTCATTAGGTCCCATTTGTTTATTTTTGTTTTTATTTCCATTTCTCTAGGAGGTGGGTCAGAAAGGATCTTGCTGTGATTTATGTCATAGAGTGTTCTGCCTATGTTTTCCTCTAAGGGTTTTATAGTGTCTGGCCTTACATTTAGGTCTTTAATCCATTTTGAGTTATTTTTGTGTACGGTGTTAGGGAGTGTTCTAATCTCATACTTGGGAGTGGTTTTTTGAGGCCAGCCTTTGAGGTTTGTTCTAACTTCTGGAGGAGTCTTCACTGTCTCTCTCTCTCTCTTTTTTTTTCTCTGACAAACTAGCTGACCTGCAGTTTAGCTCATTGCTCTTATGGAGCTACCAGTGTTCTCGTCACTGTTTACCACCAAAATCTCCATTGTTTTCAAGAGCACCTTTATGCTAGAACTTCCCCAACATTTTGTTCTAAATAAAGTCAGCTTGCCTTTCTCTCTTTCTTTCTTTCTTTCTTTCTTTTCTTTCTTTCTTCTCTCCTTTCTTTTTCTTTCTTTCTCTCTTTCTCTTTCTTTCTTCCTCTCTGTCCTTCTTTCTTTCTTTCCCTCCTTCCCTCCCTCCCTCCCCCTCCCTTTCTTCCTTCCTTCCTTTCTCTCTCTCTCTTTCTTTCTTTCCCTCCCTTCCTTCCTCCCTCCCTCCCTCCTCCCTTTCTTACTTCCTTTCTTTCTCTCTCTTTCTTTCTT
>NW_021703776.1:98818822-98897707 GCF_005190385.1 Monodon monoceros | reverse complement strand
CTTTCTTTCTTCCTCTCTCTCCTTCTTTCTTTCTTTCCCTCCCTTCCATCCTCCCTCCCCCCTCCCTTTCTCTCTTTCTTTCTTTCTTTCACATCATAGCTCTCTATTCTTATGGCCTTCCTTTCCATGGCACAATTTGAACCACTGCTTCAGAGCTGGGGGCAGAGACAGTGGCTTCCTTCTCTGAGTGACGCCCCTGCTTTACAAGGTGGGGCTTTGGGTGGAAGCAATAGCTCTGGTCTTCTCAGCTTGCTGCTCCCAGCATGAAATCTCTGACCTACAAGCAAACTGAGGCAAGAGGAACTGAGGTCCCAGAGACTTTAAATGCTTAAAAAATACAATTAAATATATTTTTTACCAGTTATGAGTGTTTTGCTCTGGAGGAGGTTTGCAGAGCTTCTCACACCATCATTTTGAAAGTGGATCTCTTCTTTTTCTTCCTTCCTTCCCTCCCTCCCTCCTTTCTTTCTTTCTTTCTGTGAGTTTTGTTTTGTTAACTTATGAGTTAATCATAGAGTATTCCAGGTGTTAGAGATGATGTTCAGATGTGGGATGCTATTAATAAGTATATCAGCTAATGTTGAAGACACTCCTCTTAACTCAAGGAAACTATGATCAGAAGTTAAAAAAAGTTTTTGTTTGTTTTCTGTTTTTGTTTTTTTTTTTAAGCACAGTGAACAGCTTCCTCAGGAAGATTGAAGGTTAAAAGTAAAAAGTTTCAAAGCAAATACATTTCCTGGCTCCTCTTTACAAGAAGTTATTTTCTACTGAACTGTAACCCTTTGTGTTTAAGAAGATTAGATTTTCCCCCTTTTCCCCCTAATGCTAAAAGATTTGTTACCTTCCTTTTCCTTTTACAGACATTCATCATCTTTTGTCTTTTAGTAGTTTCAAAGCTTTGAAACAATGTTTAGATAATCTCAAAAATTAAAAAACGATGGCTAGGATAAAAACTGTTGATGTTTTAAATATTGGATCAGTTGTTATAAAAGTGCTTTGTCCAAATCCTATAACAAACTTGTCTTAATGGTGTTAAGACGAAAGGTTTAAGATTTACCTCCTTAAACCTTGTAACATATTTGGCTAATTGGAATAATGGTTTTAAACTACAATTATGAACTTTATTTTTTTCTTCCAGTTTTATTGAGATATAACTGACATAAAGTACTGTGTAAGTTTAAGGTTTGAAGCATGATTCATGATAAGTTTAGTGAACATCTATTGTCTCATATAGATACAGAATTAAAGAAATTAAAATTTTTTTTCTTGTGATGAGAACTTAGAATTTTCCCTCCTAGCAAATTTCATGTATATGTAGAGCAGTGTTAATTATATTTTTATCATGTTGTACATTACATCACTAGTACTTATTGATCTTATAAGTTTGTACCTTGTGACGGCCTTCACACAATCTCCCTTTTTCTCATCCCCTGCCCCTGGTAACCACAAATCTGATCTGTTTTTCTGTTTGTCGTTTGTCTTTTTTTTGTGTGTGTGTGTGTGTGTGGTACGCGGGCCTCTCACTGCTGTGGCCTCTCCCGTTGCAGAGCACAGGCTCCGGACGCGCAGGCTCAGCGGGCCATGGCTCACGGGCCCAGCCGCTCCGCGGCATGTGGGATCTTCCCGGACCGGGGCACGAACCCGTGTCCCCTGCATCGGCAGGCGGACTCCCAACCACTGCGCCACCAGGGAAGCCCCGTTTGTCTGTTTTTGAAGTATAACTGACCTACAACATTATGTTAGTGTCTGTTACATAACAGCAATTTGATACTTCTATACATTTCAAACCAATCACCACCGTGAGTCTAGTTACGGATATGTCACCCTACAAAGATATCACATAGTTATTAACTATTCCCCATAGGGTGCATTTCTTACCCATGACTCATTTATTTTGCAAATGGAAGTTTGTATCTCTTAATCTCCCTCACTTCTTTCTTTCTTCTGCCTGCTGCCCTCCCCTCTGGCAAACACCCGTTTGTCCTCTGTACCTATAACTCTGTTTTTTTATGTTTGTGCATTTGTTTTTTAGATTCCACATATCAATAAAACCATACAGTAAAAAAAAAAAGATGTACCTCCTTACTGCTGGAAAAATAAAAGGTATTCAGACAGTTTTCTGGAATATTAAACACAATGTGAAACTTTGTTTGCTTAATTCACATTCCTTGGGCACCAGGAAACCCGGAATGGACCTGTCCCACTGGAGTCCTGGGGTTAGGGGTAGGCAAGCAGGAGCAAGGGCAGGCGAGCTCACGCGAATTGTTAACTGGGGGTGGCCCCAACCTCTTTAGGGGGGACTGCAGCAGATGTGGAGGGCTGTTCCGTGAGTCTCCGCTCACCCCAAACTGTCTCAGATTTTCCCACCAGCTGGATGCAGGTGTGGGAGGGAGGAGAGAAAGATGACAGGTGTGCTGGTCTGCTGTCCACCCCCTCCCGCCCCAGTTTCCATAGATGATCAGGTAGAACGGGAATGGGCGGCGTTGGCCCATCTCCCAGGTGGAAATGGCACTAGCCCTTCATTCCGAGGCATGGGGGGAGGGAAGGGAGAACCAACCACACCCATGGGCTTATTTTTTCCCATGTCTCCTTGAAAACAGAAAAGAAGGTTGGGGAAGGTGGAGGTCCAGGAGGAAGCAGGCTTCTCCTCTAGCTTGCATTCTCTACGTTTCCTTGTCCCTTGTTAACCTACTCAGTTTGATGGCCAAGTCTGGTCGGCCAGGAGCCTGGCTGCACACCTTGGATGGCTGCCAAAGACTGGAGCCTGTCACTTCTTAAAGCCACTGCTGTGATCCCTGCCTGCCCCTGGTTATCCTCCCTGGACTGGGAGGTGGATAATGCGCATGTGGTACCAAGATTCCAGAATTAGTTCATGGCCAGCCCAAATGCCCTCTCTATTATGGCCAGTTATGTAGAAACAGCCCTGCGTGCCGACAGTCGTTCTCCATTCCTACTTTCGCGAGTTGGAGGTGGTTCTGTTACTTCAACTACAGACAAGGTGAGACTAATCTACAGAATTAAAGTAACCCACTAATGCAACAACCCGGTGCTTCTTTCCTTGATAATAAGAGGTCTGTTGTAGTTTTCGGCGGTGCTCTTTCTGGCAAACGTGTTGCTTGCTCTCCCGACTCAGAATGGAGCCAGTAGGCGGCCTGAGACAACCCAGGAGGTTTGGGAACAGAAGCTGAAGGAGAAACGGGCCCCGAGGAGGGGGCAGGAAGGGGTAAGGGAAGTGAATAATACGCAATAAGACGTGAATGCTGGGCTTTGGAGAAGACACTCCCTGCAGGAAGGCAAGCGTCTGGCCACTCTGTAGCCTGCCATCACTCCCAGTCCTGCCCAGGTGCACCTGTCTGGACGCTGAATTGGACCCAGTGGTGCATACAGCAGGGCTGCGGAGGAGCCTCGGGTCTGGTGGGGATCTCGGGCTCGGGGCGGCGTCGTGGCGGGGGTGGGAGGGTGTGGGTGGGCGCAGAAGCGCAGCGGCGCCACCTAGCGCCCAGCCGGCGGCGGCGCCGCGAAATCTCAGCTCTTTCTCCCCAAACGAGCAAGGATACGGAGTCCCGAAGGAACGGGTCTTCAGCGCCTGGGAAACCTTGGCGAAAGGAGGGCATGAAGATGTTGAGGAAAAGAAGCGTAGGGACAGCCTGAGCCCCCTTTATTTTTAAATTTGACATATACCCTTGATTTCGTATGTATTCTTATAAAATATGGTGATGCGGCGCCGCAGATTTCAATATAATGCTTTTCTCTCTTTCCTTGGTCGGGTCTTCCTTATTTTTAGTAAAATAGTAATTGCTGAATTACATAGATGCAGTGTTTTTTTCTTATGATCCAGTTCTTGCGTGTAGGAAGTTGAGACTTGGTGAAATACCCCATCACATATTTGCTCATGCCATATCCTTTTATTTTTTTTTATTTTAAATTTTCACCAGTTTTATTGAGATATAATTGACATATAACATTGTATGAGTTTTAGCTGTACCACATAATTATTTGATACATGTACGTATTGCAAAATGTCACCACAACAAGCCCAGTTAACTTCCATCACCTCACATAGTTACATTTGTTTTTCTTGTGATGAGAGCTTTTAAGAATTACCCTCGGGGCTTCCCTGGTGGCGCAGTGGTTGAGAATCTGCCTGCCAATGCCGGGGACATGGGTTCGAGCCCTGGTCTGGGAAGATCCCACATGCCACGGAACAACTAGGCCCGTGAGCCACAACTACTGAGCCTGCACGTCTGGAGCCTGTGCTCCGCAACAGGAGAGGCCGCGACAGTGCGAGGCAAGCGCACCGCGGCCCCCGCTCGCCGCAACTAGAGAAAGCCCTCGCACAGAAACGAAGACCCAACACAGCCAAAAATAAATAAATAAATAAAAATTACCCTCCTAGCAACTTTCAAGTAGAGTGTAGAGGTTTATATCAATATATAAGTTTGAACTTATTAAATATTATTCAGATAATCCATATCTCTGCTTAGTTTTCATCTACTTCACCTGTCAGTTTCTGAGTTATGTACTAAGTATGTTTTCTTCCTGCACTTGAGATAATCTTGTTAGGTGCACACATGTTGTATCTCCTTCATCTCTTGTTTCTTTTATCAAGGTGTATCATCCTCTTTCAAGCATACACGGAAGTAGAGAAAAGAATAAAACAAACCCTCCTGAATCCAGGTTCAACAACGCATGGTTAATCTCATTTCATTTATACCCCACGGACTCTTCCACAGCCCTTCTACTTAATTATTTTGAAGTAAGTGACAGACATCATATCATTTTATTAGTAAATACGTTAGCACCTATCTATAAAAGATAAGGAATTCTTATTAAAACATAACCACAATACCATCATCACTCCTAAAAAATTTATAATAATTTCTTAGTAGCGTTAAATATCCAATGAGTGTTCAAATTTCCCAATTGTCTCATGAATATTTTGATTCTCTTTGCTCAGATTAGGATCCTAATAAGATTCATACATTATGATTAGTTGATATGCATCCAGTGTCCTTTTTAAAAAAAATGTTTTTTTGGCCGCTCTGCAAGGCTTGTGGAATCTTAGTTCCCCACCAGGGATTGAACCCAGGTCACGGCAGTGAAAGCGCTGAGTCCTAACCACTGGACCACCAGGGGATTCCCTCCAGTATCCTTTTTTATATACAGGTATGACATATCTCTTTGTCCCTTTTGATATTTCCCGGTCTTGAGTTTTATTTTGTCATATATTAGAATTTCTAGTTTTGGATAATTAAACATTTTTCAAGATTACAAAAATTATATACGAATAAATGCTCCTCTCATTGAGATGTGGGGTCTATGTTTTCTTCCCTTCAATTTGGGTGAGTTGGTGACTTCACCGACCAGTAGAGTATGGCAGAAGTGAAGTCATGTGACGTCTGAAGCTCGGTCATAAGAAGCATGCAGTTTCCTTCTTGGTTGCTAGAACACCCACTCTTGAAGCCCCGTCTCCACCTAAGAAGTTTGGTTACTCTGAGACCACCATGCTGTGAGGAAGCCCAAGCCACATGGAGAGGCCATGCATAAGTGCTCTGTCTATAGTCCCTCCTGAGCATAGCCTTCGAGTCATCCCAGCCCAGGTGCCAGACACATAAGGGAAGAAGACTCCAGATGTTCCTCCTAGTCTTCTGAGATACCCTCAGCTTTTGAGCCCTCCCTGCTGAGGCCCCAGACATCATGGAGCAGAGACAAGACTTCCCTGGTGTGTCCTGTCTGAATCCCTGTTCCACAGAGTTTGGGAGCATAATAAAATATTTGTTATTTTATGCCACTAAATTGGGGCAGTTTGTTACGTGGCAGTGGGTAACTGTAACACAGAAACAATTCTCAGGCATTGATGGGGATACTGTGACTTTTGCAAACCAGTCCTTGAATGCTCTAGCCTGTGGGTTTGGTAGGTGTCTTTTTTTTTTTTTTTTTTTGGCTGCACCGCACAGCTTGTGGGATCTTAGTTCCCTGAATGGGGGTCAAACCTGTGACCTCAGCGATGAAAGTGCAGAGTCTTAACCACTGGACCACCGGGGAGTTCCCTGGTAGGCATCCTTTTAACTTTCTAGCCAAATCCTTGGAGCCAACATCTACACTTGGTATGTTTTCATTTTTATCAGATTTATCCTGGTTTCATCCATTAGAAATTCCAGATTATGGGATGCGGAGCTCAAAGTGGCCCCAGGACAGGGAATCGTGCAATTAAAAAGAGCAGGTCAGTTATCACACGGGTGGTATTATCACACAAAATCCAAACATCTCCCCCTAACTGAGAGAGCAGAACGAATTTAAGAGGAGAGATTTACGAAACCATTAATATACATGCTCTGAGAACTAGTTTAGAAGCTGGCCAAGAGTTTAAGATTAGACCTTGGAGAATCTACAGTTGAGAAAAGTGTTTAGTGAATCATATCTTTTTAGTTAAAAAAGTTTACTGCCAAGGTAACAGGGTTAGAATTGCATAATTGCTCTGTTTCCATAGGCTTACGTTTAGTTAAAATTATATATTTACTGTAACTGGTATATTGAATTAATAAATATTTATTTCCTTTTGGGAGCAGAAGAGCTTTGTGAATTACTTGCTATATTACTACGTTGCTATCTTACAGCCCAGGATGCAGTCTGCCACTTTGGGGATGCAGCCGAGGAAAGCAGTGGGTGTGTGACAGGGAAGAGCCTGTTCTGACTCCACGTTGAATCTGTTTCTTTTACTGTAACCTTTGCTTTTCATTGCTTTTGTTATTATAATCACTGTCTACAGCTGTAAGCATACATAATGGCCCGCCACAGGGAACCCTGCCCCCCTGCCTGACTGTTAAACTAAAGTGCTTTTGTTCAGCTCACAGAGAGACATTCTGACCCTGCCCACCTGTGAATGGCTGCAGAAAGAAGATGACGGTTTTTTGGGGACCCTAGCCCACCATCTGCTCGGTCTGCCGGCTTTCCAAATAAAGTCATATTCCTTTGCCTCAACACCTCGTCTCTCGATTTATATATTGGCCTGTCTGTGGCGAGCAGAGAGAGCTTGGACTCAGTAACAGGTGCGGGCAGCCTCATGGGCGTATGACTTTAGTCCAAAAGGCCCCACACTTAGTTTAACTTTCTGTTGTCGCCATCTTGAAATTCTTAATTTTTGAGCCAGGGCCTGCATTTTTCATTGGGGGCTCACAAATTATGTTTCAGGTCCTGGTGGCTAATGGTCCACAGCCGGACAAGCTGCCAGCTCGGATGGAAGCTGAGGATGTAGGCCTCTGGGGCACACGTGTGTCCAGAGGGAAGACTTAAGGACGCCTAAAAGTGGAGGGGCATGACGGCGGAGGGCTTGGTCCACAGGGCAGCCCACGGGTTTAGGCCACCAGCACAGACTTGATGAACAGCTCAGAGCCCCAGGATTTCATGGTTGGCTCTGCTCTTACTGGCATCCTCCAGCTTTAGAGACCTTGTCCTGTTGGTGCCTCCTTCAGGCCCTGTGAGTGCTGGGAAGCTGTCCTCAAGAAGTTCTGGTCCCTGGGCTGGCTGGCTGGGCCATACCATCTAGCTGGACCTGGGCTTCTTGGAGCCACCTGTATTTTCAGAGGATCAGTCAGACTGGTCATGAGGATTCTGGAGCCACGCCTCTTCTGGGGCCCACCCTCTTGGGTCTGGGGCGAGGGCTTGGGTGGGGACACCTGCTGCTCCCCCTTCTCCCGCCTGGGGAGGGCCTGACAACGAGGCCAGTGGCCCCAGTGTGTACGTGGTGCTCAAGAAGAATTCATCTGCCCAGGGATGCCGTGTACTTGAGAATGTCAGGGTCACACAATGAACTGCTGGTGAAAGTGTTCACAAAGGTCACGCTAGGATGACACTTTTGGGGGCCATTTGCAGCTCTAGGGTGGGACCAGACTTCCAGTCTTTATAAAACAAGAAGATGCCTGTTGGAGAGAAGCCCACGTCTCATTACATCACATGACAGTGCCCCACAGGCTGCACTTACTGACTCTCTGGGCTGTCTCCCCAGCATGACCATGGGTGGATGTCTTGAGGGTGGGGTCTGAGCCTTCCTCTTCTTTGCATCCCTGGCCAGTCACATTCTGGGGGTTGCATCATGCTTACAGCAAGGAGGAGCAATGAGAGAAATGCTGACAAGGGAGGAGAAGGGAAGGAGGTTGAAAAGTGGTTGCCTGCAAGGACCACCAGGGGTCTGGAGCCTGCACGAGGGGGAGGTGAAGACTCTGGGGTGCTTGGGGCTGCCTTTTTAAGTGTGACACTCAGGTTTTCATTAGGTGGGGAGGCGGTGCTGTAGCCAGGGAAATGGCCCAAATTATTAGGGCCAGGGAACAAGAACAGGGTCGGGGGAAGAGGACACGGGGAGTAGGTGTAATCTGGAGTTTGCATTTCTTAGGCTGTTGGTGACTCAGCCATTCAACAAGCACCACTGGGGGCCACTGAATGCAGAATATCATCAGACCTGCTATGAAGAGACACAGAGGTAAGTGAGGGATGGGTTTTGGTCTTCAAGCTGCCCCCAGTGTGGGTGGGGATGCAACAGTCCCATACACACAACAAAACGCATGTGAATGAGCCCCTTGTCCTCTGCTTTCTAACCTGCTCTCATCTGGGTCCCCTTAAACCAATTACGATCTTCTGTCTTGGGGGAAAGGTTGGAATCTGTATAATTAACATCCAGTCAAAAAGCCAGGACTCGGCCCCCTCCCGCTGTGTGCCCTGGTTCCCAGTCGGCAGATCCTGGTCCTGGGCTTGCTTGGGTGACTGAGCTCCGAGCAGAGACGGGGACACATAGGTGGTGGTGAGGGGGCAGTGGAAGATTCGCTTGTTCTGCTTCCTTCCAGCCACAGTCGTCCGGGTGGAAATCCACACCTGTTGTATTGGTTCCTATCGCTGCCATAAATAAGCTGCCATAAGCTTAGTGGCTTCAAGCAACACGTTTATTCTCTTACCGTCTAGAGTCTGCAGGGCTGTGTTGCTAATAAAGGCTCTCGGGGAAAATCCACGTCCTTGCCTTTTCCACCGACACCCCTGGCTTGTTGCGCCTTCCCCGACTTCAGAGTCAGCAGTGTGGCAGCTTCCCTCCTCTCTGACCCCCTGTCTCTCTCTTACCGGGAAGGACCCTCAGAAGGAAAAAACCCACCCCAGACCCAAGAACAATATAGAAGATTTACGCTGAGAAATCCTTGTGATGATATCGAGCCACCTGGAGAATTTCCCATCTCAGGATCCTTACCTTAATCACACCTGCAGAACGCCTGCCTTTTGCCGTGTAAGGTGACATATTCACAGGTCCCAGGGACGTTAGAATGTGGAAATCTTTGTGGGGGGCTGAGTCCGTCTATCCATCCATCCTGGCCGGCTGCTTTATCCCATTAGTCAGCGATAAGAGTTCCTTCCTCCCTCCCTCCTTCTCTTTTTCTTTTAAAACTTAGATTTTATTATTTTGAGTAGGTAATATGTTCCCATGATTAAAAAATAAAAACAACATAGCACTGGGGTGGGAGGTGATGGCACCTGGGGACCCATCAACCTGGGACTGCGCTGTGGCCGGGACACTTGGAGGCTCCCTCGACCTCCAGAGGGAGGGAGGAGACCACGCCCCTCCCCACCACCCTGCCCGCCCCACTGTGGGTCCCCTCAGGCTCTCTTCACTCAAAAAGAAAAAAGCCCACAAAGAAACCTGGCCAAACAGCATCTCTTCTCCCTTCCCTGCCTCATCCATCCCGTTTCTCCCTGTGTCTTCAGGTGCTGTGGTTTCAACGCCTGTGTCCCCGCTAATGTCCAATGTGATGGTGTTAGGAGGTAGGGCCTTTGGGAGGTGCTTAAGTCATGAAGGTGGAGCCCTCACGAATCGATTAATGTTCTTATAAAAGAGACCCCGGAAGACCCCTCACCCCTCTGCCATGGGAGGATGTACCGAAAAGTCACAGGTCTTTGACCCAGAAGAAGCCCCTCACGTGACCTTGCTGGTACCCTGATCCTGGACTTCCAGCCTCCAGAACTGTGAGCAATAAACTTTTGCTGTTTAAAAGCCACCCGGACTATGGTATTTTGTTACAGCAGCTTCAATGGACGAAGACAATAGGTAGCCGTTTATATTAGAATCACGTGTATTTTCCTAGGGTTTTTATGAACACACAATTGCTCTCTTACACGAAGATTAGCATTCTATCTATCTATTGCTCTATACCCATTTTCTTACTTAGTATATCCTGAAGATCTTTCCACATCAGTATAGGGAATGTCCCTGTTCATTCGTTTCTTCTACAATCACCTAAAATGGCACTGTGTGGACACTCCATAGTTTATTCGGATCTATAGGCTCTCTCCTGTAGGAGGACGTTTGGGTCGTTTCCAGACTCTGCCGGTACAAACCGTACTGCAGTGGATTACTGTGTACGTCTATTTTTCCTCTGTTTGTAGGCAGATCTCCAGGATAACTCCGAGAAGTTGGATCAGTGTGTCAAAGGGTAAAGGTGTTGGCAATTTTGCTCGATTTTTCCGTAGTGTATTCCTGTGGTTGCACTATTGCATGCCTATCAGCCCCCCAGAAGGGTCCCCCACAGGCCCCCGAGAGGGAGCCGTCAGCCTCAGATTCTCCAGACTGACCTGATAGGTCAACCTGGTATTTCAGTGAGTGTCCTCGCTTAGCGATGGAGGTCTTCTCTGGGGTGGAGGCCGAGGCCTGTGTTTCTCATCTGTGTGTGTGCCGCACGCCCGGCCTGGTGTATGGCCTCGTCTGCTACGCCTTCCGCAGGAGGCAGCATAGGAGCTGAGGCCTGAGGGGGTTTCCTGTCTGTGCTTGGGGTAGGCGGGGCACTCGGGCTTCAGGTGGGAGTTAGTGGGGGGAGGGGGCCTTCACACAGGCCTGTAGGTTCCATTGTAGCTAAAAGGGGGAGGCATCAAGCAGTCCCCGTCCTCCTCAGGGATCCAGCGCTGGACATAGGTGGAGCCATTTTCCAGAGGCCACACGACCACGAGGTCTCTGGACGCCAGGGATGGGTCCTCTGGGAAGAAGTTGAAGGGCCGGAGCAGGAAGCCCACGGAGTTCCCGGGCGTGGCCGTGTTGGGGATGTCCTCGGAGTGGGGGATGTGCAGGAAGCCCACTGTGACCCAGGCCACCAGGTCCTACAGGAGAGAGGGGTGGGCGGTGCTGAGGGTGCTCGGAGGGGAAGGGGTGGGCACCCCCCCTAAGCCCCATGGTTAAGGAAGGGGCAAATCCAGTGACCACCGAGCTTGCTCTCCAAGCAGCAAGCCGGCCCTCACCATCCTGGGACCGGGCACAGATCTTGGGACTGAGCGGGGATCTGGTCTCAGGGTGGGGCTGGAAGAGGGCAGAGCTGGTACCTCATCTTCAATGTTCTCATTGTTGTGAAGAAACTCCTCAAAGACCACAGGTGGGTCCCAGGGGTCGTTCTGGTTGTAGATGCTGCTGCTGTATAGCTCAGACTCCCGGTATTTGGTCACTGCCAGGGGATACCTGTCCGGGCAGAGAGAAGAAGGTAGCCTCCAGTCCCTCCCAGGGAACATCTTCAGGGTCAATGATGGGGGAAAGTTACTGCCTTCCCTCAGATGCGGGATCATCCCCTGGGAGTCAGCCAGACACACTGCCAACAGAGGCTCCAGGGCTCCTCAGGGGCTCTGTACTTCCCCTCCCAAAACACAGAGCCACGTGACCAAGAACGTACACATGTGCACACATACACACACACGCACACACACGCCCAGATACACCACAGCATAGACTCAGAATCTCATGGACAGAAACACAGACGCACACGGACACAGGGAAACACAGGGACACTGAGAAGAGCCTCCCGCCCTCCCGGCCTCCTGAGCCTCCCTCACCTGGCCCAGGTGACAGCCCGTTCCTCCTGCCAGCCCGGGGGCAGCACTTGGTCGGCCATGGAGTGGATCTGCAGTCGGTAGCTGCGCTTGTGGCCCCAGGGGTTCTTCTTGGGGCTGGTAAAGAGCAGGTACTTGGGCAGAGTCTGTCTGAAGAGGAAGGCCGCCTGACGCTCCCGGGAGAACCTCGTCTCCTGGAGAGTCGGCTGCACCAGGCGGTGTCTCGGGCTCCAGGGGTTGGTACTGTTTTCTAGCTTCACGTGCAGGGTCTGGAAGCTATTCTTGGTGCCTGAGTGTGTGCAGGGAAGGAGGAGAATCAAGCGCCCTGCACTGAAGCGTCCTCATCCGCCCTGGGCCTTCCTTCCCGACCACACCCAGCAACAAACCACGGGAGTGGAGAGGGTATCAGGGACGTGCACTGAGCCAGACGGCGGTGGAGGGAAGGGACCCAGGAACTAGCAGACAGTTCAGAGTCGGGCACGGCAGCTGCGGTGATTCCACCGCGACTCTGCACAGTTCCTCTTGAGAGCAGAGCTCTGTGTCTGTTTGCTGAGGCCTTGGCCCCAGCAAAGGGCAGCTGGCCTTTCCCCAGGGGAAGAGACTATGTCAGTGCCCTCTGGGCCCAGGGGCAAGAGGGGCGGAGTGAGAAGAAGCTGCCCACCTGGTCACGGGGGGCTCTTCTAACATGTGGTTTGATGTCAGGCCAAATCCTGTCATTACGCCCATGACATCTTTTAAGGTGACACCACTAACTCAAGAGACACGAGGAGTATTCCCGATGTCACCGCATCTACTCAAAGCACCAGGCAGCGACATTTCTTACACTCCTGGGCATTATCACCTCCCCCGCCCTGTGCACACCTTTCTCTCCCCCAGGGGGTCAGTGCAGCACCAGGGGAACAGCTGGCACTATTTACGTTCACCATTTTGCAGGGGCACACGGATTTCTAGCACTGCAGGTTCCACGCATGCAGGCTGGGTAAACTCTCCCGGTATCGCGCTTCCAGGGGGAGTCTAAGCACCATCTCCCATGAGTGTAAGTTATTGCTCTGATGCAGACATTTGGCCCGGAGGGTGGTTCCGAGCCCGAGTCCTACCTGCCACGTCTAGGTCAACGCGGTAATGCACTAGGTGGGTGTGCATGTTGCCAATCAGGTGTGTGTGCAGGCGGGTCCCATGGCGCAGCCCCTCGGGGGTGTAGAAGGTGGCGTGGACATAGCCGGTAGCGTGCATCTTGGCCTCCATCACCCCATTGGGGTAGAAGATGAAGTCCCAGATATAGTCATAATTGTAGACCGTCGAAGTGGTCCTCAGCACCAGCACCTGGCCCTTGAGGCCCGCGTAGAAGTTGAAGCCGTCGCTGAAGTTGGAGTTGAAGTGTCGCCGGATGGGCACCCCCGTAGGCATCTCGAAGAGACAGAGGGCTCGAGGGTAGAGGACAGGACCGTCGGCGTCGTAGTAGTGGAGGGCATCCAGGAAGGTGGCCGTCTCCGGGCAGTCGATGCCGGGGGCCAGCTCATGAGTGACGCTGCCCAAGCCCCAGCCGACGTCTATGTACTTGGTCTGCATGCCCGCGGGTGTGTGTCCTCCGTACAGCGCCACGGCCTCCTGCACGCTCACCTCGTAGGCTATACGCTCACCTCCGAAGTGCACGTCCAGGACCTGCAGCCCCGAGGACGAGCGCAGCCGGAAGGCGAAGCTCCAGCCCCCGTAGAGCACGGTGTTGCCCTCCAGGCTGTAGCGGGGGCCCTCGGGCTGCACCAGGCGGGGGCCGTTCTTGGTGATGGCGAAGTCCCCACGTGGCTGGTAGAAGGAGAAGAGGGCTGCCTCTGGTAGGTTCTCTCCATCCTTGTCCTTGGCGAGCGGATCTTCCAGGACTACCGCATCCACCTCTCCGTCATCATACTTCTGAGCCAGCTCTGAGGGGCTGCGGTAGAACTTCCCGTTGTACCAGACCTGCTCCACCGTCCAGTCTTGGGGGTTCGTGCTTGCATGATCCACCAGGAGCTCCAGCCCAGTGGGGTGCAAGAAGTAGCCTTCCATATGGCGCTGCAGGATGAACCAAGAGCGGCGCTGGCCGGAGGCCAAGCCACGGGGCGCCACGTCTGTGAACGTCAGGCACCGCTCATGGCAGTTTCCGAACGTGAAGCCCGTGGTGCGACGGAGAAACTGGTGCAGGGGTTTGCTGGCCTCCTCCAGGGTGTGGCTCAGGAGGGTATACTCTGCCTTGGACATGGGCCTGGAGGCCCAGGAGGCTTGGTGCCTGGGCTTGTGGGGCAGGTGTCGCATGTAATGGGGCCTGGGCAGTGGTCCCACAGCGAACTCGGTGATGTTGGGATGCTCCTGGGCTCCGAAGAAGATGACAGCGCGCGCTTCCCGAACGGGAGCCCGGTGGCCTTTATCCAGAAATTTCAGCACGTGTTGCTTCTTGGGCAGCAGCATCTCAATGAGGAACACGGCGTTCTTGGCCATGGTCAACGTGCTGGACGGCTGCAGCCTCAGCTCCTTCTGGGACCAAAGGAAGCTGTGCACGGCCTTCAGCTCTTGGGCGCTCAGGTCCGCAAACGCCCTGCCCTTGTTGCCGGGGGTCCGTGGGGAGCCCTCTGCCGCGGCCAATGTCTGTAGCACCAGGATGGCAGCACCCGCCCAGCCGAGGGCCAGGGTCTTCCGCCCCATGGTCTGGAAGGCAGTGGAATAGATGAACTTAGCTTTATGGGAGGAAATGGGTCTCCACCAGGTCGGGTCTCGGACTACGATATCCCTTGGCCTCGTGTTTTTCCCACAGACTCACTTCCTGGCTCGTCCCCGCCCAGCTCGAGGCAGCCCTCAGTGGCAGCTGGGGACCCATGCAGCCCCCAGCACTGCTCTGGTCTCTGCTGTCCACCGACTTTAATTCTGCTGTCTCCTCCCTGGTCCGTAAACCTCTTTTAGTCCCGTAGATTTTCTTACTTGTGCAAACTCCTTTTCCCCTTCTCTGTGCGTTATCTGCGGGGCAGCTCTTATCTCTCCAGCTTTAGGTCACTCGGAGATTCACAGTGCCCCTCAAACCCCACAAAATGCCTATTGTGCTATGGGTATTGATGGCAAAACTGCATTTTTGATACAACACGATATTTTTTGTGTAGATAAAATCTGAAATTTAGTGTAGAAGTTCAAAGATGTGGCTCTGGAGCCAGGCTGCCGGATTTCGAGTGCTAGTACATCTCACCATTGGGAACAGCTGTGTGACCTTGGGCTCCTTGCTTAAACTCTCTGGGCCTCCATTCACCCAACGGTGAAATGGAAATAAATGGAAAAATAGGTTGGACAATAAGGATAAAGTGTTTAGAACAAAGCCTGCCTCCTGGGAAGCACTCAAGAAATGCGAGCTATTCTTCTTTTTATTTTATTTCTTTATTTATTTTTAATTTGCGGTACGCGGGCCTCTCACTGTAGCGGCCTCTCCCACTGCAGAGCACAGGCTCTGGACGCGCAGGCTCAGCGGCCATGGCTCACGGGCCCAGCCGCTCCGCGGCATGTGGGATCCTCCCGGACCGTGGCACGAACCCGCGTCCCCTGCATCGGCAGGCGGACCCTCAACCACTGCGCCACCAGGGAAGCCCTAACCATGCTTTTTAAGTCTTTTGTCATTTATAGGCAGTTATTGTCTTAACCTGATGCTTTTACAAAAATGCCTGTAGATGACTTGCTTTATGCTCCAAAACTAAGTTAAACTCGGTAGCAAAAGGACTTCCACCTGGTATGAGGGTTATTTCGGAAACAGCTGTCTCGTAAGGCTACTGAAGAAATAGTAATAAGGTCTCCTTTAACTATTTATGTCATACACTCAGCTGAGTCTCTTTTAAATTCTCACCACACTCAGCACAATTCTGTAAGCCAGCTAACTTATGAAGTTGTTGCTTTCTGCTCCTAATACTACCTTGGTTTGATGTAATAGCATTAACCTTGCAACTTTGCTTCCAGAAGCACAGGAAGAAAACAACCATGACCGTATCTTGTTGACAGATTATCTTCTTGTTCCCAGGAATGACTTATAAGAAGCTGCTGTCGATAAAGCTGACCTAAGTTAATTTATAGATGGGTCCTACTTATGGGATGAACGAGACATTGCCGAGCCAGGTATGCAATAACGTCCACAATGGACATAATTGAAAACTTTTTTTTTACCAGAAACAAAGTCAGCACAACAAGCCAAGTTAACTGCCTTATCTCTAGCTTGTCAACTAGCTAAGCCCAGGTAACAAATTTTTTTTTTTTTTTTTTTGTTCGGTACGCGGGCCTCTCACTGTTGTGGCCTCTCCTGTTGCGGAGCACAGGCTCCGGACGCGCAGGCCCAGGGGCCATGGCCCATGGGCCCAGCCGCTCCGCGGCATGTGGGATCTTCCCAGACCGGGACACGAACCCGCATCCCCTGCATCGGCAGGCAGACTCTCAACCACTGCGCCACCAGGGAAGCCCAGGTAACAAATATTTATACCGACAGTTGCTATGCTTTTGGAGTGGCATACAACTTTGGAATGCTGTGAAAACAGTGCGGTTTTAAACCTCTTCAGGGCAACTTATAAAAAAATAGAAAACAGGTTGAAGGGTTATTAATCATTATACAACTGCCCAAACAGTTAGCAATTAGGAAAACAACACGGCATTCCAAATCTGACGCTGCAGAAGCTAAAGGAAACCAGCTTGCGGATGCCGCAGCCAATTGGGCAGCTTTAAATACCCGTCCTGTCCGGCCTCCGGAATGTCCACTGCTGTCCGTTCACCCCGCTAACTCAATAAAAGATTTCTTTCTACAGGCTCAAGAAATCACCTCTAAAGGAGAGAAACAGATATGGCAACAAAAAGGGGGAATTTTGACCCCTCCACACAAATATGGTTTAGACCTGATAAAACAAAATGAAACCTATAGTGTCTATTGAAGCCCAATGGCTATTACTCCAACATGTACATTCTTTAACCCGTTGGGTGTCTGAAAAAAGGTTTTTATGGGGAAAACAATATTTTGGAAAATTTCACCCATAGTGGTTGAGGAAATACATTATATTATTGACAGGGACTTATTGAGACAATTAAAAAAATCGGTAACTACTTTTACAGCAAGCTCCCAGTAGGTGGAAAGGATCATGGATTACAACCTAGAGATTTTGTTTGTTGGAAAGGACATCAGATAAAAGATTCTTTGCAGCCATGATGGAAAGAAACTTATCAATATTATTAACTAATCCATGCACAGCCAAACTGAAAGACACTAATTCATGGACTCACACCTCTCATCTTAAAAAGACCCCTCCACTTGAATGGACTTGGATCCCTGTTTCTGGCACCTGGCTTCAACTAAGGCGAGCATCACCAAGCTAGGATGAGAAGAAGATAGACAACAGTAGCAAACAAGTGACCCAAGAGTCGATACCAGGCCTGTAAGACCCATCCCACCAGTTCAATTGCACTGTTTACCAAAAGCCTGTCTCTCTATCAAAAAGTTATTGTTTTATTTCTAGCTATGTTTTTGCCCCAAAGTTTAGGACAGGAAGAGAACTCTTTAGTAACACTGTCACAGAATATAGTTACTAGGGGGCAATTTAGCTGCTGTTGGATTTGTCATCCAATTCCTAAGTCAACACAAGGCCGAGATAACCCCACATGACTTTCTGTCGCTGACTTTTCAGATGTTTCTGTCGTCTATAAAAAGTCTCCCCATTGGCGTATACCTCCATATTGGTTTACTACATTCAATTAGTTTACTCAGTTCTGAAGTTTCTATGATGAGAAAGTACTGCTGAAAAATCAAACGACACTTGATTTTTAAAACTGCTTTGCAGGGGAAAACTTACGCTATAATCCAGACAATGTTGTGCTCTCATACCAGATGAGTCCTCTAATATAACCATCTAATGACTCACATAAGAAATCAGATTTGTGCCCTGCGGAATCCCCTTTCTAGTCTAAATGAAATCTTGAATAAATGGCTCAGTTCTGGGGAGTCATAGCTTAAACCTCTGCTTCTGTTATTGTCGTTGGCCATATTGATTGTGTTCTATATCATTTATAGAGTAATAATCTCTTGTGCCTCTCGATGTATATTCAAAGCTCCACCTAAAATACCGATGTCTAAATGACTTGAAACTACTGATCATATCTATAGCTCTGTATAAAATAGTGGGCATGCACAATTCACATACAGAGTAAAATTGGCATAAGTCTTATTGGACAACCTAGAGCTGCCTATCAGTCCATGCCAAGCATTCTATTAGCCTAATCCCCTTAAAGGAAAGAAAGAACTGGGCTTTTAAGACAGGGCATTGGGGGACATGGTGGATCCAGAGCAGATAAGCAACCATCCTGGCATTGGGGGACCAAATATTTGATCACCAAATGCTTTCTATTGAAAGATTAATGATCTTAAAGGGGGGAAATAATGAAATAAAATCTACATTTTAAGGTAGGACAAGAAAAACTTAAACATAGAATTTTCTCTCTGTGTTTGTTTGGGCCTCCCTCCTTCCCTCCTTAAAATGCAAGGTGCATCTGCGTTACACATTAACCAGAGCTCCTCAAAGATGGGAGTGCCTGCTGGACCGTAAAGATCAATTTTTTCCCTTTCTTCTGATGCTAGCAATGTAACCACTTATAAGAAGAGTGTTCTTTCCCAGCTCTGCAGGGGGTCGTGGTGACTTGCTGCTTTGCTCTATGTGTGTTTACCTGGACTGTACATCCTTGGTGAACTTTATGTAAAATGTTAATATGGCATTTTGATGTATGATCCTTTTGTCTTGAAAATGTATATGACTGTGCCTTCCACTTCTAAATGGCAGAGCAGCTCTCAGAGCTTTCTGAGAATCTGCTCCCTGAGTTCTAATCCTCAGTTTGACTTGAATCAAATTCTCCTTTTTTCTTCTTAACTTGGTAGTTAACTGAATTTTCATCAACACTTCTTATCCCCAAATTGCTTTCTGCTCCGCTAAGGAGGGAGATGAGGAAGAGACCTGCGGTCCTTTAAGCCGAACTTGGCTATTCCTTTAACCTTTCCCTTTCCCAGGACCATCCTCTTGTCCAATGTCCAAATGGGCAGTGGGTGAGGTGGACAATGAAGCCATGGGAGAAGGGAGAACTTAGTGGCCAGTGAGACCTCCATGCTGGGAGATGTGAAACGCACCCTCTCCTCTCCACTGCTCGTCTCCAGCACCCGAAGAACAGAAGCCGCCTCCTCGCTGCACATTTCCCATCTTGCCCCCGGGCAGCTTGTGCCCTGGAGTGACACCTTCTGGGCTGTGTCTTGTTTCTCTTGACCCTTCACTCCATGTCCATATTCCCTTGCTTCCCTCCTTCCCAGTCAACCCCTGCTTGACTCTCCCTGGATATCCCATCAGTACATACCTGTGTGCTCTGCTCTGGGCTCACCTTTGCTGCCAGACTTTGTCTGACTCCTTGAGCTTTATGGCTCTACTGGTCCCGCCCTGGAGGGAGGGACAGCGTGAGGCATGTGCTGACCAAGGTGGTGACCTACAGCTCAGGAGGCTCCACAATGGGCAAGGGCAGTGGTACAAGGAAGTGCACGGGGCTCTGGTGGCTGCAGTCCAAAAGGTGTCTGTTACCCCAAGTACCCAAGTTTGGAAACTGCCCAGTCCTTCACCACTTTAGCAGCTGGGTTCACTTCTGTTCTCCCCAACAACACCTGTGCCCTAGATCTGCTTCCCTATCATCCTCCTTCTGCAGGGACACCTTTCACAGGAGTTGTCTGTGTTTCTTCTGTTATGATCTGTGCTGTGCCAAGGTCCGTTAAAGTAGGTGGTGAGTTTCAGAGGCCGGAGATAAGGAAAAGGAGAAATTTACTAGCAAGTAGTCTCGCCTGAAGTAGATATACAGACAGAGGCAGAAGCTGGTAGAGACTGACACCAAAACAGAAAACAGAGAATTTAACCCGTGTGTAAATGGAGAATCAGAGACAGAATAGTTTGGGAGAGAGAAGCCACTGAGCTGAGACTCCAGAAGAAGTCATATTAGCCATCTCTGAGACCCTGTCAGGGTTCAGGAAGGAGGGAGGAGTTGGCTGGGAAGAAAGTCTATCAGGATGGCTGAGCCTGCGGCCCAGAGAAGGGAAAAGGGAAAGGGAAGTGCGGGTGGGATGGGGCAGGTACCTGTGCCAGGAGGGGTGATAGTACCAGAGTGGCTTAGTTAGATGGCAAGGGCAAAAATGGGCAGGGATGATGCTCTTGGTCAAAGGAGAACCAAGCTACACAACTCCCTTGCTCACCGATTCTTGATGGCTTATTCTTTTATTATTACATGCCTTTTGTCTTTCTCATTATCTTCCTGCTTCTTGCAAGTCATTTCAGTATTTACTGACAGCTAGATGAAGGAAGGAGAAAACTGTTAATCAACCCGATACTTGTTTGCAATTTCAGAAATCAGAAAGTCAGATAACAAGTGCTGGTTATGATGTGGAGAAATCAGAACCCTCTACAGAGTTCACAGGAATGTAAACGGTGCAGCCACTTCAGAAACCAGGCTGGCAGCTCCTCAAATGATTAAACATAGAGTTACCATATGTCCGGAAATTCCACTCTTAAGTGAATGAGAAATGAAAACATATGCTCACACAGAAACTTGTATATGGATGTTCATAGCAGCGTTATTCATAATAGCCAAAAGGTGGAAACAGCCCAATGTCCATCAACTAATGAATGGATAAACAAAATGTGATGTATCCACACAATGGAATGCTATTTTGCATTCAAAAGAAATGAAGTACTGATACATGCTACAGTATGAATGAATCTTAAAACATGTGAAATGGGGCTTCCCTGGTGGCGCAGTGGTTGAGAGTCCGCCTGCCGGTGCAGGGGACACGGGTTCGTGCCCCGGTCCGGGAGGATCCCACGTGCCGCGGAGCGGCTGGGCCCGTGAGCCATGGCCGCTGAGCCTGCGCGTCCGGAGCCTGTGCTCCGCAACGGGAGAGGCCACGACAGTGAGAGGGCCGCGTGCCGCAAAAAACAAAAACAACAAACATGTGAAATGAAAGAAGCCAGTTAAGAAAGACCACCTATTATATGATTCCATTTAAATGAAGAATTCAGAACAGGCAAATCTATAGAGACAGAGAGTAGATTAGTGGTTGCTTCAGGCTGAGGAGGGGAGGTTGTGCAGGTGGTGATACCAAATGGATGTGGGGTTTCTTTTTGAACTGATGAAAATGTTCTCAAATTGACTGTGGTGAGGGTTGTATATATCTGTGAATATGCTAAAATCCATCTGATTATTTACTTTATGGGTGAATTGTGTAGTAAGAGGATGCTATCTTAAGAAAGCTGTTTTTAAAAAAATATCGAGAGGGACTAATATCTAGAAACACACACAAAACTCCTAAAAAATTGGCCAGAAAGAGGAAGTCATCCCAACGGAAACATGAGTGAAGAATCTCAGGGTAACTTACAGAAGGGGAAACCTAAAGGGCTCAAGGGCACGTGAAAAGGTGCCCAAATGTAGTGGTTTTAGAACAGTGTAAATTCTTCAACAATGGGATATAATTTTATACCCATTTCTGGCAGAAATGAGAAAGCTGGATGACGCCAAGTGTTGGCAGAGATGTAGGGAAATATGCTTGAGGGAGGGGATGCGATGATACAGTCGTTCTGGAGCGCCATCCCCAGGACGTGGGCACAAGATAGTTGCATCGCAGGGTAGAAACAGCCTCGGGAGCAGGTACCACTGCAGGGCTCACTCCTGGAGGATGAAGGATGGTGAGGTCACCACTTACTTTTGTGCAGGAAGGGAGGGAGTGTGTACAAGTGCACATTTCACTTTTTTTTTTGAAGGAGTACAAAAAATGTTCATAGAAAGATAAAAATGTTACAGGGTAGCACAGAATAAGTGCCGCAGGGGCTGTGCCCGACTGGGATCCTGCAGGATTCAGAAGGAGCTGGCCCTCAGGACTGCTGGCTTCTCAAGGCCTGCGGCTCTGTTTAGATTCCCCTGCGTTAGACGCCCAGGGCTGCTGTAACAAGTGCCACACACTGTGTGGTTTAAACAACAGGAGTTTATTCTTTCACGGTTCTGGAGGCTGGAAGGCTGACATCAAGGTGCTGGCAGGGCCAGTCTCCCTCTGAAACCTCTAGGGGAGGGCCCTCGCTTGCCTCTTCCAGCTTCAGGTGTTGCCGGCAATCCCCGGTGTCCCAGGGTTCCTTGGCTTGTAGACGCATCTCTCCAGTCCCTGCCCCCGTGGTCACATGACATTCCCCACTCCACCCCCGTGCCCCCCCCCCACCCCGTGTCTATGCGGGCCTCTCACTGCTGGCCTCTCCCGTTGCAGAGCACAGGCTCCGGACGCGCAGGCTCAGTGGCCATGGCTCACGGGCCCAGCCACTCCGCGGCATGTGGGATCTTCCCGGACTGGGGCACGAACCCGTGTCCCCTGCATCGGCAGGCGGACTCTCAAGCACTGCGCCACCAGGGAAGCCCGCAATGACCTTATTTCTAAATAAGGGCGCATTCTGAGGTTCCAGGAAGGACAGGAATCTGGGGGGACACTATCCAACCCAGCACGCCCTCTTCACATCCCCCCACCCCCTGCCCTAGCACGTGCGTGGCTCAGGGCAGGTGAGCTGCTCCACCCTGAGGGCTCCACAAAGCCGAGGTGAGTGTTGTCCTGGAGGGCCAGGTAGGAGCAGAGCTGCAGAGCTGAGATGGGTGGTGTATTCCCAGGAGCCCGGCTGGGGTGTGAGTCCTGGGCAGAATCTGCTACTGTGCCGAGGAGGGCGGAGGTGGGGTGTCTGGGAGGAGGTGGTTAGAGCCATGAGCCCCTTGTGCACGTCTGTGGAAAAGTGGGACGAAGAGGGGGACTTGAGGGAATGCCATGGAGACCGTGGAGAGAAACGTCTTTAAGAACCACCCCAAGGAAAGAGAAAAGAATGGAGCCGGCAGAAGTGCTGGGTGAAGCTATGGTTGTTCACGTAGGCCAAGGGTAGTGAGGTGTGGAAGTCTGGAATTTGGGCTCTGCTCCCTGGCTTCCTGCTCTGTTTTCCCAGCTCACCACAGTCTCTGTCTGGCTGCTGGGCCCTCCTGTACATGACCTTGATTTCTGAGGTGTGGCTCCTCCCCTCTTGGTGTTAATGATTGGTGAGAGTTACAGATAACACTTGGGCAAAGATTGTGTCCTTGAAGTTCTGGACTGCCTGCCTCCCTTAAAGGGGCAGAAATGATGGCCTTGCGGATGACTGTGTTGTAGGGGACAGATTGTCCAGTCTTGGGGAGGGGCAGCGTGACAGGTGAGGATGGATCCAGTGTCCGTGGTTACTGGGCCAGAGGTCACAGCTCACAGCTTCCCCATTGCTAACTCTTGATATTTTGTTTCTGGAAAAGTCACAACACATCAGAGATAATTTGCGATAATCTAGAGAGCGTGAGTGTTTCTGTAGAACCAGGAGAAAGAAATAGTCCCGCAGGTGCCGCGCCACCGAAGTCTCCTGATTAGCTCTCGAGGCTAATGAAGCCACCGCCATGGGTTGCATCCTTGATTAGGGAACACTGGTTCACAAGGAGAAAATTCTACCATTTTCATCAGGGGCCCTGGCACCACTGATATTTCGAGCCTGGTCACTCTTTGTTATGTGGCTGTCCTGTGCCTCGTAGGGTGTTTAGCAGCATCCCTGGCTTTTACTCACTAGATGTCAGTAGCACCCCCCCCCCCCCCCGTTGTGACAAATAAAAATGTCTTCTGACATTGACAAGTCTTTCCTGAGGGGCAAAATTGTCCTTCTGTTGAGAACCATTGGTCTATATTTAAACCCTCATGATTTGTACCTGGAAATTATTATTATTGCTATTGGATGCTATTATACAATAGCATCCAAACTCCCTGACCCTCCGCTGGAGGCTCTCCCATCTGGCCTTCACGCTTTTGCAAGAATAAATCTGACCACGGGCCTTCCCCGCATTGGTGGGGTACTGTTGCCTATTGGATAACACTCATACTATTGAGTTGGCATTAAACACCCTTTCCAGCCCAGCCCTGACCTTCCTTTTGTTCTTGGAATATCCCTTTCCCTCTAATTTGCCATCACCTGGCCCCGTGCTCCAGCCATTCCCAACCAGGCCAGGCCCACGGGGCCTCCTGGGCTTGGTCCACATCGTTCCCTTGTCTGAAAGCTCTCTCTCATTCTCCTTGTTCACTCACCGAGCTCCTTCCTTCAAGGCTCAATGCCAAGGCCCCTCTTTCAACCCCTTTTCCATTCCCCCATGGCCTTCCTTCACTGCTCGTAACTCTCTGTTCACAGGTCTGTCTCTTCTTATCTGCTTCCTTGAGCTCAGGGACTGTGTCTTAATTTCTTCAAATATACAGAGACCAACACAGGGCCTGGCATACGGCAGGGGCTCGAGGTTTGTTTTCAGAGCGCATGAATGAACAGATCATGCGGACACAAGGGGCACAGAAGAGATGTTAGAACCCAGAGGTCAGAAAAGTCTTGATGGATTGCTGTGTGGCATTCTAAGGAAAAGACATGCTCCATGGTGAAGTTGCGACTAGATTACGCTTCTAGCTTTATTGAGATATAATTGACCTACAACAGCGGGTAAGTTTAAGGCATAGAATGTGTTGATCTGATACACTTACGTATTGCAGTATGACAACTGACCAGCTGTAGTGTCAGTCAGCTAATGCCTCCATCATGTCACATAATGACCATTTCTCTTTCCTGGTGAGAACATTTAAGATCTACTCTCTTACCAACCTTCACGTATACAGCACGGTATCAATAACCACCATGCTGTGCATTAGATGCCCAGAACTTATTCATTTTCTAACTGGAGGTTTGTATTCCTTGACCAACATCTCCTCATTTCCCTCATGCCCCAGCCCCTGATAGCCACCATTCTACTCTATATTTCTACACGTTTGGCTTTTTTAAAAAGATTCTACATAAAAGTGGGATCGCATAGTATTTGTCTTTCTCTGTCAGATGTATTTCACACAGCATAATGCCCTCAAGGTCCACCCATGTTGTCACGAGTGGCAGGATTTCCTCCTTTTTCATGGCTGAATAATATTCCAGTGTATAAACATACACCACATCTTCTGTATCCATTCATCTGTCAGTGGACCCCTAGGTTGTTTCCATTCCTTGGCTACTGTGAATAATGCTGCAGCGAACCTGGCAGTGCACATCCTGTTTTCATTTCCTTTGAAAATATACTCAGAAGTGGGATTGCTGGGTCATATGGGAGTTCTATTTTTAATTTTTGAGGAAACTCCGTACTGTTCTCCATAGTGGTTGCACCAACTCACATCCCCGCCCACAGTGTAGGAGGGCTCCCTTCTCTCCACACCCTCCCTAACACTTCTTACCACGGTACGCGGACCTCTCACTGTTGTGGCCTCTCCCGCTGCGGAGCAACAGGCTCCGGACGCGCAGGCTCAGCGGCCATGGCTCACGGGCCCAGCCGCTCCGCGGCATGTGGGATCTTCCCGGACCGGGGCACGAACCCGTGTCCCCTGCATCGGCAGGCGGACTCTCAACCACTGCGCCACCGGGGAAGCCCCCACTTGTCTTTTGACGACAGCCATTCTGACAGGTGTGAGGTGATAGCTTTTTGTGGTTTTGATTTGCATTTCCCTGATGATTAGTGATGCTGAGCACGTTTTCATGCACCTGTTGGCCACCTGTATGTCTTCTTTGGAAAAAATGCCTATTCAGTTTCTCTGCCCATTTTTCAGTCCGAGTGTTAGTTTTGTTGTTGTTGTTGTTGTTATTGAGGTGTATGAGTTCTTCTTTTTAAAGTTTATTTATTTTATTTATTTAGTTTTGGCTGCGTTGGGTCTTTGTTGCTGCACCCGTGCTTTCTCTAGTTGCGGCGAGCGGGGGCTACTCTTCGTTTCGGTGCACGGGCTTCTCATTGCAGTGGCTTCTCCTGTTGAGGAGCATGGGCTGTAAGCACGCAGGCTTCAGTAGTTGTGGCACGCGGGCTCAGTAGTTGTGGCCCACGGGCTTAGTTGCTCCGCAGCATGTGGGATCTTCCCGGACCAGGGCTCGAACCCATGTCCCCTGCATTGACAGGTTGATTCTTAACCACTGCACCACCAGGGAAGCCTGTATGAGTTCTTTATATATTTTGGATATTGACCCCTTCTCAGATATATGATTTGTAGGTATTTTCTCCCATTCTGTAAGTTGCCTTTTCATTTGGTTGATTACTTCTTTTGCTGAGCAGAAACATTTTTCTTTGATGTAGTCCCTCAACCAGGTTACTATTAATATGGCCACATGGACGGGGTCTGGGGTGGGCCCCTTGGGGCAAGGACAGCTGAGGATGGTGTGAGTCAGCTCGGGCTTCGAGGACGTGCAACCTGTGGGGTCTCCCAGGCTCCACACTAAGAAGGGCCCTGCCCGCAGTTTAATGCTCTACTACTGCTGTCTTGAAGTTCTTAACTTTTGCAAAAGGGGTCCCACATTTTCATTTTATGCTGGGCTCTGCAATTCATGTACCTGCTGCTGGCTTCATAAGGACAAGATTTAGACCTGCCTTTAGAAGGCCAATGGAGGGCAGGTCACGGGGACAGGGCGGAGGGCAATCAGGCTAGCCCACTGAAGGTAGATGAACAGGGTTGATAAGATAAAGGGACGAGGCTGAATGGCAGAGGGATCCAGGTCAGGGATCAGGAAAAGAAGCTCCGGGAAGATGGGTGACAGCAGCAAATACGTAACATCAATTGGGGCCAAAGTCTCAGGTGCCTGGTTCTGGGCGTAACCCTTGCCGACTCCTATTTCTTACTCTTAAGGATGTTCTCTAACTCCATTGTTCTCATACAACTCCCCATTTGCTGGAGTGCTGGACAAAGCCTTATTTCCCTCAAAGTAGATGCCCACTTTCAATGTTACAGCCCCTGGGTCTGGAGGCAGGTTGGGGACTGATCGAAGGGAGCAGGATTGAAGAAGCTGCTCTGAGCCAGTTGATGTTTGCTGTAGAAGAAAGGCAGTGGCCACAGGAAGCCCCCGGGGCCAAATCAAAGGCATGACAAGGATGAACCTGGCCCAGGGAGCTGGGTTGTGTCTCCCTCAGAGCCGGGGCTGGTAAAGCCTGTCTCACTCTATACCCTCAGGGTCCAGCTCCAACCCCACCCTGAGAGCTTGATACTCTTTCTGTTAATCTGAGCTGGAATATTACTCAGCCATGAAAAGAAACAAACCCACATTCCAGTCTGCAGCCTGCAGGAGCCCTTGACAGGCTCCTCGGCCACTGAAGTTGCGGCCGGGCATTTCTTCTCCTCTCCTTCTCCGCCTTCCTGCTGAAAGCTGTAGGATTTAATAAACAGCAAGAAAAGGAAAACATCTATTATCATACATTATCCACATCAGTGGAGGGATGAATGAGGCCCAGGCATGTAGCTCAGGTTTTTTATTTTTTTATTATTAATTTTTTATTGGAGTATAGTCGCTCTACAATGTTGTGTTAGTTTCTTGCTGTACAACAAATTGAATCAGTAATACGTATACATATATCCACTCTTTTTTAGATTTCCTTCCCATTTAGGTCACCCCAGAGCATTGAGTAGAGTTCCCTCTAGTCAATGTAGAGAACCTTCTGTGCTATACAGTAGGTTCTCGTTAGTTATCTATTTCATACATAGTAGTGTATATGTGTCAATCCCAATCTCCCAATTCAACCCTCCCCCGCTTCTCCCCTTGGTAACCATAAGTTTGGTCTCTACACCTGTGACTCTTTCTCTACTTTGCAAGTAAGTTCATCTCTACCATTTTTCTAGATTCCTCATACAAGCAATATTATACAGTATTTGTTTTTCTCTTTCTGACTTACTTCACTCTGTACGACAATGTCTAGGTCCATCCACGTCTCTGCAAATGGCACTAGTTTGTTCCTTTTCATGGCTGAGTAATATTCCAGCTCAGATTAACAGAGAGAGTATCAAGCTCTCAGGGTGGGGTTGGAGTTGGGCCCTGAGGGTACAGAGTGAGACAGGCTTCGCCAGCCCTGGCTATGAGGGAGCCACAACCCAGCTCCCCGGGCCAGGTTCATCCTTGTCATCCCTTTGATTTGTTCCCCACTAGGACTCGGTAGAGTCTTGTTTTACAGATTTCGAGGGTTAGGCTGGGCGTGCTCATTAAAGGGAGGTGCAGGCAGGGGACCCAGAGGAGGTGACATTCAGGGGGTAAACTGAGGCCACCGGCCAGCTTGTCTCTTCAGTGAGGAGGGTCCCTTCCACATTAGCGTGGGAGGTTCTGGGTTTCACTGAGGAGTGAATACCCCCCACCACGCCCACCACTCACGCAGGCCCAGGTGCCACTGTGCCAGGGGCGCTGTGCATGGCCTCGAGGAACACTAGAGGTGGCCCTGCAAACAGGCATCATCCCTGAGGTTGCACTGCTGGTCAGTGGCAGAACTGGGATTTGCACCTGGGTCTCTCTGGCCCCCAAACTTGCAGCCATCCCTGTTCCCTGTGACAGGGTGGTATTCAGCCCTGTAAGGGGCAGGTGAGCACCTTCCTTACAAGGGGCATCTGCTGAGCCCCCCTCATCTGCGTAGGTAGCCCTTCCATGTCTCTTTCAGGAAAGGAACTTTTGTGTCTATGCCAGGATGGGTGTGTGGGAAAAAAAGACCTACTGCTAGTAAGCAGATACCTTTGCTCACACCTACTTAAAAAAAATCTTCAAACAAATATTATACCTATAGGATATCTTTTGCCACCTCAATGGCATTATAACTTAACCTAGAAGGTAGGGCATAAGCTGGAAAATTTTGCTTTTTCTGGTAAAGATTTTTGCACCTAAACAGGTGCTTAATCTCTGATTGTAAGCTATCGGAATCTGTCCAGGATAAACCCAGATTCCACGCACTGGAGGCTTTCTCTGTCAGTTCTGGGTCCCGTCTGGAAGAGGAAGGGACCCTCTCCTGCGGGGGGCTGCGTGGGGCACCAGAAGGACGGCCTGGTGATGCCACACATGACAAGGCTCCTCACCGGAGCAGGAGTGAGCTGGTCCCGGCCCCACCCCCCCCAGGGATGGTGCCGACTTTATGCATGAGCAGAGTGGCCTCTGCCCTGCGTGGGCGGTCCGGCCCATTAGCAGGCTGCCTTCGTTTTGCACACAATCCAAGGCTTCTCTAGAACTGTAGGAGCCGACGAGCCAGTGTTTTTCGTAGGCTCCAAGACATGGGAGATTTGTGAGCACCCAGGGTAGAAAAAGCTTCTCAATTGTGGGGCTCTAGCACTTGCTCGAAGAAGCAAGGTCTGGGCTCTTCTACCTCAAAGCGGGGAAAAAAGAACTGAAAACAAATATGGAACTCTAGTTAATGATATGTGTGCTGAAGTATTTAAGGGGACGGGTACAGATGTCTGCAACTTACCTTAAAATGCATAAAAGACAAAATGCAAAAAGAGATGGAGAGGTGGACAGGTATGTGACAAAGCAAACATAGCAAAATATTAATCGTAGAGTCTGAGTAATGGGTACATGTAAATTTCCCCCCCAACTTTTCTGTGTGTTTGAAAATTTTCATAGTAAGATGCTAGGGGGAAAGGCAGAGGCTCCCTTAGTGGTGTTTAGGAGCGGGCAGCTGCTCTGCACAGTGATGTTGTCTGTATTGCTGAGGGAGCAGTTGGTACAGCCAGTAAAAATGCCAGAGAGGTAGGCAAGGGCCGGACGTGCAGGGAATGTGGACTTTATCTCGGAGACCATGAGAAGCCAATAAAATGTTTGAAACGGGGAAAACAGACATGTTTTTGCATTTTCACCTCTCACTGCGCAAGTCACACCCCCAGACTGAATTTTCGGAATGGCTGGTTACTTGATTTGAAATGCAAATCATCTGGAATGGAGTTAGGAGACGATTCTGCATTAGTCAAAGCATTACTTCCCTCGGTTTTCTTTCTCATTCGTGGGTATGGGGGCAAAGTCCCAGGCTCTTTCAGGAACACATACAAATTGGAAAACTCAGAGTCTGCAGTTAATTCTAGTGTTATCTTTCAGACCAACCAGTCCTTGGGGGTAAACAACATGAAGAAAAAAATATAAAACTCTAGTATAGATTGAGCAACCGAGGAGCTCCTTCAGTGCAATGATTAACAAAAAGCCCAGGATCAGGAGTCAGACTCTCTGGATTCAACTCTCCGTGATGACATTTCCTAGCGGTGTGACCTTCGGCAAGTTACTTAACTTCTCTGAGCCTTAGTTTCCTGTTTGTAAAATGAGGATCACACTAGTCAGTGCCTCACAAGGGTTGCTGTGAGGATTATAATAAATGAGGCAAAGGCATCCAATCACCGTAAAATACTTGGTTTAGTGCCTGGTGTGCAGCCAGCGCTGAAGAAATGTTCAGCAAATAATTATTGCTCACTGGTCTACTTCCCCACTCATGGCTTATGCCATTCCACCAATGTCTTTAAAATGGTTATTAAGCGCCTATCTTTAGCTCCTACTATTTGGAGTTTCAGACCTATAGCTCCCTTATCATGGGAAGGCCCCTTCCTTCCACCCTCCAGCTGGGCATCTGACAGTCCTGCCAGACCTGGACTTCTTGGCCTCCCAGCCCCTCCAGCACACCAGCCAGTTCTATGCCCAAGCAGCTCCTTCATCTATTGCCTGCTCTCCACTCCTCCTGGTATTGATGCCGAGAACTTGGCCTCTGTGCACCTGGGCTGAATCGAATCTTGGAGACAGAGTTCTGGGTGAAGTAGAAAACGATAGCTTTATTGTTCTGCCAGGCAAAGGGGAACACAGAGGGTTCCTGCCCCTCAAAACTGTGTGTCCCAACCCAGGAGGATTTGGTGAGGAGTTTTATAACAATGGTTCAAGGATGGGGTTGTTGATAGGGTTAGGGTGTGTGCAGTGCCTGCACTCCTTTAATCTGGGTCTCAGGTAATCTCTTTTTTATTTATTTTATTTTATTTTTTTTGCGGTACACGGGCCTCTCACTGTTGGGGCCTCTCCCGCCGCGGAGCACAGGCTCTGGACGCGCAGGCTCAGTGGCCATGGCTCACAGGCCCAGCCGCTCCGCGGAATGTGGGATCTTCCCGGACCAGGGCACGAACCCGTGTCCCCTGCATCGGCAGGTGGACTCTCAACCACTGCGCCACCAGGGAAGCCCCCTCAGGTGATCTCTTGATGAGCTTCTCTGGTTCCTTTAATCTGGCATGTTCCTAGAACAAGCTGAGACTTGTAGGACAGAGCCACCTGACAAGAGCTGTGGCCCTTGGTAGGATGCTGCCATGCCAAACTGGGGTCTGGCACAGAGGAAGCCAGGGGACCAAATACTTTGATCACCTTCGCCTGCCAGGGCCACCTATAGGCTGAAGCCAACCCGCGCTATGGCACAAGGGAGCCTCCAAATGCGGTCCATGGAGGCCAGACTGCCAGGCGAGCAGGGTGGAGAGGACACCTGGAGGGGCAAGAAGAACGTCAGCGCTCTTAGGAATCCTGGTTTCTTGTCCACTGACCAGGTCTAGGTCTGTGACTCTGAGCACGGAGGAAGGAAAGTGTTCACATCCATAAGAACATCACCTCCTTTCTTCCGGTTTCATCTTTTTCAACCAGAAAAGTCATACTGGCAACCAAGGAAGTCCAGACCCACTCCTGGGCCGGGCACGGCAAAGTCACTGGGGCCACGAGAGACACCCGATATCCACTCTCTCCTGGCTGTTCTCAGCTTATGCCACGGAGGCCTTTCCATGGAGAGCCACGGTTCTCTTCTGAAACCACCGGAAAGCTGGGATAGTTTCTGTCACTCATAGTGGTCAGGAGTGAGGATATCTTGTGCAAACTCAAGAGTAAACTTTAAATATCTCTCACTTATTTTTTATTTTTATTTTTTTTGCGGTACGCGGGCTTCTCACTGTTTTGGCCTCTCCCGTTGCGGAGCACAGGCTCCGGACGCGCAGGCTCAGCGGCCATGGCTCACGGGCCCAGCCGCCCCGCGGCATGTGGGATCCTCCCAGACCGGGGCACGAACCCGTGTCCCCTGCATTGGCAGGTGGACTCTCAACCACTGCGCCACCAGGGAAGCCCAGAAGTCTCTAATTTTAATGCATTTAAATGTATCAGTCTTTTCTTATGGCTGGTGCTTTTGGTGCCTTGTTTAAGAAATCCTTCTTGTCTTTTGTGCTGAAGGTGACCAGATTGTGCTGGAGGCTTGCAGCTGTGCTTCAGGGCATCTTCTTTGGGCCCTGGGTCACACTGCTTCCGCTGTGGGGCAGGCAGGTTCTTCTGGGACCCCAGGCTTGGCCGGGTAGGGGAGGGAGAGGCCACTTCCGGGGTCCTTCTACCATGGAGCCCAAGTTTCCAAGAAGAGATTTTCCGTGGACCGTGTCCCCACCATTCTTGTGAGTGTGGAAGGTCTTCCCAGTGGATGGGCAGGCCTGTGTCCCAGTGGGCCAGGGTTGGGGCAGGACTGAGCTGCCACCTGTGTGGATGCTCAGGCAGGGTGGGCTGTGACAGGGGCTGACTCCAGCTCAGAACTGGGATATCTGGTTCCTGAACTGTGGGTCCCTGGAGCAGATGAGGTGGGACAGGGAGAAAACTGGAGGTGGTGGAGCAGTAGGAAACCTCCCATCTGCCCTCTAATTCTGGATTCGAGGGGATGTAATGGCACGATTCTAACCAACTGCCTCAAGCAGAACAGGTGGCAGGTTTACGCCTGTTGGGGGACGGGGAAGACGTCCTGACTCCTTGGCCCTCACTCCTCAAGGTCACCTGGGTTAGGCAAGGATGGTTGCACTGTTCACAGTTCCCTTCCCAGGACCCACAGTGCCTGCCACGTGGGAGGCATTAGTAGATATTTGTTCAGTAATACATTGACAATTTTCAAAGAATTGTGTAAAAAAATTAATTTTCTAGTTTCTCCTGAAGAACACTTTTTGTAGCCACTAGGTGGCGGAGTTAATTACATCAAGCTGGCTTGTGAAAGGGGGGGGTGGGGGTGGGGGGGTGGGGGGGAGGGGTGGAATTCAGATAGGGAAGCAGGCATTTGAATTTAAATTCAATCTTGTTTTAATTCTGTTTTGGAGCCTGTTAATTACTTAGTTTAAAAAACATATTGTCCTAAGAAATATTTGCAGGATAAATCTGAGATAAAGACCGTGGTGGATGACTTTCTTTCTCAAGCTAAAGATGGTATGAATTTCTCTTCTACATTGTTTCCAAATTCAGTCATTTTAGGGCTTCGACTAGATGTGAATTCTTTCCATTCTTTATTCAGATAAATGAATGTCAACTCAGTTTGCCCTTTTGCTCAGAAGTGGTCTTTTACTGTCAGAATGTGGCAACCTCCTTTGTTTATTGCATCTGGCAGATCTGAGTCTCTGGGACTGACCCCTTCCCAAGTCCCCCCCCCCAGAGCTCTTCCTCAGCTTCCATCCCCGTTGATTACCCTCCCTCGTTCCGAACAGCTTCAGAGAGTCCTGGATCTTCCGTTTTCTCTTCTGTAGGAAATCAGGTATCTTGCCAGCCCTACCTTTTGTTTAAAAATTTTTTTTCAAAAGCAATTTGTTTATTTGAAAATACAGGGCTTCCCTGGTGGTGCAGTGGTTAAGAATCTGCCTGCCAATGCAGGGGACATGGGTTCGAGCCCTGGTCTGGGAAGATCCCACATGCCATGGAGCAACTAAGCCCGTGCGCCACAACTACTGAGCCTGTGACACAACTACCGAAGCCCACACTCCTAGAGCCCATGCTCTGCAACAAGAGAAGCCACTGCAATGAGAAGCCCGCGCACCGCAACAAAGAGTAGCCCCTGCTCGCCGCAACTAGAGAAAATCCATGCACAGCAACAAAGACCCAACGCAGCCAAAACAAAACAAAACAGAACAAAACAACAACAACAACAGCAGCAACAACAACAAATATATATATAAAGTACAGCTACAATCACAGGCTTGCATCAAAGAGGCTCTTATTTTGAGGGGGAAAATGAATGTACACATCTGGAAATGACTTGGAGGTGTTGAGATAGGGATGGACAAATAATCCTAAATTTATCTCTGTATCATTATGAGTTATTATGATAGCAAAACTGTCCTTCGTTTTTCTGTGTACAGGTCTGTGAGTTTTAATACATGTATAGATTCCTGTAACCAGTACCATGATCAGGATAAAGAACAGACCATCACCCCCCAAACTCCCTTGTGCCAGCTCTGTTTTTAGTCACATTAAAATGTTGCTGTACAATATTGTGCTTATATTTAATGATTTAAAAAACGTGGTGCCACTTTCTCTGGCCATCACAGTGTCTGAGGAGAAACCACAGTCATTGGATTACCCTTCTCTATAGGTAGTGGGTCATTTTTGTTTGGCTGTTTTCAAGACTTTGTCTTTAGTTTTGTAGCAGTTTGATTATGATCTATCTAGGCTTGTACTTCTTGGAGTTGGTTCTGTTAAGGGTTCATTGAGCTTCTTGAGTCTGTCTGTTTGCGTCTTTCAGCAAATTTGGGAAGTCTTCAACCATATTTTTTCACACACAAACAAAAGTAATTGTTTCGGATACCATTTGTTTGCCTCTCCAGATATTCTTTCCATATTTCTCTAGCCTGCTCTGTGCCCCAGAGGGGTGTCTTATATGGATCATATCATTGCCCAATGTCCCATGACTTCCTGTTAGGTTTGGCGAATAGGGAAAACTAGCAAGAGGTAGAAATGGGTAGTTTGGGTATTTATTCCTCAGGATGCCTCACTGCAGAATCATCCCAGGCTGGCTGTGTTTCTCTGGGAAGGTGAGAGCTCAAATCAAGCACCATCTCCATCAGGTTTCTCTGTCTCTGGCTGAAACACAGTAATTGCTCCCCTTCCTCAGTTTTTGGGTTTAGCTGATGACACGCACCCCTCCACCTTGGTCAGCAATCCTGATATGACAAAATTCATACCAGGGAGTGGGGATCAGAGTCTCTCTTCCTTTCATCCTTCATTCCCAGGCATTTGGGCCTACAGTCCCAGGACCAGCCTCAAAGAGAGTCTGTTTTCAAGACCGGCAACTCTAGACCCAGACTGGCTGTTGGGAGTGGAACGAGCTTTGTAGGTTTGCTGTTGCCTCATTCTCCTCTGCCTCCCTCCAGCCAAGAGAAATACCCTAAGCAAGAAGCTGGGAGCAACGGCACGAGAGTTTATTATCATCATTGCTCAAGAGGGGACATGAAGCAGGCAGGATGGTGAAGGTGAGCAGGAAATGGACCAGAGAAGCTCTGATGGTTGGTGGTGCAGGGCAGTAGCTGTGGCCATGGGGGAAGGATAACTGGGGCCAGAGGAGAGCCTCTCTTCCCGGCCTGGTTCTTCTTCCACGAGGCAGATGCTGGGACACCCAGTCCAGCTGGAGCTCCAGACACGAGTCCTCTGGAGAAGCAGGGCTAATTTCACTCACTCCCAGCAGTTTCTTCCAAGGGAGGGTCTCTTTTCTAAGGGAAAAGGAGGGGGTGGGACAGCCCATGGGGGAGAGAAAGTATAAATGCTCTGTACCAGGGCAGCTTAGTTCTGGAGCCAATCAGATCCACCATCAGCCTCATGGTACCTGACGCAAAGAGCCCCAAGGTCCCACCATGTACATGGACTTCCCTAGCTTCCTAGGGTCTCTTTTTCAGATTTTTTTTTTTGATGTGGACCAATTTTTAAAAAGTCTTTATTGAATTTGTTACAATATTGCTTCTGTTTTATGTTTTGGTGTTTTGGCCGCGAGGCATGTGGGATCTTAGCTCCCTGACCAGGGATTGAACCAGCAGCACCCCCTGCATTGGAAGGTGAAGTCTTAACCAGTGGATTGCCAGGGAAGTCCCTCACTAGGGTCTTTGGACTGGGTGTTACTTGGTCAGGGACAGGGGGTCTCTGGGCTGGGCCACTACTGGGGTGGAAAGACAGGAATGATGTCCCTTGACACTCACTGTGATGACACTTTTCTCCTCCCCAAACCATCTGCTCTCCATTCCTGTCTCCCCTGGACAGCACTGCTGCCCCAAACACACAGACACAAGCTTTAGGGACTCACCTCCTTAGATAGTTATTTTCTCCAGCAGCACAGACACAGGGGGACCAGAGATGCTAGAAGCAGCAGAGCCCAGACCCCCAACAGCATGGCATTGATGCTTATGAACAGGGCCTGGGGACAGAGGACCGAAGCTATAGGCACCCAGAGTGACTGCTGCCATTTGTGGTCTGTCTTCACGCTGATCATGGCACAGGGTCACTCTCCACCCCATTCATCCCATCCCCAAGTCGGTAGCTTCCGGGGTGGGGGGAGGCTGAAGAAGGAGCCCGGGGTGGGAGTCAGTGGGTGTAGCATGCAGAGAGCAGCCAGAAACCCCTGTCACCGGGTCTCAGCGTCCTCATCTGAGCAGCGATGGGCTTGGGCTGTGGTCTGGTTCCCTGACAAGCCCAAGACTTGAACATGCATTTAACACCTTTGCAGCTCTTCACGTACTTGCAGTATTAGCTCATTTATTATGAGTTCAGTGTTTGTATTTCCCACAGATCTGTAACTCCCACAACCATAGGAACCGCTTCTGTTTCGTTCGCCGCCATGCTGTAGTGACGGCAGACATGCTCAGGGCAGAACAGGTCACGCCCTTTTTGGTGGACAGCCTCACTCTCCTCCACTGTCTGACCCTCCCTGCCCACCGCCTGCTGCCTTCCCCGGCCCGGCTACCTTCAGCATGTTCACATAGGAGGTGCACAGCTGCAGCCTTCCCTCGTCTGCACTCGGAGAGCTGGGGGCCCCGGTGGGCCTCCAGGAAGGGGAGACATCACAGATACCATTAAAGAGAAAATGGTGGTACTCATGGAAACTTCTAGCCCCAATGATGATGGCGGCTGTGGCCGTGGAGAAAGCTGCCAGGGTGAGCAGGGTCCTCAGCAGGGCCTGGTGAGGGCAGTGTGCAGAGACAGACCTTGGAGACTCAGTCTCTCTGGAGCCCATCCCGGGACGAAGAGCGGGAAGACTAGTGGAGGGGGCGGGGGATGGGCGGCAGGCTGGGGGTGGCCTCCAGCTTCCGGGGCTGGTGTCAACCCCTCCCCGAACTCACCCAGTAGGTACCGCCTCGTTTCTCATAAATGAAGGCGACAGCTGCAGCCAGCACAGCCTGGGGAGAGATTGAAGCAGCAGGGGTAGCTCAGGGCAGCCAAGCCCCACCCCCCAGCAGCCTGCTTCTTTTTCCTTCCTCAACTCCCACAGGCAAAGCCAGCCATCCTGCTGGCCTTTCCCCACAGCCCCCCACGTGGACCCGAGGTTTTGAGCTGAGTTCTGTTGTCTTCAACGGTGAGGGTATTGAAGGCCCGAGGCTGCAGGACCCTCTATTTTAGGGACATCAAAACTGCTCATGGTCAAGCCGGGTGTAAGCCCCCCTTCCCTTCTCCAAAACCCTCTCTTTTTAAGCAACACCAGGTGCTTTATGAAAGCTCCAGGGCGATGGGGTGGAAGGCCCGGGGTTTTGGAGGAGCTCTCAGTACAGGGTCAGCGTCCGCCGCCTCGAGGTGAGGGCAGGCGCTCGCTCCAACAGCGCTCAGCCTCCCACCCAGGGGGTCTTCCAGGACAGGAAGTCTGGTTGATGCCAAGGGAAAGATGGACCTGAATCCTGTTTGGCAGTTCTGTAGCTAATCTCAGTGCTTTCGGCCGTGGGGTGGATGAGGATCATTACTTTGGGCTCCTCTCTTAATCGACATGTGTGTTTTGCTCTTGTTCTGTGAGGGTGGGCAGGACAGAGGGCGCCTCTTTCCTGCTATGATCCGCCCACCCATCTCCTGCTGCAGGTGGCACACGTCCATCTGCTGACATAGCTGCTGTTGTCCGGTGAGCCCCCCCTGGACTTCCCCTGTGTGCGGGGCCTGCAGAGGGCAATGGGAAACCACCGGGGGGTGCATCTCCCTTGTACACACCCTCCAGCACGTTCCGCCTCCCTCCATCTCAGTGCAAGTGCCTGGAGATGAGCCCTGTCCTAGATCCTTAGCTGATCTGCCGCTGACGGTGGGAGAAGTGGTGGGAGAAGCCCGGTGCAGGGACCCGGGAGAGCTGACCGGTGACCGTGGCCCTCCCAGCCCTTAGCTCAGCTAGTTTCCCGTCTGTAGAAGCCTGGTGTCAGCCTAGAGCTCTGGGAGTCTTTTCAGCTGCAAACAGTCTACATTCTGATGGGGTCGATGGTGGTGGTCTCTCACCTCTGATAGGGGGTCCCTCTGCCCACGGTCCTCCCGCCCCACTCACCACAGCCCCTGTCCAGATGGGAGTTCCCGATCCAAGCAGCATGGTGTAGTAGAAGTTGAAGAGGAATCCCCCCAGGACCCCACTCAACACTCCCAGCACGGTCTGCACCACCTGAAAGATGAAAAACTTAAGAACGCGGATCTCGGGTTCCCAGGCCCAGTCTGCGCCTAAGCCTCAGGGGAGTTTTGGGGACTTTCCACTCCATGTAGTAAAGGTTAGAACCCTATGAAAGGGAAAGAGAGAGAGAAGAGAGAAAGAGAGGGGGCACGAGAAGGGAGAGGACAGGAGGGGAGAGAAGGCGAGGGGAGGGGAGAGCTAGCCCACGCTGGGTCATGAGAGGATGAACTCTGGGTTCCACCAGCTGGGACTTTAAATGGTCGGGGCTCCTCTGCACCCTTCAGCTCACAGCCCACCCTACCTACAGCTTTCACTGAGAGGCCAGTAAGTGAAGGAAAGGCCAGAACTTGATCTCTAGGAAGAGCATAAGACTGGCTCAGCATCCCATTCAGAGAGAGGCTGGCTGGGAGAGTGTGCGGCCAGAGGAGGGGGCTTACCCTTCCCAGTCCGGGGAGCCTGGGCGCCTGTCCTCGCCCTACTCACCCAGGAGGCCACCAGCAGCCGGCGGTGGCCCAGGGCCCGGGAGGCGGCGTGCGGCGAGGGCACGTGGGGCTGCAGCAGGGGACACCTACTCAGCGGCAACTTGGCCAGAGCCGACTCCTGGTGGATGTGCACCTTGATGCAGGTGGGCTGGGTAGCCCCAGAGGCCACGTCCCCGCCATCTGCCATCTTCAAGCCGGTGGACACCCGCCTGGGAGGGAGGAAGGGGGCGCCAGGGGGAAGAGTTGGCAGGAGGTTTGCACAGATTTCATGGGAGCTGGCGAGGCCCCCGGTCACAGTGCAGCATCTGGGACCTGCCTTGAGGGGTGTCATGTGAGGGATCCCTGCGTCTGCTGAGGCTGTGGCCACCGCTCAGCCCACTGGAGCCGCCCTCTTCACCCTAGACCTGCTGTGTCTCCCCATCCTCCACCCACGGCCTCAGGGTCTGGACCAAGCAGTGCCCTGGAGCCCTCACCTCTCTCCTTTCTGCTCCCAGCCCACTTGTGTGATCACGGCCCTCACCCTGGCTCTCCCCTCTGCCTTTTCCCCTCCAGAGCCCTCAGGCTGCCGGACAGGACAGAAGAGAGTCCTGGCTGCCTGTTGAACTACTGTTGCGGCAGTGGCTTCCCAGCTGAGCCCGGGGACCCACCCCCCGCCCCTACATATTTCCCTCTCCATCAATGGCTACTCAGCCCCATGCTGCCTGTTCAAACTGCGCCCCCCCAACCCTCTGCATGAAGTTGTGGGTGCAGATGGAGGCCAAAGGCCAGAATGACTTGGCATCAAACGGGGACAAGGCTGTACCTGGCCTCCACTCCTGCCACCTTCCTGGATGCATATCCTCTACATGGTGGTTGGTCCTTCCCTCCCCAACAAGTTCTGGGGGGCCTTTGAGGGGGCAGGGTGTGGACTCCTCTGGGGAGGCGCCCTGTGAGAAGGGTCTCTGCGAAAGGGCCGCCTGGGCTGAGGGTCTGCCTCACCTGCTCTCCTCAGGGACCGGCAGTCACGGTCAAGGGTGATAGGAGGGCTGGGGACGGCTGAGTGGGGGCTTAGAACCAGGCAGAATGGGGAGGGGTTTGGTGGAGCTCCAGAAAGGGAAGGATGAGGCAACTTCTCAGCACACAGCTGGAGCAAAGGGCCCCTCCAGGGTTTTCTAGCTGCCAGGGGAGATCACTTGGCTCCGACACTCTGGAGAGCACAGAGGAGACTGCAGAGCTGACCAGCCCTGGAAAATCCCCCATCCCCACCAGGGCAGGGGCTTTCCGAACAAGGACTTGCCTGTGCTGTGTGCACCCCAGTGTGTGTGTTGCATAGGGATGAACACGCCAGTGTGTGCGTGTTTGTGCGCTCTGCCTTCTCCGGCCAGCCTGATTATCTACTCAAGACCAACCCCCCGTCCCCAGAGGGGCCCCTTTGGGCTAGCTCTTTTCTGGGAGGTCAAACCCTCATCACTCCACCCCTTCCTTCTGCTCTCTCCCACCCACTACCGGGTGCCTCAGCTCTGGGCAGCTCTGCTCTACTCGGCCGCTGGTTCCCAGAGGACAGCAGGTGAGCAGGGCCCTCAGGTGAGCAGTCCAGGTGACCCGTCCCAGGAGACTCTCAGTGCAGGACGCCTCTCTCTTTCTCTCGAGGAGTCTCCGAGACCAGTCCCCAAAGCCCCCATCCTGTCTCACAGGATGCCATTCTCTCCCCATTCCTGGTCCCTGTAGGACCTCCTTGGGAGGGAGGGATACACTAGAGAGAGGACGTGACACTAGAAAAATGGCTAGGGAGGTCGGGGGGCCTGTGCCTGGCCGCGTCAGCTGGACTCTCCCTCCCCAGCGCCTCATATCTTTATTCTGAGCGTGGGGTGGCTGAGGCTCGGGTGGTTTCCTGGTGAGAGGTCCTTCAATAGCAAAGGCAGAAGGTGGAGGGCCCAGGGTGTAGCTGGGATCCTGGCCCTCTCTCCCCAGCTTCAGGGGCACAGGGAGGAGCTGGGCAGAGAAGAGTGTCCAAGGCAGCAGGGGAGAGCCCCACACCCTGGAGTTAGGGTGGCGTGAAAGGGGATCTTCATGGGGCTGGCCTGGCTCAGAGGAAGAGCAGGAATCTAGGTTGATCTGGGGATTGGAGCTGGGGGTGAGGCGAGAGGGGGAAGCAGTGGTATCCGGAGGGCTCAGAGGGAGCCGGAGCCCAAGGCACATTCTGGACTCTGTAATGTGGTGCTGATCGCTGGGTCCCAAGCAAGATCTGGCCAGAATCCCGGCTGGGCTTCCTTGTGTGTCTGTGAACAGGTCTGAACCTCCTTGCACGTCTGCAGAATCGTCAAACGCCTGTCCTTTATACTGCACGGAGGCCAGGTAGGTGAAGAGTGAGACTGCTCTGTAAAGTTCATACGATACAAATGGGAAGGCCTTAAACTTATTGCTCTTGCTGGTGTTTTTAGAATTGTTATTAACAATGTTATGATTTAAACAGTGATAAGTAGGATGCCCATGAGAACTACCTGGAGAGGATTTCCTTTGGAGCTAGGCAAGTTGATTCTAAAGTGCCTAAGGAGAAGTAATCTAGCAAAAGTGGCCATGAGGGGCTTCCCTGGTGGCGCAGTGGTTGAGAATCCGCCTGCCGATGCAGGGGACACAGGTTCGTGCCCCAGCCTGGGAAGATCCCACATGCCGTGCAGCGGCTGGTCCCGTGAGCCATGGCCGCTGAGCCTGCGCGTCCGGAGCCTGTGCTCCGCAACGGGAGAGGCCACGATGGTGAGAGGCCCGCGTACTGCAAAAAACAAAACAAACAAACAAAACAAAAACAACAACAACAAAAAAAGTGGCCATGAAAGAAAAAAGTAACATGGGGGGGCGGGTCATGAAAGAGCTCAACTAAATATTAAACTCTATACTCATTATTAAAATCACAGTAATGCTGCGTGACTCATCAGATCCACCAATGGGCAGAATATAAAGACTAAAACAGGCTTGGATTCCTACGGGAATTTTATTTTTGCTCAGGGGAGCGTTTTAAGTCAGTGGGAGAAAGATGATATATTCCGTAAACAGAATATACTCTTTAGAAGTTAACCATCTGAAGAGAACAAACCAGAACCAACTTGGTTCCATTTTTTCCAACTTGCAAGGTAAATTCCAGATGGCTCAACATTTAAGTGTGAAAACTGAAAACATAAAAGCACTTAGAAGAAAACATGGATGAATTATTATTTTATAATCTTGAAATGGGAAAGTCCCTTTTAAGTACAATATAAAACCCAGAAATCATAAAAAATGACTGAAACCTTTGATTATATAAAAATACAAATGAAGTTCAAAACTAAATCACAAATTGAAAGCCTTATCTGTAACTCGTGTCACCGATGGTAATTTTTCAAATACACGAAGAACTCCCATAAAGACCAAAACAAAACAGAGTAACACGAGGAGTTCATAGGATATGAAAGGAAAGCTCACAAAAGAAGAGGAAAAAGGCTCTTAAACGTATGAAAGATGACCAACCTCACTCATAATAAGAGAACTGATACTGGAGTAGTCACAGAAAGCAGACTGGTGGTTGCTTGGGGCCAAGGGTTGGAGGGGTTCCTGGGGAAGGGACTTTAGGGGACTTTTTGCAGCATAGAAAAATGTTCTGTATCTTGATTGTAGTTATGGTTGCACATAGGTACACATTTGTTAAAAGTCACCGAGATCCACAATTAAAAGGGGGCATTTTATTGACTAAAAAGGATTAAAATCTACAACAGAATGTCATTTTTCCAAGAGACATTTGAAAAGATTAGAAAGTTTGCTGACACCTTCTGCTGGTCTTGGGGAGGAGCAGTGGACACTCTTGGAATTGCCCTTGCATGAGAATTGCATGGAAGTAGCTCCATGGAGGGAAATACCTTTTAAAATTACAAATACACATTCCCATTGACCTGCTGATTCCACATTGCTTGTAAGAAAAAAAATAAAGGTCTATAAATAGGGGGCAGCTTAAAACAATTATGATGCATTCGTATAATGGAATACTATGCAGCCATAAAAACGAGTGAGGACGCATTTTATGGACTGATGTAGGATTATTTTTTTATTTTATTTTATTTTTTTTGCGGTACGCGGGCCTCTCACCGCTGCGGCCTCTCCCGTTGCGGAGCACAGGCTCCGGACACACAGGCTCAGCGGCCATGGCTCACGGGCCCAGCCGCTCCGTGGCATGCGGGATCCTCCCAGACCGGGTCACGAACCTGTGTCCCCTGCATCGGCAGGCGGACTCTCAACCACTGCGCCAACAGGGAAGCCCGATGTAGGATTATTTTTAGAAGATGGTTCTGTGAACAAATCATTGTGCAGAAACTGTGTGTGCTATCCTGCCATTTGTGGGAAAAGAGGGAGAGAAAGAATATTTTTACATGTTTTTATATGCAAAAAAGTCATTGTAGGATATATTAGAAAATGATACTATTTTTCCACCTGGAAGACAACTAGCTGGCTAGGAGAGGAAGAGAGGAGAGTGGGTTTTAGCAGTATACCCTTTTTTATCTTTTGATTTTTTTTTAACCATATGAAAGTGTTACGTATAAATATGTACACTATGTTCCTGAAATAATTCAGATTCCTTTCTTTGTCAGTCCCAAGACCCAGACAAACTGTATCTGACCATTTTGGGAAGAGGTCCAAGAGTCTATATGGTGAAAACTCTAGAGGTGATTCAGATTTGCATCCCAGATTAAGGTCACTGTGACAGAGACTCCCCTGGTGGTCCAGTGGTTAAGACTCTGTGCTTCCAAGGCAGGGGGCATGGGTTTGATTCCTGGTTGGGGAACTAAGATCCCACATGCCGTGACCTGGCTTGACTCAAAGACTGTTTTCTCTCCCTGCACTCATGCAGTGTATTCCTTTTTCCCTTACTTAGGTCTCAAACCTCAGTTCTGTGCATCTCCCCAGCAGGCAGGATGACCCAAAACATGCTGGCTGTGAATGGAGTCGATGTGATCTCTACGCTGTCCCAGCCCACTCACATCGACATCCACATCCATCAGGAATCTGCTTTGGCACAACTGCTAAAAGCTGGGAGCTCCCTGATGGGGCGCCTGTCCCACCATCCTGCCAAGGCCAGCATAAGCTACGGACAGCTGGCACTAGGGGTAAGGGCGGGATAGAGAGGTGGGTTAGCAAGGTGACACAGAGGAGGGTAACGCTCCTTCTTCAGTACGATGCGGAAAAGGAAAGAGGGTTGAATCCCCATGAAAAGTCACTATTAGTATCCCATCTTGTTTGGGACAAGAACGTTTGGGAAGTTTCGCCACAGAGATTTAGATGGAAAGGAATAGTGGATCCCTCCTTTGGTGCAACGTGAGCAGTCCCAGCCAGAGCTGGGGGGGTGGGCGGAAGGGTCCCTGGAGGCTGTTCATTCAGGTTGATTGAACCCACGTGGACAGAGGGCCTGCGATGCAAGGCAATATGATAGGCACTTTGGGGGAAAAACTTCAGAGAGAATATCTAGGCAATAACCTGAAGGTGCCCAGCGTCCATCAGAAGGGATCAGGCGACTACACTAATGCCTAAAATTAAAGGTAGCTCAGGTGACATCCTTGGGAGGCAGGATGGCGTCCTGCAGGGGTAGGCATCTGAGCCAGACCTTGAATGGAGAAGCAGCGTGTTTAGACAGATAGAGGTGGAAGATGGAAGAAAAGGAATCTCGGGTTAAAAGAATGGCAAGAAAGAGGGCAAAGAAGCCAGAAAGCATAGGACAAGTTCTGTCAGGGTACAGAGAATGGGACTCGTGGCTGATTAGACTGGAAATACAGACCAGGGCCATATTGCTGAGAGCCTGGAGTGACAAGGTGAGGAGTCTGCTGTCCTGAATCAGCTTCGATAGTGGGAAGACTGTGGAGGGATTCTGAGCAGGCGCCTGAACTTCAGGCACCCTCACAGCCAGGAGGTGTCCAGGTAAGAAGCATGGAGGGTCTGCACCTGCAACGTCGCAGCAGAAATGAGGAGGAAAGAGAGGAGTCCAAATCCTTTGTGGATGGGGTTGCCATGACTTGGGAGTGAGTGGATGTAGAGTACAAGGGAGGAGAGGAGTCCGGGAAGATGCTGAGGTTTGGAGTGAAGGAGACCGGGAAATTGGAGCCCTGGAAGTCAGCGAGGCAGACACTGAGGGTGTGCGTAGGGTCCGGAATTTGGACGCAATGAATCTGAGAAGCTGGCAGGACATGTAGATGGTGACGTCCAAGAGGCTGTGATAGTTGGATCCTCCAGGAAGCAGACGCCGAGGGGGAGTTGGGTGTGCGAAAGGTTTATTGGGGTGTAACATCCATGCAATGAAAAGGGCAGGAGCAGGGCTGGGCAGGGGGAGACATCAGATCATGAGGCAGGGCTGACGAGGTCTGGGCCAGCCCAGTGGGGAGCTCGGGAGCAAAGACTGCCCATCACAGGAGTTCCGTGTTAGCTGAAAATGGCCCTTGAACCACTGCCTTGCTTAATCATTGGCTGGGTAGCCACCCCGAAAGACTGTACCCTCAGTTTGAAAGATGAAGGGACCTTGAAGGCGCTGACCACCGTAGGCTGTCAGCTAACCACTCTCCTTTCTTGAAGGAGGTCATCATGGCCCATCATGGATGATGGGCTTCCCAAGGGAAAATGAGGAGGAAAAAAAGAAGGAATCATCAGGTGGGATGACAAATTGTGGTATTTAGGAAAAATGGGATTTAGAAAAGAATGAAGGATAAAAGGCTGGCAAGTCAGAGGGATGAGGGAGAACCAGGACGGGCTGCTTCACGGACGTTAAGGGAACAGAATTTCCAGAATCGGAGCTGCGGAGAAGTCAGGGCAGAGGAAGAGGAGAGGAAAGCCACCTAGGTGGGAGCTGGGTGGCTGGAGCAGGTGACTCATGGGAAGGGGTGTGGCTTTCCCTATCTCTTGCAGGTGGCCCAGATATTGCTGGGGGCTATGAGCTGTGCTCTTGGAGGGCTTCTCTGCTTGGGGCCCTGGATTCAGCTGCGTGCCTCAGGCTGTGCCTTTTGGACAGGTTTTGTGGTGAGTAAGAAAGGGGTTGTGAGCTCTGAGGGAGGCAAGTGTTTATGGACAAGGAGAAAGAAAGTTCCTTTTGGACCTGGGTCAGCGATTTGGGGAAGAGACCACAGACCCAGAGTCCAAATGCTCTCTGTTATGAGGAGGCTGCCTTAGGGGGTGGGCAAAACCCTTCCACCCTCTGTTTTTCTCTTTAAGGCAAGGCTGGGAATAGCGGGGCAGTTGTAGGTGGAGTCCTGTCCATCTGCTAGGTTTCTTTGCCTGTTCCTTGGATCCTGCTTCAAATTGGCTGTTCTGGGGCCCTGTTGGGAGAAGTGTGACGGGAGATCATTTCAGGACAGCCAACAGGAGGACTTTTCTGGTGTCTTCTCTTCCTAGGCCATTGCAGCAGGAGTTGGGGCCATTGTCCATGAGAAACACTGCGGCAAACTTTCAGTGAGTCTGGGCATCCTCTGTGCCCCACATTGTCCTCTTCCCCCTCCTATGTCTCTGTTTTCCTGCCCTGTTTTTCTGTCTTCTCCCCTTTGGTTTCAAATATCCTAAGATCTTTCCTGGAGGGGTAGGGAGGGTTTCCTCAGCCAGGAAGCTGGGGAAGAGGAGACCGGTTTCAGACCGGGACCCCACGGCTCTGCTATCCATAGAGGGAGTCTGCAGCCTGAACCTCTCTCTTCTAGGGCTGCATATCAAGTCTGCTCGCCCTGGCTGGCATTGCCACGGCCGTGGCCGCCGTTGTCTTCTGTGTGAATAGTTTAACCTGGCAACTTGTCTTCTATGACATCAGCTCCGTGTGTGATTCCTTAGTCCCTGACACCCCCATCTTTGGGTACGAACAGACTAGACGAAGCAATTCCTATTCATCGTGGAGGGAGGAGCGCTGCAGAAACTACATGCAAATGCTGACGGTGAGAAAGGAGAGTCAGTCTTCCAGGACGCGTCACAGCTGTGCATTGGGGAATTGGGGCACCTGAGGGCAGAGACGTAAGCTCTCTGAGCTTCGACCTCATCCGAGGTCTTTGGTTCAGGAGGTTTTAACTTAATCTGAAGCCATTGTTCAGATCCTCATGGCATGAAAATTCCCTGAATCAAAGGGGATGAGGACAAAGAGGAGACATTGAAGCGAGGATTTCTTGAACCACCCTTCCGTCTTTTCTGGTGTGTGGTTGTTATCAGTTATCTATTCCTGCATAACATATCACCCCAAAATGTACTGGCTTAACACTGCAATTTACTATTACTTCTCACATTCTGTGGGTTGACTAGGCTCACATGGGCAGTCCCATTTTCTCATGCAGCTGCAGTCAGGTGTCACTTGAGGGTGAAGTCATCTAAGAGCTTGACTGGGCTGGACCGCTAAGATGACACACTCACACAGCAGGGAGCTCAGCTGGGGCTATGAGCCAGGGAGCCTACAACGGCTTCTCCGTGTGGCTTGGGCTTCTCGTAGCCCAGCAACCAGGTTCCAACAGGGAGCATCCCACTGCGAGCGTTTCAAGAGGTAGGAAATGGAAGCTGCCAGGCCAAATAAGGGCTACCCCATAATTGACCTAGTGTCACTTCTACTGTATTTTGTTGATCAAAGCATTACCAGGCCCTTCCAGATTCTAGGGGGTGGAGCAGTGGATCCCACCTCTTCACGGGGGGGGAGGTAAGGTCACATTGCAGGCAAGCAGATGGGATGGAGTCAGTGGCTGCCCCCATAGTTGGAAGATGCAATCTGCTTTGGTGGGAAGTAGTTAGTTGGACAGGGTCTGATCCCTCCTGGGGTAGCAAGATGATAGTAACAGCAGAAGCAGAGGAGCAGACCCCTGACTGTAACTGTTTTCTTCCTTTATCTTCAGGATTTGTTCCTAGGAATCCGTGGTCTGCTCCTGGCCATCTGTGTCCTGCAGGTCATTGTATCCTTGGCTTCCCTGGGTGTGGGTCTCCGACGCTTCTGTGGCCAGAGCTCCCGAGCCCTGGTGAGATGTTGGGGAGGCACTAGGGAAGGAGCGGATCTGGTTGGTGGAGCTCTAGCGGTGGGAAGGACAACGGGGCAGGAACACTGCTGGGCAGGGCTCATGCTCCCCCTCACTCAGCTCGCTTCCCGTGCTTCGCTCTGCCCTTCACTTTCTGGGGAGCATGACCCCATCACTGTGTCCTGGGTTGAATTCCGCCTTCTGCCTCTGCGCCCTTCTTTGCTCTCATTTTCCCACGTTCCCCTCTTTCCCACGTCCTAGGTCTTGTCTAGCTCCCCTTCCTCCGTCACCTTTTCCTTTCCTCCTTTCATTTGTCTGATTTCCAGTTCTATGGAGCTAACTCTACTCCAACCTTTTCCTCCCAAGAATTGATTTTCCTCCTGTTTTTTTTTTTTTGCAGGATGAAGAAGGGTCAGAGAAGAAGCTGTGGGGGGAGAATTCAGTGCCTCCCTCTCCCCACAAGAAGAAGAGCACAGCTGTTGTCCTGTGAGCAGCCAAAGACCCTGCCTGGACCCTGCATGTCCCCCCAGAGTAGCCCAGGGCCCCTCACTGCCCCGTCCCTCACACTCGCTTCCTTAGGCTGCCCCTCCTCTCGCCAACACCCTCACCCGCTGTTCCTACTCCAAGGTCCTCAATTCAGTGAACACGTATTGTCACATTTTCCCAATGCTGATTAAACAGAAACAACCGCAAAAAATGATTTTGTGCAGAAAGGATGTAGTCTCCCTTTGTTGATACGCAGGGTGCGTTGGTACACATGGAATTAAATGAGAGTTATGGATCATATGGAAACAAGGTCCCAATAAGACTTAATTTACGTTCTGCTCTATATCCCAAGTGCAAAAACTCCTTTTCAGGATTTCCTTCTGTTCAGTGTAAAGTGAAAATAACTCTTACATACTTAGAATCTTTTTACCTGCTAAGGTTTTCTTTAAGCATCTATAACTGATCAGTGGGCTTTACAGAACCATGTGAGACATGAAGCAAGATCATTTCCTCCCTCCCTCCCTTTCTTCCTTCCCTTCATCTTCCTCCCCCTCTGTCTCTTTCCTTCCTTCTTCCTTCCTTCCTCCCTCGTTCCCTTTCTTTTTTCTCTTTCTCCCCCATCTCTTTCTTTCTCTCTTGTTTTTTTGCAGTAATTACTGTTGGTTCTCTCGCTATACACGCGCGCACACACACACACACCTGTTATTCTTCAGTTTCATTGTAAATGATAGGATTGATTCGTTTTTCACTTTTAAAATTTTCTATGTACAATATAAGTATATAGATGTAAGCCCTTCTGCTATGGAACCAGGTTCATTTGTCCAATGTGCAGCAAGCCAAATGCTGAGATGCTGCGGTGTGCAGCAGAGAAAGTGTTTATTCACGAGGCAGCCAAGCGAGGAGACAGGAGAACAAATCTCATATCTGCCTCCCTGAAGGTGAGGGGCTTGAGATATTTATGGGATAGAGAAGCAGGGTGGTCTTAGGCATGGAGAAAGGTGATTGGAAGTAGGGAAAATGTGAGGTAGCTGGTATTCCATACCAGCATATCTGAGTTACATGCTTCTTCAGGGGATACATGTCCAAAAATGGAGGTACTTAGCATGATCTGAGGGTGGAGTTTTCACCCCTCTGATGTCAAAAGGTCACTCACTGGACCCCTGTGCAGGCCCAGTTTTAGGGTCGTTGGTCCCAACCAGTCTTAGCCAGCTTGAACTGGACAGGAGCCGACTCCAAGCCTTGGAAAACAACTTAAGCCCCCGTTACTATAGTGACCCATTCATCAGAGGTGTTATCTATAGGGGGCCACTAAGGAGTCAAAAAATGATTAAGACAAGCTTAGTCAGTGAACGCAGGTTACAAGGGAGGGGTTTTTAACAAGCTGTTCCCTTCCCTGCAGTTCTGTAAGATGAGCTCAAGAATTTCTGTTAGTCACCAGTTTCTGTTAGCCTTACGCTGCATGATTTCATCTCTGAAGGGTACAAAAGCGGCCATGGTCTGTAAAATTAAGACATCATAGGGATTCTGGCATTTTCGGTTCCAACATAGTGAGCAGACTTGCATTTCCACTGTGGTTTTATGAAATCTCTGAGAGGTAGGTGTTATTACTAGTTAGAAGACCCACAGCAGAACTGGCTGGGAGCCCCACCTTTACCCCCTGCACAATCCTGCCCTACGATGTGGTGTTGGCAGGGGCAGAGCTGCTGGAATGGGTGAGGCATAGCCCCACCATTGGAGGTAAGGGTGGTGGGCTTGTAGATAGAGATTTGTAAGCAAGCTTGTGTAATAAAGGTCAAAGGGATGAGGTGGTATTATGTTCAGACTATTGGACAGTGCTTGGTAAATTACACCCTGAGGGGCAAGTCTGGTCTGCCACCTACTTCTGTAAATAAAGTTTTATTGAAACACAACCACACTTCTTGGTTTACACATTGTCTATGCAACAAGGGCAGAGTTGAGTGGTCTCAGTAGAGACTAAATGGCCCACAAAACTTAAAATAGAGTTTGCCGTCCTCTGGTGCGGGAGACCCCAGTGGAGGGAGTAGCTAGTCCTACTGGGTGATTGACAGGAGCCGGGGAGGCTGTGCTCTTGCTTCCCCAAATGTGAATCTAGCATGGGCAACAGGGAGAAGGCTTTGCCCCACCCTAGACTGACTGAGTCAGGATTTGCATTTTCTCAAGATTGGCAGGTGCTTCGTGCCTCCATCACCTTTAGAGAAGCACAGAGATAATCACATCTAGGTGTCTTGTTCAGATATAGAACAAGCCCCTTTGAATTTGATGTCTTTCATTCTTTTGATGCATTTGTTAACCATAGCATTTTATTTTATTTATTTATTTATTTATTAAACATCTTTATTGGGGTATAATTGCTTTACAGTGGTGTGTTAGTTTCTGCTTTATAACAAAGTGAATCAGTTATACATATACATATGTTCCCATATGTCTTCCCTCTTGCGTCTCCCTCCCTCCCACTCTCCCTATCCCACCCCTCCAGGCTGTCACAAAGCACCGAGCTAATATCCCTGTGCCTTGCGGCTGCTTCCCCCTAGCTATCTACCTTACTACGTTTGTTAGTGTGTATATGTCCATGACTCTCTCTCGCCCTGTCAAAGCTCACCCTTCCCCCTCCCCATATCCTCAAGTCCGTTCTCCAGTAGGTCTGCGTCTTTATTCCTGTCTTACCCCTAGGTTCTTCATGACATTTTTTTTCCCCTTAAATTCCATATATATGTGTTAGCATACGGTATTTGTCTTTTTCTTTCTGACTTACTTCACTCTGTATGACAGACTCTAGGTCTATCCATCTCATTACAAATAGCTCAATTTCATTTCTTTTTAAGGCTGAGTAATATTCCATTGTATGTATGTGCCACATCTTCTTTATCCATTCATCCGATGATGGGCGCTTAGGTTGTTTCCATCTCCGGGCTATTGTAAATAGAGCTGCAATGAACATTTTGGTACATGACTCTTTTTGAATTTTGGTTTTCTCAGGGTATATGCCCAGTAGTGGGATTGCTGGGTCATATGGTAATTCTATTTGTAGTTTTTTAAGGAACCTCCATACTGTTCTCCATAGTGGCTGAACCAATTCACATTCCCACCAGCAGTGCAAGAGTGTTCCCTTTTCTCCACACCCTCTCCAGCATTTATTGTTTCTAGATTTTTTGATGATGGCCATTCTGACTGGTGTGAGATGATATCTCATTGTAGTTTTGATTTGCATTTCTCTAATGATTAATGATGTTGAGCATTCTTTCATGTGTTTGTTGGCATTCTGTATATCTTCTTTGGAGAAATGTCTATTTAGGTCTTCTGCCCATTTTTGGATTGGGTTGTTTGTTTTTTTGTTATTGAGCTGCATGAGCTGCTTGTAAATTTTGGAGATTAATCCTTTGTCATTTGCTTCATTTGCAAATATTTTCTCCCATTCTGAGGGTTGTCTTTTGGTCTTGATTATGGTTTCCTTTGCTGTGCAAAAGCTTTGAAGTTTCATTAGGTCCCAGTTGTTTATTTTTGTTTTTATTTCCATTACTCTAGGAGGTGGGTCAGAAAGGATCTTGCTGTGATTTATGTCATAGAGTGTTCTGCCTATGTTTTCCTCTAAGAGTTTGATAGTTTCTGGCCTTACATTTAGGTCTTTAATCCATTTTGAGCTTATTTTTGTGTATGGTGTTAGGGAGTGATCTAATCTCATACTTTTACATGTACCTGTCCAGTTTTCCCAGCACCATTTATTGAAGAGGCTGTCCTTTCTCCACTGTACATTCCTGCCACCTTTATCAAAGATAAGGTGTCCATATGTGTGTGGGTTTATCTCTGGGCTTTCTATCCTGTTCCATTGATCTATCTTTCTGTTTTTGTGCCAGTACCATACTGTCTTGATTACTGTAGCTTTGTAGTATAGTCTGAAGTCAGGGAGCCTGATTCCTCCAGCTCCTTTTTTCGTTCTCAAGATTGCTTTGGCTATTCGGGGTCTTTTGTGTTTCCATACAAATTGCGAAATTTTTTGTTCTAGTTCTGTGAAAAATGCCAGTGGTAGTTTGATAGGGATTGCATTGAATCTGTAGATTGCTTTGGGTAGTAGAGTCATTTTCACAATGTTGATTCTTCCCATCCAAGAACATGGTATATCTCTCCATCTATTTGTATCATCTTTAATTTCTTTCATCAGTGTCTTATAATTTTCTGCATACAGGTCTTTCGTCTCCTTAGGTAGGTTTATTCCTAGATATTTTATTCTTTTTGTTGCAATGGTAAATGGGAGTGTTTTCTTGATTTCACTTTCAGATATTTCATCATTAGTATATAGGAATGCCAGAGATTTCTGTGCATTAACTTTGTATCCTGCTACTTTACCAAATTCATTGATTAGCTCTAGTAGTTTTCTGGTAGCATCTTTAGGATTCTCTATGTATAGTATCATGTCATCTGCAAACAGTGACAGCTTTACTTCTTCTTTTCCGATTTGGATTCCTTTTATTTCCTTTTCTTCTCTGATTGCTGTGGCTAAAACTTCCAAAACTATGTTGAATAAGAGTGGTGAGAGTGGGCAACCTTGTCTTGTTCCTGATCTTAGTGGAAATGCTTTCAGTTTTTCACCATTGAGGACGATGTTTGCTGTGGGCTTGTCATATATGGCCTTTATTATGTTGAGGAAAGTTCCCTCTATGCCTACTTTCTGCAGGGTTTTTATCATAAATGGGTGTTGAATTTTGTCAAAAGCTTTCTCTGCATCTATTGAGATGATCATATGGTTTTTCTCCTTCAATTTGTTAATATGGTTTATCACATTGATAGATTTGCGTATATTGAAGAATCCTTGCATTCCTGGAATAAACCCCACTTGATCATGGTGTATGATCCTTTTAATGTGCTGTTGGATTCTGTTTGCTAGTATTTTGTTGAGGATTTTTGCATCTATGTTCATCAGTGATATTGGCCTGTAGTTTTCTTTCTTTGTGACATCCTTGTCTGGTTTTGGTATCAAGGTGATGGTGGCCTCGTAGAAGGAATTTGGGAGTGTTCCTCCCTCTGCTATATTTTGGAAGAGTTTGAGAAGGATAGGTGTTAGCTCTTCTCTAAACGTTTGATAGAATTCACCTGTGAAGCCATCTGGTCCTGGGCTTTTGTTTGTTGGAAGATTTTTAATCACAGTTTCAATTTCAGTGCTTGTGATTGTTCTGTTCATATTTTCTATTTCTTCCTGATTCAGTCTTGGCAGGTTGTGCATTTCTAAGAATTTGTCCATTTCTTCCAGATTGTCCATTTTATTGGCATAGAGTTGCTTGTAGTAATCTCTCATGATTTTTTTTATTTCTGCAGTGTCAGTTGTTACTTCTCCTTTTTCATTTCTAATTCTATTGATTTGAGTCTTCTCCCTTTTTTTCTTGATGAGTCTGGCTAGTGGTTTATCTATTTTGTTTATCTTCTCAAAGAACCAGCTTTTAGTTTTATTGATCTTTGCTATCGTTTCCTTCATTTCTTTTTCATTTATTTCTGATCTGATTTTTATGATTTCTTTCCTTCTGCTAGCTTTGGGGTTTTTTTGTTCTTCTTTCTCTAATTGCTTGAGGTGCAAGGTTAGGTTGTTTATTCGAGATGTTTCCTGCTTCTTAAGGTGGGCTTGTATTGCTATAAACTTCCCCCTTAGAACTGCTTTTGCTGCATCCCATAGGTTTTGGGTCGTTGTGTCTCCATTGTCATTTGTTTCTAGGTATTTTTTTATTTCCTCTTTGATTTCTTCAGTGATCACTTCATTATTAAGTAGTGTATTGTTTAGCCTCCATGTGTTTGTATTTTTTACGGATCTTTTCCTGTAATTGATATCTAGTCTCATGGCGTTGTGGTCAGAAAAGATACTTGATACAATTTCAATTGTCTTAAATTTACCAAGGCTTGATTTGTGACCCAAGATATGATCTATCCTGGAGAATGTTCCATGAGCACTTGAGAAAAATGTGTATTCTGTTGTTTTTGGATGGAGTGTCCTATAAATATCAATTAAGTCCATCTTGTTTAATGTATCATTTAAAGCTTGTGTTTCCTTATTTATTTTCATTTTGGATGATCTGTCCATGGGTGAAAGTGGGGTGTTAAAGTCCCCTACTATGAATGTGTTACTGTCGATCTCCCCTTTTATGGCTGTTAGTATTTGCCTTATGTATTGAGGTGCTCCTATGTTGGGTGCATAAATATTTACAATTGTTATATCTTCTTCTTGGGTCGATCCCTTGATCATTATGTAGTGTCCTTCTTTGTCTCTTGTAATAGTCCTTATTTTAAAGTCTATTTTGTCTGATATGAGAATTGCTACTCCAGCTTTCTTTTGGTTTCCATTTGCATGGAATATCTTTTTCCATCCCCTTATTTTCAGTCTGTATGTGTCTCTAGGTCTGAAGTGGGTCTCTTGTAGACAGCATATATAAGGGTCTTGTTTTTGTATCCATTCAGCCAATCTGTGTCTTTTGGTGGGAGCATTTAGTCCATTTACATTTAAGGTAATTATCGATATGTATGTTCCTATTCCCATTTTCTATATTGTTTTGGATTCGTTATTATAGGTCTTTTCCTTCTCTTGTGTTCCTTGTCTAGAGAAGTTCCTTTAGCATTTGTTGTAAAGCTGGTTTGGTGGTGCTGAACTCTCTCAGCTTTTGCTTGTCTGTAAAGGTTTTAATTTCTCCATCAAATCTGAATGAGATCCTTGCTGGGTAGAGTAGTCTTGGTTGCAGGTTTTTCTCCTTCATCACTTTCAGTATGTCCTGCCACTCCCTTCTGGCTTGTAGGATTTCTGCTGAGAGATCAGCTGTTAACCTTATGGGGATCCCCTTGTGTGTTATTTGTTGTTTTTCCCTTGCTGCTTTTAATATGCTTTCTTTGTATTTAATTTTTGACAGTTTGATTAATATGTGTCTTGGCGTATTTCTCCTTGTATTTATCCTGTATGGGACTCTCTGTGCTTCCTGGACTTGATTAACTATTTCCTTTCCCATATTAGGGAAGTTTTCAACTATAATCTCTTCAAATATTTTCTCAGTCCCTTTCTTTTTCTCTTCTTCTTCTGGAACCCCTATAATTCGAATGTTGGTGCGTTTAATGTTGTCCCAGAGGTCTCTGAGACTGTCCTCAGTTCTTTTCATTCTTTTTTCTTTATTCTGCTCTGCAGTAGTTATTTCCACTATTTTATCTTCCAGGTCACTTATCCGTTCTTCTGCCTCAGTTATTCTGCTATTGATCCCATCTAGAGTACTTTTAATTTCATTTATTGCGTTGTTCATCATTGCTTGTTTCATCTTTATTTCTTCTAGGTCCTTGTTAACTGTTTCTTGCATTTTGTCCATTCTACTTCCAAGATTTCGGATCATCCTTACTATCATTATCCTGAATTCTTTTTCAGGTAGACTGCCTATTTCCTCTTCATTTGTTAGGTCTGGTGCATTTTTATCTTGCTCCTTCATCTGCTGTGTGTTTTTCTGTCTTCTCATTTTGCTTATCTTACTGTGTTTGGGGTCTCCTTTTTGCAGGCTGCACGTTCGTAGTTCCCGTTGTTTCTGATGTCTGTCTCCAGTGGCTAAGGTTGTTTCAGTGGGTTGTGTAGGCTTCCTGGTGGAGGGGACTAGTGCCTGTGTTGTGGTGGATGAGGCTGGATCTTGTCTCTCTAGTGGGCAGGTTCACGTCTGGTGGTGTGTTTTGGGGTGTCTGTGGCCTTATTATGATTTTAGGCAGCCTCTCTGCTAATGGGTGGGGTTGTGTTCCTGTTTTGCTAGTTGTTTGGCATAGGTTGTCTAGCACTGTGGCTTGCTGGTCGTTGAGTGAAGCTGGGTGCTGGTGTTAAGATGGAGGTCTCTGGGAGATTTCCGCCGTTTAATATTATGTGGAGCTGGGAGGTCTCTTGTTGACCAGTGTCCTGAAGTTGGCTCTCCTAACTCAGAGGCAGAGCCCTGACTCCTGGCTGGAGCACCAAGAGCCTTTCATCCACACGGCTCAGAATAAAAGGGAGAAAAAGTAGAGAGAATTAGTAGAAGTATGAGGAAAGAAAGAAGGAAAGGAGGAAAGGAAGGAAGGAAGAAAGAAGCAAAGAAGGAAAGAAAGGAGGGAGGGAGGGAGGAAGGAAGGAAGGAAGGAGGGAAAGAAGGAAAAAAGACAGAAAGAAAGAAGATACAGTAAAAATAAAATAAAGTATAATATAGTTATTGAATTAAAAAATATTTAGAAAAAAAAAAAAGGGACGGATAGAACCTTAGGACAAATGTTGGAAGCAAAGCTATACAGAGAAAATCTTACACAGAAGCATACACATACACCCTCACAAAAAGAGGTAAAGGGGGAAAAATCATAAATCTTGGTCTCAGAGACCACCTCCTCAATTTGGGGTGATTCGTTGTCTAAAGGAGGGAAGGAAGGAAGGAAAGAAAGAAAGAAAGAACGAAGGTAAAGTATAATAAAGTTATTACAATTAAAATTAATTATTGAGAAAAAAATTTTTTTTAAAAACCATGGACGGATAGAGCCCTAGGACAAATGGTGGAAGCAAGAGTATACAGACAAGATCTCACACAGAAGCATACACGTACACATTCACAAAAAGAGGAGAAGGGAAAAAAATCATAGATCTCGCTCCTAAAGTCCACCTCTTCAATTTGGGATCATTCCTTGTCTATTCAGGTATTCCACAGATGCAGGGTATATCAAGTTGATTGTGGAGCTTTAATCCGCTGCTTCTGAGGCTGCTGGGAGAGATTTCCCTTTCTCTTCTTTGTTCTCGCAGCTCACAGGCGCTCAGCTTTGGATTTGGCCCTGCCTCTGCGTGTAGGTCGCTGGAGGGCGTCTGTTTTTTGCTCAGACAGGACGGGGTTAAAGGAGCCGCTGATTCGGGGGCTCCGGCTCACTCAGGCCGGGGGTGGGGGGGGGAGGGAGGGAGGGGCACTGCGTGCGGGGCGGGCCTGCGGCGGCAGAGGCCGGCGTGACGTTGCTCCAGCCTGAGGCGCGCCGTGCGTTCTCCCGGGGAAGTTGTCCCTGGATCCCGGGAACCTGGCAGTGGCGGGCTGCACAGGCTCCGCGGAAGAGGGGTGTGGAGAGTGACCTGTGCTCGCACACAGGCCCCTTGGTGGCGGCAGCAGCAGCCCTAGCGTCTCCTGCCCGTCTCTGGGGTTCGCGCTTTCAGCCGCGGCTCGCGCCCGTCTCTGGGGTCCGCGCTTTTAGCCGCAGCTCGCGCCCGTCTCTGGAATTCCTTTAAGCAGCGCTCTTAAACCCCTCTCTTCGCGCACCAGGAAACAAAGAGGGAAGAAAAAGTCTCTTGCCTCTTCGGCAGGTGCAGAGTTTTCCCCGGACTCCCTCCCGGCCAGCCGTGGCGCACTAACCCCCTGCAGGCTATGTTCAAGCCGCCAACCCCAGTCCTCTCCCTGCGCTCCGTCCGAAACCGAAACCCGAATCTCAGCTCGCAGCCCCGCCCGCCCCGGCGGGTGGGCAGACAAGCCTCTCGGGCTGGTGAGTGCCGGTCGGCACCGATCCTCTGTGCGGGAATCTCCCCGCTTTGCCCTCCGCACCCGTCGCTGTGCACTCCTCCGCGGTCCCGAAGCTCCCCCCTCCGCCTCCTGCAGTCTCCGCCCGCGAAGGGGCTTCCTAGTGTGTGGAAACTTTTCCTCCTTCACAGCTCCCTCCCACTGGTGCAGGTTCCGTCCTTATTCTTTTGTCTCTGTTTTTTCTTTTGCCCTACCCAGGTACGTGGGGATTTTCTTGCCTTTTGGGAGGTCTGAGGTCTTCTGCCAGCCTTCAGTAGGTGTTCTGTAGGAGTTGTTCCACGTGTAGATGTATTTCTGGTGTATCCGTGGGGAGGAAGGCGATCTCCGCGTCTTACTCTTCCGCCATCTTCAAGGTCCCCCAACCTTAGCATTTTAAAAAGGAATTTTCGTGAGAAGAAACAGCAGCAGGGCAGACGCAGAGGAAGCATCTTTCCTCTCTTCCTTAGCTTAAGATGCTGTCGGTTTTTGTGGTTCGGTATTTCTAAACCGTCCCTTTAGAGCTGGATTCGATAGAAATTCTTTTCATTTTTCATTCTGGTGAATAAACGACAACTTGGTAGTTTGCTTATTTGTTGATTTTGTTGCTGTTTTTCTAGCATGAAGCGATCTCTTACTGTCAGAGTCTGGCAGCTTCTTTCTTTTCCCCCTGACGTCTCTGTATGTCTCTGAGGGAAGGGGTCGCCCCTCCATCTGACCTCTCCCTCTCCCCCATTTCTTCTTTTCTGGGCTCCACTGCCCTCCCTCTCCTTACCCTGTGAATAACCTTGGAAGTTTCATAATCTTTGTTTTTCTTTTCTGTAGGAAATCAGACGTCATCCCCTTCTCCCCTTGCTTTTGTTTACTTGGAAAAACCAACGGTTATCTGTCTATTTGCACAACTCAGCTTCGGTGACCAGATTGTATTTATGCAACTGACTTCATGACCCTGGGATCCAGCAATTAATCACAAGCCTATTTATATTTACTGAAGTGTTTAAAACCATTCAGAGTGTAAACAGGAAATGGTTCTATTTTTCTTTTCCAATCACTGCTTTTTTTTTTTGTGATACGCGGGCCTCTCACTGCTGTGGCCTCTCCCGTTGCAGAGCACAGGCTCCAGACGCGCAGGCTCAGCGGCCATGGCTCACGGGCCCAGCCGCTCCGCGGCGTGTGGGATCTTCCCGGACCGGGGCACGAACCCGTGTCCCCTGCATCGGCAGGCGGACTCTCAACCACTGCGCCACCAGGGAAGGCCTCCAATCACTGCTTTTAACTGTGTTTTGTCAGCTCCCCATTTCCCCATTGGATATTGGTCCTTTTAACATCAGGACCAGATTCCAGATTCCACAACTTGGTCATTACAATGGTCTCATGTTTGGTATACAAGACCCAGTTCTGGTCATGTTTAAAACTGCAGTCATCAGAGCTTGGGTCCCCCTGTCAGCAGGGGCCGCTGCTTGGACTGGGAGGGTTAGGGATGTGCTGTGCTAGTGTGTGGCCCCTCCCTCTCCTTCCGGTTTCCTAAAGAGTCCTGAGGGAGGCAGGGGAGGGGGTGGGGGTCTGGGCTTTCTTGGCTCAGCCGAGGGGCAGTGACCATTTGCTGATGTGATGTGGGTAGTGTCTGTTCTTGCGCCGTCTCGGAGGCATCTAGGAATTTCCCTGCCGGCTGCTCCGTTAGCTGCGTGGCTCAATCAGGAAAACTTCCTGGAAAAGTACATCCTAAGGAGACAGCTATGAAATGCCGGGGGTGGGGAGGGCTTTCCTGCAGTACGAGTATTCATTTACTATTTCTTGCCCCTGCAAGGCCCAGAGTCTCTTCAGAGATATTTCAGTGGATGGGATAAGGCCCCATCGCCTCAGACTCCACAAAGAAGGCCCTGGAGCCTCAGATGCAAAGAATTGCTCACAAAAAAGTTTGCAATTAATTTTTAAGGGAAACTAACAGATGTGTGGACACGGGGTGGGGGGACGGGGAGGGTGGGATGAACTGGGAGATTAGGTTTGACATAAATACACTACCAGGTGTAAAATAGATAGCTAGTGGGAACTTGCATATAGCACAGGGAGATCAGCTTGGTGCTCTGTGATGACTTAGATGGGCGGGATGGGGGGCGATGGGAGGGAGGTCCAAGAGGGAGGGGATACATGTATACATAGAGCTGATTCACTTCCTTGTACAGCAGAAACTAACACAACATTGTAAAGCAATTATACTCCAATTAAAAAAAAATCCTTTCTGAAGTAGGAAGCAGACATTATGAAAGTGTTCATTTCCACGGTAGGTACTGCTTTGAACTTCTTCAGCGTTTATTGGTTTAGTTTATTTCTCCCTCTCCCATCTTCAGTGCCCCACTCACTCCTCATTCAGGAGGACTTCTGCTTTCTTAGTGGTTTCCTTTGAAATGTTTTTTTTTTTTTTTTTAAAGCATGTGCACTTAACTAAACAAATTCTAAAGGTAACCAGTAACCTTATCCTCGACCTGAAAAGTACTGTGCCTTTAGAATGCTCCTTGTTAAATGATATTCTTATCTTGAGTTTTAGTTCTATATTGACTTATTTCAACCCCATAAATTAGATATTTTATTTTTTTCGTATACTCAGTGTTTGTTTAAATTTACCTATATTTTTATTAACGGGTAAAAAGCTCTCCTTTTCCTCCTGTAGTTCAGGCCTTCTTTCTGATATCCTTTTTCTTCTTTTTTGAGGTACATCCTTTAAACGTTTCTTTAATAGTAAAGATCTCTTGGTGGTAAACCTTCTTAGTTTTTATTTATCAGAATATTCCTTATTATACCTGGCTCAAGAGAACTAGTTTCACTGGATATACCATTCCAGCTTTAGTTAATTATATCTAATTCTGGTTGCTTTTGAGATCTTTACTTTCTTTGATGTTTTGAAAATTTACTTCAAAATGTGTAGGTGTGCATGAATTTATTTTCCCTTGAAAATTCCTCCTGAGAAAGTATTTTTAAAAATTCCAAGTCTCAGAGTTCACACAATTTTTTTTTTAACCTGGGAAACTCTGAATTATGCCTTTGAATAATTCCTTTCCCACATTCTCCCTAATATTTCCTTCTGAAATTTTGATTTGCCGCATGTTAGACCCTCTCACTCTAGCTTCCTTATCTCCTAACCTGGTTTGTGCTTTTTATTTTTCATCTCTTTATTTCTACCTGCTGTGCTCTGGTTAAATTCTTCATAATTATTAACCAAGTTACCCAATTTCTGCCTCAGTTATGTATAATCTGCTTTTTCTGTTCCATTAAATTTTAAGTTCCATTAAAATTTTCTAGATATGATATTTGCTTCTTTTTCAGATCTTCCTGCTCCTTCTTGATATTCTCTTGTTCCTAAGTCATGCCACCAATGACCTATTTTATTTCTCTAAGCTTACTACATTATTTTTTTATTTTCTGTAAGAGAAGTACCAAATTTGAAGTCTTTGCTGTTTTTTCTCCCAACTCTCCGAACTCTCACCAATACTGTCTTATTTATTTTATTAACATCTATTTATTTTTATTAATTTTTTTTTACCATTTTGACCATTTTTAAGTGTATAGTTCAGTGACATTAAGGACATTCGCATTGTTGTGTAACCATCACTACCATCCATCTCCAGAAATTTTTGTTATCCTAAATGGAAACTCTGTACCCATTAAATACTAACTCCCCATTTCCCCCACTCTCCCGCCCCTGCTAACCCCCATTCTGCTTTCTGTCTCTATGAATTTGACTATTCTATGTATCTCATATAAGTGGAATTATATAATATTTATTATTTCGTGTCTAGCATATTTCACTTAGCATAATGTCTTCAAGGTTCACCTATGTTGTAACTTATATCAGAATTTCCTTCCTTTTTAAGGATGAACAGTATGTCATCGTACATGGCACATTTTGTTCATCCATTCTTCTGTTGATAGGCAATTAGGTCTTGAATTGTAATGCTAAATAAACCCTCCTGTCTTGTCTATACAAGAGTGATATTAGAGAGAGTTGGGAGGACAGCTTCTAAATATTTGCTGGATGAATCAATAAATGGCATGAATTATTTTTTGCAGTGTGAGTAGAGTTTTGTTTGAACTAATTATACTGTCTGCAGTAGGATCAATGGGATGTATTTGTGGGGTAATTGAGTAGGGCAACGATTCTCAGTGTGGGATTAGAATAACATTCCCACTGGGAATGAGAACCACCTGGAGGCTTTCACAAGCTATCCTACCGTTCTTGGTTGAAATATCTTGGTTCCACCTTTGGAACCAATGGACTAGTGTTAGTATGCAGTTTCATAAGTAGATGGCCCCAGCATTCATCATTCCCCAATTTTCTAGGCACAGCCCTAGATTTCCATTTGGGGATCCAGTTTTTCCTCATTGTCTGGCTGTGTGTTCATGGTGGGGCTTTATCCTCAGTTCCAGGCATAAGGCATGTGACCCAAACTTAGATTAAGCGCAGATCATTTCCCGCAGACCACGGTGATTGTTTCAGGAGTGGGCCCATGGCCAAGTCCGTCACATTACAGCAAATCTTAGGGCTACCTGGAAAAGCTCTTGCACTTGAAGAGTGCAAGGTTCACTTGAAGAGTGAACTTGAACCTGCAAGGATGTAAAGTTGGAGCGGTAGCAGCCACCTCGCCCCCACGAGAGGTTCTCCTGGAGCTGCCAAAGACCACACCCCCTCCACGGGCTCTAGAATGAGGACAACCTGTGGAACGCAGAGCTGAGAGGTGGGAAAGAACCACTCCTGAAGGTGTTGCTCGAGCTCTGAATTCAGCAGTGCCTGAAGCTGGATTGAGCCTTGACATTTTAGTACGTGCCCAATAAGTAGTCTTTTGCTTAAGCCTCTTGCAGCTTGAAAGAGTTCTAATTAATAGGCTGAGAGACTGGGCCAAGGTAACTGGCATTTAAATGGGTGCCCAGGAGTCCCCAGGTCCCATATCCTAGGGTGCTGCACTCAGAACCGCCTGGGTGGGCTGCTGTTTTGTGGGGGTGAACCCAGGTGTACTTACTCCATTGCTGTTACTTGGGGGGATAACACATTGTGATTTGGGGGTTGGAGGGAAATCACATGTGCCCCAATATGGTTTTTACATTCTACTGCCTCCCTTCCCCCCACTTTCCATGCCCTTAGGAGAGAATTTGGTTACAAAAATATATGTGCAGCATAACAAGTTTTATATATTCTTTGCAACGAATGCAAATATACACATGCATATATATATGTATATGTATTTATATACTCATAGGATCGGTTTTTGGAAGGAAACACCAAAACTGGCTACCCTGATTGCCTGGAGGGATGGAAATTGGACATCAGGAGATAAAGCAGGGGGACTTTTCATTGTAGACTCATTCCTACATTTTGAGTATTCCCTAATCAGAAAAGTAGTTTAAATTAAATTAGTAAAAAACTAAAATATTTGAAGACTTCCACTAGATCCCTTCTATCCTCGCTAACCCAGTGCCTGCTCGGCGTTATCACCAAGCCCATCTGCTTTGTCACTTTACTACTTTAAATGGAGACGACAACATGACATGATCCAGGGACGGTCTGCATGCGCAGAGAACCCCAAACACAGTCAGGCCCTAGGCAAAAGAGCACAAAAAACACATCAACTGCCAAGAGCCTTTCTCTAAAATGATTGTGCAATCTCTCTGGGGAGAACTGAGGTTTCAAGTAGGGCTATGATACTGCATAGGAAAGCCCCTGTTTCTGGCATTTGGGGGGTTGGGAGTCCCTGCCTGATGGACCAGAGTCGCTAATCAGGCTGCCTGGGCAGGGAGGGCCCCCCGGGAAAGTTCCCGCGTGGAGGCCACCAGTTCAGGCTGCTGCCACCTTCATTTGTAGGAATGAAGACCAGGTACCTGAGGAAGGCAGAAGCCCAGCGAACTGACAGAGAAGCCCTGAGAGATGCAGAAGGGAAATTAAGACCATTCAAATAACATCTTTAGCAAGATGAGGAATTGTATTAAATATTGCATCTATCAGCATAAGAATGTGCTATCGATAAGGACAATTAGCAGACAAGAGTTACTTAGAGACTAAAAATATGGTTGCTAGGGCTTCCCTGGTGGCGCAGCGGATGGGGGTCCACCTGCCGATGCAGGGGATGTGGGTTCGTGCCCCAGTCCGAGAGGATCCCACGTGCCGCGGAGCAGCTGGGCCCATGAGCCATGGCCGCTGAGCCTGCGCGTCCGGAGCCTGTGCTCCGCAGCGAGAGAGGCCACAGCGGTGAGAGGCCCGCGGACCGCAAAAAAAAAAAAAAATATGGTTGCTAAAGTTAAAAAAAATCCGAAGAAAATCTAGAAAAGAATGAAAAAGAGGCATGAAATACGAGAGAAGAAAATAAGAGCAAAAGAAGGCCATCCCTGTGGCCATGGCTCTGTTAGAGAAACATCCACCAATAGCGGTGTCTGCAAGAGAGAACAGAGGAAAATCAACATAAAGAAAACTGCAGAGTTAAGAAAGACTTTAATTTGCAGAGTGAGAAGGCCCATTTAGTGGCCAGCACGAGAAATAGGAAAAAAAATAGACTCTTTCCCACGCAGACCCATCTTCATGAAAGGATAAGAAGATTCCAAAAGTTAAATAACAACAATAATGTTTTGGTTGCTTGCAAAGGTATAGGAGTTAGATTGGCATCAGACCCAATCAGTCTAAGCTGGAGGACGAATGGAGAAATGTCTTCAGCATTTTGAGGGAAAATGATTTTGAATCGGCATTTTGAAAGTGCAGTCAATCCAGTCCTTGAATGAAGGGGCAGAAAAATACTTTTATTTTCACAACATCTGGAATTCAGAAAGTTTGCCTCCTACTCACTTTTTAGTGATAGCTATTTGAAGGTTTGCGCTGGCAAAACTAGGGAGAGACCCACCCAAAGGAGAGGTGGGATCTCCCAGGGCATGTGATCCAGAAGAAGAAGGACAAGAGGTGCGGCTGGCGGCAGGAGGGAGGTGGAAGTTGGGGGGGTGGATGAGGGAGGAAGGGCAGGGTGAGGATGTTTCATCTTCCCTGTGAGAACCTAGAAAGTCACTCCTGTTGACGGAACAAGACCGGTACTCATAGATAATGAAGGCATCATTGGCCGAGAAAAAAGTAAAAATGCCAAAGAAAGCTCAAAAATAACTTAGAAAGGGCATATATGAACTTAAGTTATGCATAAATAAGTCCTCAAACCACATCATCTTGGTGTGCACCAACATTATCAATACATGAATGAAACATTCAATTTTGATTAATCTTTATTGTCTACATACTTCATTTTATTTTGAATATTTATAATTTCAAATAGCATTACTTAGGGATTGAGCCCTAAAAATTCAAATGTTAAAGGACATTTTCAAACACACAAAACTATAGCCAATTGTAACACACCGCACCCACGCGCCCTCAGAACACATTTTCTACTTTCAGCGATCAGATCTAGTTTCATCTATATCCCCCTCATATTTCCTGTCTTTGGAGAATTTGTTTTATTGTGAAGGGTGTTTGCTGGTTTCTGTAGTGAAGAGTTGTGTTTAATACCAGATGAGACTCACATTATCTCCGCTTCCCAAATTGATCTTCAGAGGACCTGGTTTCAGAAAATAATACAGGAAGGATCTGCAAATGTTTAGTGATTATTTCTGGTATTGCATTTTTCATCATTCGTGGACTGATGACCATTTATGGAAGATGCTGGGAGTCAGAGGAAATCACGGCTACCCAACTGGTATAATTAGCGGCATGAGTAATTAACCAGGATCAAATTGAGGCTTTAGCAACAGAGAAACGGAGAGACGCCAGCTCAGTATGATCTTATATCAAACCTGAACATCTTTGGGTATTTGGGCCTTTTAAAAGTTTCTTGAACACTTAAAAAATAGAAATAAATACTGGCCTTAAAAACTAAAAAAAAAATCTGATTAATCTTTTGTGGGTGACATCACTAAGCGTTGGTTTTTCGGCAGCTCAGCATGCATTCCTGCTCTTTCTGGGAACAGGCCCCTGGTCTCCTTTGGAAACAGTCCTCCTCGGCTGTAAGCCCCTGAACCTTAACTAAGTGACTCTGACTTCACCAGCTCTCAACCCAGGACTGGCAGGATGCAGGGCATCGTGCGATGCAGGGTAATCGGTGTATCCCAGCCCCGTGGCTTAGGTATGGGCTTGGGCTCCAAGGCTGTCCCACAAGACTCAGTCCGGGGATTTTTTTGTTGGAGAGTTGAGGAGAGAGGGAATAGAGCAATGACTGAAGCTAGATAAATTTCCTTTTCTGTTTAAGCTGTGTGAGTTGTACTTCTGTTTCCTGCAGCAGGAGGGGCCTGAGGGATTGGTTAGCTTACTTAGAACTAGAAACAAAATTGTAAAAGTGATGAGAATGTTGCCAAGCACACAGAACGGGTCGGGCTGACCGTCACTGCTGAGAGTGGACCAGGAAGTAGGAAAGCACACCAAAATTGGCAAAGGCACCTCAGGTTTCAGAAAGTTATCCACAGATATCCGTCCCTGATTCTGGGACCGGACATAATTGCTTACAAGTAGGTGAGTTTGGGGCTTCCCTGGTGGCGCAGTGGCTGAGAGTCCGCCTGCCGATGCAGGGGACGCGGGTTCGTGCCCCGGTCCGGGAAGATCCCACGTGCCGCGGAGCGGCTGGGCCCGTGAGCCATGGCCGCTGAGCCTGCGCGTCCGGAGCCCGTGCTCCGCAACGGGAGAGGCCACGGCAGTGAGAGGCCCGCGTACCGCAAAAAAAAACAAAAAAAAAAGTAGGTGAGTTTGAAAGACAGCAGCCATCGTGCACAAATTGTAAAAACGTGTAAAACCAATCACTGGAATCAGTAATTTAAAGTATTTTTTCATATTTTCAACTGTGACCCTTTCATACTTGTTTTGATTTTCAGTGCAGTACTTTTCTTCTTTTCCTTTCTAAACTCCTTGGTCACTCCTTTGGCCAGCCCCGCCCATTCCCAAGTGATTTGTCTTAACAACTGATGCTTGTTTGTACTTTTCTTGGTACTTGTTTATCTTTATTGAGGTATAATTGATACACAGTGAACTGCACATATTTACAGGATGCAATTTGGTAAGTTTTGACATATATACGCCACGATTAAGGTAATGAAAATATCCATCACCTCCCGGAAGTGTCCTTGTGCTCCTAGGCAATCTCTCCCCCCGGCCCTCCTCTCCCCCCATCCCCAGGCACCCCCTGATTTGCTTTTCGTCAATGTAGATTACTGTACATTTTCTAGAGTTTTCTATAAGTGGAATCATACGATGTGTGTTCGTTTTGTCTGTTTGTTTGACTTCTTTCCCTCAGCCTAATGATTTTTTTTCAGTAAACCTGATTTTGTTTTTTTAATTTAATTTTTATTTTATATTGGAGCATAGTTGATTTACTAAGCCTAATGATTCTGAGAGCCATCCATGTTGTTGTGTGTCAGTAGTTCATTTCTTTTTATTTAGAATACTATTCCATTGTGTGGATATACCAAAGTTTCTTTATCCGCTCACCTGTTGATGGATTTTTGGGTCGTTCCCAGTTTGGGGCTGTTACAGGTAAACAATCTTCTGTAAACAATCAGGTACAAGTCTTTGCAGACATATGCTTTCTTTTCTCTTGGGAAACACCTAGGATTAGAATGGCTGAAACATCACGGGTGTATGTTTAGTTTTTTTTTTTTTTTAACATCTTTATTGGAGTATAATTGCTTTACAATGGTGTGTTAGTTTCTGCTTTATAACAAAGTGAATCAGTTATACGTATACATATGTTCCCATATCTCTTCCCTCTTGCGTCTCCCTCCCTCCCACCCTCCCTATCCCACCCCTCTAGGTGGTCACAAAGCACCAAGCCGATATCCCTGTGCCTTGCAGCTGCTTCCCACTAGCTATCTACCTTACGTTTGTTAGTGTGTATATGTCCATGACTCTCTCTCGCCCTGTCACAGCTCACCCGGTTAGTATGTTTACTTTTTAAGAAAGCTACCAAGTGTTTTCCAGAGCCATGACACCATTTTATACCTCAACCATTTCCCCCACATGCTCACCAACACTTGGTGTGGTCAGTGTATTTAGTTTCAAGCATTCTAGTAGTCCTTTTTAACGGTTGCACAATTATTCCATGATATCCTTACCGATGAACTTTTACCTCACTACCTGTATTTTTGCCTCTAGAAAAAAAGCTGTGCTCCTGGGCTGCGGTAACTGGAGCTTTTACTGCTGTGAGATGGAGTCTTTGGAATAGGATCACACATTAAAGGGTATAGCTATTTAAAATTGCAATAAATATTATCAGAGAGCTTTCCAAAAAGGCTAGAATCATTTTCATTTTACCAGCAGTGCATTAAAGTGACCTTTGTCCCTCTCCCTAACCTCACTACTGACTTTTGCCAGTAGGAGATATTGGAGCTCATTTTAATTTTTGCAAATTATTTTAATTTTCACCTCCTTGACTATTTATAAAGTTGAGTATCTTTTCATATATGTATTGGCTATTTATTGTTCATCTTTGAACAATCTACACATATATTGCCCAGTTTCCTTGATTTTTGTGAGCTTTTTTTATGACATGCATTTTAAGATTTCATTGTATTTTTCAAATCTGTTTGTTTTTTTTTTTTTTGTCTTTAACTTTGAGGCCATAATAAAACATTAAAGAATCTTTTCTTTGATAACTTCTGGCTTCATGTCTTGGTTAAGAAAGTATATCCAACTCTTATACATACAGTTTCCTATATTTTATTTTATTATTATTATTATTTTTGTGGTACGTGGGCCTCTCACTGTTGTGGCCTCTCCCGTTGCGGAGCACAGGCTCTGGACACGCAGGCCCAGTGGCCATGGCTCACGGGCCCAGCCGCTCCGCAGCATGTGGGATCCTCCCGGACCAGGGCATGAACCCGTGTCCCCTGCATCGGCAGGCGGACTCTCAACCACTGCGCCACCAGGGAAGCCCTTTTGGTTTGTTTCTGAAGTATAATTGACCTACTACACTATGTTAGTTCTTGTTGTACAACATAGTGATTCAATTATTTTGATACATTTCAAAATGATCACCATTATAAGTCTAGTTATTACTCACATCTTCTTTATCCATTCATCTATTGATAGGCACTTAGATTGCTTCCATATCTTGGCTATTGTAAATAACGCTGCAATGAACATAGGGGTGCATGTATCTTTTCTAATTAGTGCTTTTGTTTTCTTCGGATAAATACTTAGGAGTAGAATTGCTGGATCATATGGTAGTTCTATTTTTAATTTTTTGAGGCATCTCCATACTGTCTTCCATAGCAGTTGCACCAATTTACGTTCTCACCAACGGTCATGAGGGTTTCCTCTTCTCCACATCCTGGCCAACACTTGTTATTTATTGTCTTTTTGATAATAGCCATTCTGATAGGTGAGAGGTGATGTCTCATTGTGGTTTTGATTTGCATTTCCCTGGTGATTAGTGACACTGAGCATCTTTTCATGTGCCTGTTGGCCATTCGTATGTCTTCTCTGGAAAAATGTCTATTCAGATCATCTGCCCGTTTTTTAGTCAAATTATTTTTTTGATGTTAGTTGTTTGAGTTCCTTGTATATCTTGGATATTAACCCCCTTTTGGATATATTATTTGCAAATATCTTCTCCCATTCAGTAGGCAGCCTTTTCATTTTACTTTTTATTTTCCTTTGCTGTGCAAAGCTTTTTAGTTAGATGTAGTCCCATTTGTTTGTTGTTGCTTTTGTTTCCCTTGCCTGAGGAGACAGATCCAAAAACATTACTAAGACGGATGTCAAAGAGTTTACTGCTTATGTTTGTTCTAGAAGTTTTATGATTTCAGGGCTTAGATTTAAGTCTTTAATCCATTTTGAATTTATTTTTGTATATGGTGTGAGAAACTAGTCCAGTTTGATTCTTCTGCATGGAGCTGTCCAGTTTTCCCAAAACCATTTATTGAAGAAGCTGTCTTTTCCCTATTGGATATTCTTGTCTCCTTTGTGTAGATTAATTGCCCATGTAAGTGTGGGTTCATTTTGGGGCTCTCTATTCTGTTTAGGCTAACTTTTTCTTCTTGAGTGAGTTTTGGTGGTTTTTGTGTCTTTCCAGGAATTGAAAGACTATTTCACCTAAAGTGTCAAATGGATGGGCATATAGAGTTGTTCACAGGATCTACAGCCACCTACATATTAAATAGACATCTAATAATGGCTATTTAATATCTGTAGGATCAGTAGTAATGTCTTCTCTTTTACTGGTGATATTAGTAGTTTGTGTCTTCTCCCTTTTTCCCTTGGAAAATATATTTTAAAAATTTTTTACATAATATTTTTTGTTTTTGGCTGCACTGCATGGCATGTGGGATCTTAGTTCCCTGAACCAGGGATGGACCTGTACCCCCTGCATTGGAAGCATGGAGTCTTAACCACTGGACCACCAGGGAAGTCCAGGAAAATATTTTTTAGATGTTTATTAATTGGTCTTTTCAAAGAATCAGGTTTGGGGTTCATGTTGTTTTTTCTGTTTTTAATTCCATGATTTCTACTCTCATTTTTATCATTTTTCAATCTTCTTGCTAGCTTTTGGGTTTATTTTTGCTCTTCTTTTTCTAGTTTCTTAAGGTTGATGAAAAAAATAGATTTTTTGAGAACTTTCTTCTTTTCTGATATAAGCGTTTAATTCTTGCTATGGTCTGAATGCGGTGCTCCCCCCAGTTCGTATGTTGCTTTATTGTGGTACATTTGTTGCAGTTGATGAGCCAATACTGATACATTATTATTTAATTAAAGACCACAGTTTACCTGAGGGTTCCCTCTTGGTGTTGTCTAGCCTATGGATATTGACAAGTGTATAGTGAAATGTATCCACCATTATAACATCAGCCAGAATAGTTTCACTGCCCTAAAAATACTCTGTGCTCCACTTACTCATCCATCTCCCCAAACCCTGGAACCATTGATCTTTTATTGTCCCCATGGTTTTGCCTTTATTAGAATGTCGGAGTTGGAATCATACAGTACGTAGCCTTTTCAGATGGCGTCTTTTACTTAGCAGTATGCATTTAAGGTTCCTCCATGTCTTTTCATGGCTTCATAGCTCATTTCTTTTCTGTTTATTTGTTTATTTTTAATTTTTATTATTGTCTGCGTTGGGTCTTCGGTGCTGCGCGCAGGCTTTCTCTGGTTGCAGCGAGCGGGGGCTACTCTTTGTTGCGGTGTGCGGGCTTCTCGTTGTGGTGGCTTCTCTTGTTACAGAGCATGGGCTCTAGACGTGCGGGCTTCAGTAGTTGTGGCACACAGGTTCAGTAGTTGTGGCACGCAGGCTCAGTAGTTGTGGATCACGGGTTTAGTTGCTCCACGGCATGTGGGATCTTCCCGGGCCAGGGCTTGAACTCGTGTCCCCTGTATTGGCAGGTGGATTCTTAACCACTGTGCTACCAGGGAAACCCCTCATTTCTTTTCAATGTTGAATAATATTCCATTGACTGGATGTACCACAGTTTATCCATTTGCCTACTGAAGGACATCTTGGTTGCTTGCAAATTTTGGAGATCATGAATAAAGCTATTATAAATATTCATGTGCAGATTTTTGTATGGAGCTAAATAATATATTTTTAAATAAAGGGATGAGAAAGGAGGGCCTTCTAAGAATGATAGAAGCCATAAAGAAAATGTTTGTTAAAATTTCCAGACTGAGCAAAAAACTTATTGTAGCTAACTTAGATGAACAGCAGGGGGTAGTATCTGCAAGACATTTGACACCAATTGACAGTTCTCTTTTACTGAGCATATTGTCAATTTAAATTAGAGACACAAGTCTCAAACTTTCTTGACTCTTTTATTTTGTTTTATTTTATTACCTCCATGCCTATGGCAGAAGAAAGAAGTATCAGTGATCTCCTTTGGATCTGTCCAAGAAACCTTATGAGTATTTAGACCTGTTAGGAATTACTAGATTTCAATTTACATCTCACAATGAGGAGAAACATTATTATTATTATTATTTAGTTATTTTGCAGTACGCGGGCCTCTCACTGCCGCGGCATCTCCCATTGCTGAGCACAGGCTCCGGACGCGCAGGCTCAGCGGCCATGGCTCACAGGCCCAGCCGCTCCGCGGCACGTGGGATCCTCTTGGACCGGGGCATGAACCCGTGTCCCCTGCATTGGCAGGTGGACTCTCAACCACTGTGCCACCAGGGAAGCCCTATTTTTTAAAATAAATTTATTATTTTTTGGCTGTGTTGGGTCTTCATTGCTGTGTGCAGACTTTCTCTAGTTGTGGTGAGAGGGGGCTACTCTGCATTGCAGTGCATGGGCTTCTCATTGTGGTGGCTTCTCTTGTTGCGGAGCACAGGCTCTAGGGTGTATGACCTTCAGTAGTTGTGGCGCATGGGCTCAGCAGTTGTGGCTCACGGGCTTTGTTGCTCCACGGTATGTGGGATCTTCCTGGACCGGGGCTTGAACTGTCCCCTGCACTGGCACGCAGATTCTTAACCCCTGGGAAGTCACCAGGGAAGTCCCAGGAAACACATTATTAAATAAGACAACCATAATTCTACAAGCTTTGAGAGACCAATGGTTATTTTCACAGGGCAGAGCTACAGTTTTCGAGGACTGGATATCTCACAGACTCTGTTGCAGGAATAATATTTGCTGTTTTCCTCTGTAGCTGTAGGGGCAAAGGAACAATTTCCCTCCTTTTATTTGCTGGTATTTCTTTCACCAACCATTAGAAGCACTTATGGTTTGAAGAGCCATCACTAGAATTCCAAGAGCTAACACTGAAGGAAAAAGAGGAGTCCTGAATAGTCACAAAACTCTAAATAAAGAAAGGAAAGGGGCGAAAAGGAGTGTTAACCAGTGTTATATAGAGTAGGTAGTATTTTGCTTTCTTGAGTAATAAATAAAGGCCTTTCTTGAATCAACAAGAAAAATACATATAATTTAACAGAAGAAATCAGCTAAGTATATGAAGAGGCTGTTTAGAGGAAAAAGCATACAACTGTCCCCAGTAGAAAGCAGCTCATCTCACCCTATGTAGTAGCTGAGGAAATTCCTGAAGACAGAACTAAGATGATTTTTTTCAGTGATTAATTTGCATTTTTTCTAATGCACAGAAAGTAGCCGGTCAGGATCCATAGTCTCTATGGTGTGGGGTCATGAGTATTAGCCTCAGTAGCTTAAGACAAGTAAAAGGACAGGTTTACCTCAACCGTGAAAAACTCACGTGGCAGGTGTGGATTTGATATGGTTGAGCAATGTCTTGTGTACCAGGTATTTACAAAATATGTGCTGAGATGACTGAATAGGTTGACTTCGTGCATAGAAGTATTCACGATAAACCAGTTGAGAGTTGATAAATGTCTAGCACAAAGAGGTATTTTTGTTTTAGAGGAGTTGATCTTTTAACCTTCTTTCCCCTACCCACCCCCACCCCCAACTAAAATGAGATATCAGAGGGATTTCTAGCTAGCAAAGACAAAAAATGTCTTCTGTATGTTAAAAGCATGCCTTTCTGTCTTCTACAGCAGGAGGGCATGTGTCTACCTCATTCAGTGTAATAGCTATTATTGTTTGAAAAGTTAAAATGACAGTATCAATATGGGAGAATATTTTGTAAGTCAGGCATGGCTTTCATTGCAAATGTGAAATGTGGGTGTTATCTGCATTATAAATGCCCTCCCCTCTAAGCAAAGAACCAAGAGTTACTTGCAGCTCAATGTCCTGATTATAGCTGTGTCTCAACTTATAGTTCTGAACCCAAATGTGCAAGTAATGGTTCAAACTCTGCCCCCTTCACTCTAAGGATGTCTCCAGAGAGGTGCTTCAGCCCCTGCAACCCAGGGGCCCCAGCAGGGCCTTTGCACAGAAGCAGAGGAAGAACATTAACCAGGGCAGCGGGAGGCGCCATGGCACCCCTATCCACTTAAGTGCCTGTCACTTTGACCAAATCGCACTATGGGTGGGGTCGGATGTGTCCCTGGCTTCTGTGGAAATGCAAGTCCACCTAGGTGAAGAAATCTACCAAACTTTGTTTCCTCCTCAGGTCAAAGCATGGGTGACTTGAGAGCAGGGCATTTGACAGAGAAACAAGAAGGGGGGCCAGAGCCATAGAAGGTCTCAAGCAAGATGCCTGCCTTGAGTTCAGCCTTCACTGCCATCTGGAATTACATATAAGAAGCTATCTTTATGCAGGAGACATAAATGGTGGGCGTGGGGAGATGCGAGTTGGTCCAATGTGGGCCAGTGAAGGGCGGTGGATGCTTGGTTTGGGATGCAACTGTGCCCCAGATGTTCATTGTCTTCCCCGAGCCTCCAGACTAACTCAGGTAGAGACCTTGTTCTGCACAAAAGCCCTACAGAGATGCGGTGGGGAGAAGGAAATGGAACTGTTATTAAAAAGAAAACAAAACCAAGCCAAACCAAAAAGAAAACCCTCTTCCTCTGGCGTCTCCGAGGGCTTCTGAGTCACTCTCTGAGGACAGCTTGGTGAGGAAACTCACACATTGTCCTTTTCCTGCCCCGGGGTACACGGTCTTTCTCTCTCTCTCTCTCTGGCAGGTAGAATTGGTTGCCAGGTTTTTTCACCTGTCACTCCTCTTATGTTTTTGTGAAGAGGCTAGAAGCCAATGAGAGAGGCCGCCTGGGAGAGGAGGGAAGATTGCAGCAAGATTGTCTGAGAACTTGCAGAACTTTCCAGAACATACCAGGTAACAGGGCTTGTTCGTCTCTCTACCTCTCTCTTTCCCCTTCCCTCCCTCTCCTTCTCCCTCTCTGTGCAGTTCTCCCAGTAACAATCTGTGTCAATCTGCACACTTGATCTTTCTAAGCCTGAGTTTCATTATTCCTAAATTATCAGGGTCAGGAATTACATACCCTAAAGCCCCAAATAACTGCAAACAGAAAATATTACTAGCACTATATTTTTCAGAACCTAAAATTTTGAACAGAATGAGCTCAGAGAGTAGCCCTTTGGTGATACTAGCTTGCTTATTTGTCGCGTTTGTGCAAAAGTGTATTCACATAGGCACCCACATCTGGGTGCACCTATAGAGTTCTCTGCATGTTGCTGGGTGAGGGAGGACGGTCTGACCCTCCTCTCTGCAACCTGCTCCCAGAAGTCACAGGATGCCCTTTGAAGAACAGGCTGAAAACTGGCCTTGCGATTTTAATCTGACTTGATGTCTGTTGCTTGTCTCTGTGGTACACACCACTCAACTCGAAGGCAAGTCTCTGTTTTCAAGAGGGAAAAAGATTTCAGGAACAGGACAAGGTGATCCGCTTGGGTAAAACACGTGCTTTATTTCTGAGAAAGACATACAATTTATTGTTTTGAAAAATGATTTAACCTGCTCACTGAGCAGGATGGAGTTACGAGGGCGTTATCCCTGGAGGATTACCCTGCCTGGCACCCTTTGACAGCGACGGTGTCTCACCATGGCATCTTGTTTATGATTCCTAATTGGCGTGTCACCTTCTCCAACCCTCTCCCGTGGGGCCGGTAGGGAGGAGATCCTGAATACTTTTGGCAAATGAGAGTGAGATAATCTGCCTGGGTTTTGGCCCATTTCAGGCCAGTTTCAGCCCATTTCACGATTTTGCCAAGGGTGCCTCTACCTTTCCTGTCCCCACGTGCTCCTTTCAGCCCTGCCCAGTGGAGACGTCGCAGGAAGTGGGGCCTCCCAAGGGTGGTACAAGGAATCACCTTCTTTCCCTGTCTTTGGAAGGAGCTGTTCTCTAAACTGGTCCAACCGTCCTCCAAGTGTAGGGAGAGAAGTGTCTAGCAAAGCCAGGTATTTAGTAACATTTTCAATGAGTGGATGGAAGGATGATGGCTCTGCAGTGAGGTTGATGGCCAGGAGGAAGCACGATGATGGTGATGTCGGGAGGGGACTAATGTGGCGACAAGGGCACGGGGATCTGCAGGGGACAGAGCAGGGGAGGGTGTGCAGCTGGGACCCGGTGGCAGCCTTCTGGCCAGAGGTGTGGCCGTTTGGACTAGAGAGGGAAAAAAAATCCTCACAAAATAATTGAGAAAGATGGTTCTTGAGAAGGGGCCCCTTTTTCCACTTCTCTTTCTGCTCAGGCTAGACTCAGAGAGAGCAGGAATTTAAGCCTCTCATTCTTGTTCCAAGATGGCTGGCTACCAGTCGCTTGGCCATACACATCACGTGAATAGCGCTGCTTGACCCGTTCCCGAGGGTCTGAGGGGCAGCCAGAGGGGAACATCCCTCCCAGCACACAGGGCAGGCAGCACACTCTGGTCCTGCCTGCACTCCCAATTGGCCGGGAGACACCGTGAAGGGGTTGCCATCTCTCTCGGATATCCCTTCAACCCACAGTCCTGGGTGCAGGTGGCTTCACATTGTTGCTGTATTCCTCATATATAAAAGACGTGGACAGTGTTACCTGATTTCTCTGAGTCCAGGCATATCAGCTCCAGCCCCCCTCCAGCTCCCCTTTCTGCAGCTCTTTCAGCATCACCTTCTCTGCCCCTTAACATTCATCCAATCACTTACCTGGTACCAGCCTGATGTCCTCAGATGCTTGGGAGCCCCTCCTTGCTGGTCCTCTCTGGAGACCACCATTCAAGATGATCCAAGGGCGGTACATGAGAAAACAGAGCACCTTGGTTTCAAGATCATCAGCACAGAAAATAAGCTGATATCTAAGAAACACTGGTGTCCCCATTTGCCTCCCCTATGCAATCACATCTTTTAAAAAGTCCTCCCTGTAGACTTCGTGCTTGAAAAGATCCAGCCAAAGGTGAGAATTATTTTCAGGTTTGCTCCTTCTCCAAATTTCAACAGAGAGAATTAGCTGGATCGATGTATCAGTTTTCTCCAGAAAAAACAGAACCAATAGGATATATGTATGAAGAAATCTATTTGAAGGATTGGCTCACGCAATTATGGGGGCTAGTAGGTCCAAAACTGGCAGGCTAGAAACTCAGGCAGGAGCTGATGTTGAAGTCTTGAGGCCGAATTCTCTTTTGGCTTGAAAATACCATTAGAACGAATTACAAGATATTACCGGGAAACTGTCTGATAGAAGCTGAATTTTGACATTCAAATTAAAATAATTCCCAAGTTATTTATTTATTAAATTATTTTTCCTTCAAGGGTAATCACAGTGGCCAGTTTCAGAGGTGGAGGGGCTAGATAACATCCTATATGGTGTGATTCCAAGGAGCGTGGAGGAAATCTTCTTATTCCAAAAAGTAGTTTTTTTCGGTTCACCTGTCCTAGATGCTGAAATTCCACAATTAGAGATTCATTCTTTAGCATTAACTCCTTGAGCCTTAGAAAATACTCTAAAACTTGGCACACAGTGAGGTCCTGATGCAGTTTTGGGAAGGGTCGTGAAGTTCTTTCCCAATAGTGAAGCTTGAGTAGTCATCCTTGGGTGGGGCCTGAGTGGCCCCACTCGCTGAGCACAGGAAGTAGGAAGTAGGAAGAAAGACAAAGATCAAGAAAAAGGCATATGGGGTACAATGAAAGAAGGGGAGTGGACTGGAGAGAGATGCCCCTGAGGTAGCTACTGGTCAGAGACTATTTGAGCTGAGAATATGGAAGCATAGATCTTTGGTAACATAAGAGCTGGTCTGAGCCTAACAGATCAGGTCTTCCCTCTGTTTACCGGACGTATGCTCCACCCCACTGCCCACCTGGGGTCATGACAATCTCCTACTCCTGGCATGACCAACTCGTCCTGGTTTGCCTGGGGCTCTCCCAGTTTCAACACTGAAGTTCCCTTGATCAGGGGATCCTCTCAGTCCTGGGCAAACTGGGATGATTCGTGACCCTCTCTACCACCATCACCATGGAAACTTAGGGAAGAACGTCTTTTGTGAGTTTACCCAAGGCGAAACTTTGCGAGGCAATCTTGAGTTTGGGTGCCAGGACTGAGATCCTGAAGACAGAGAGCCAGGAAGCCAGGATATGACCAACTTCCTTAGTTGGTCTTCTGGGTGGACAGCACGTTTTCAGGGCATCCTGTTAGTAGCTAAATCCAGGTGGTGGGAAACCACGTGCGGTGCTCTTGTGTTGGGACTGTCTATATACTCTTTGTGAGGAAGTTCAGTCTAGTGCCAAGAATGGCTGAGGGTCAGCAGCCCTGGGTTTTAGTCTCGGCTCATCCATTAAAGTATGTGTGACCTTCAGTAGTTGTTTTCTTCTCCCTTCAATCTCCTCATCTATAAAATGTGGTGTTTTGTGTCGGATGTCACATCCGACTCTAATATGAACAGTCTCTGCCTGTTTTCCGTCTAGAACAAAATGGAGGGGCTTCAGAAGGGTGGAGAAGACACGTGCATCAAAGGTAAGATCTGGTGGAGCCCTGCACAACACCTGGGGACCATGAACTCAGCATTGGGTCAGCAAACTTCCCACCTGTAGGGAAAGGTACAAGACTAGAGTCACCTCAGCACAAAGAACATGCATATCCCTCAAGAAATAGAACTTATTAGGCTATCTGCTGTCATGCTCTCCTTAGTGAGGGTAAGTTCTTTCAGATAAAACCCTGCCATCTTGTAAAACAGAGACCAGGCAGGGATGGGAGGAGATGAAAGTATGCGACTAACAATTAATTTAATGGTTGTAGGAAGCTCTGAGCATCAGAAGGCCTTCAGGGTGGGAACTGAATAGGGAGAATGTTCTGGAAAGGGTGGAAAAATTCAGCATCCCAAAAGGAGCAATCCTAATGACTTTGGCCAGCTGGGATGATTTATTCCACCAACCCTGCAAGACTTCCCTTTATTCTCTATGTAACAATATTTACTCTGAGCCCAGCCCTGTTCTGGGAAAAGAGAGTGTGATAGCCTAATTGATCCAGGGACACTATTTCTTCTAGGTCTTTTCCTTTTTATCTTTCCTTCTCTTCCTCCTAAAAAGGCATTTATTACTCTTTTTGTCAGTTCAGGCTGCTAAAACAAACACCACAGACTGGGTGGTAATCAACAAATGTTAATTTCTCACTGATCTGGAGGCTGGGAGGTCCAAGGTCGAGGTGTGGTAGATCTGGTGTCTGGGGAGAACACTCTTCCCGGTTGCTGTGTCCTCATCTGGTGGAAAGAGAGTTCTAGTCTCTTTCTTTTCTTAGAAGGACGCTAATTCCACCATGGAGTTCCACCCTCACGCCCTCATCTAGACCTCAGCACTTCCCAAAGACCCAACTTCCAGATACCATCACATTGACGATTAGGGTTTCAGCATATGATTTTGGGGGGGGACACATTCAGTCCATGGCAATGGCACATTACCTTTCTGTGTGCTCTGACAGGCGGAGGAGAAGAGAGCTTAAATCCAGGATCATTTTGGTTGAGGATCATCCTGGTGGGCAAAACAGGCAGCGGGAAGAGTGCCAC
>NW_021703776.1:98600215-98803822 GCF_005190385.1 Monodon monoceros | reverse complement strand
GTTAGGTATAAAAATAATGAAGACCCCAAATAATGATTAAAACAAAATACTACATCATTTTGGAAGACAAGTACTTAAAAAAAAATAGAGGTAATAGACAAATTTAGAAAAAATCTCAAAATATTTTATTGCTGGAATAAACAAGCGCAAATCCAGTTGTATAACAAAAGGCGAACATTGCCACTATCAATGAAGGCTCCCAGGGCACCAAAAAAAAAAAAAAAGACCTAACACCATACACAAAAATAAACTCAAAATGGATCACAGGCCTAAATGTAAGGCTGGACACTATAAAACTCTCAGAGGAAAACACAGGCAGAACACTCTTTGACATAAATTGCAGCCAGATATTTTTTGACCCACCTCTTAGAGTAATGAAAACAAAAATAAACAAATGGGGCCTAATGAAACTTCAAAGCTTTTGCCCAGCAAAGGAACCCATAAACAAAACAAAAAGACAACTCTCAGAATGGGAGAAAATATTTGCAAACGAGGCCACCGACAAGGGATTAATCTCCAAAATATACAAACAGCTCCTGCAGCTCAGTACCAAAAAAACAAACAGCCCAATCAAAAAATGGGTGGAAGACCTAAATGGATATTTCTCTGAAGAAGACATACAGATGGGCAACAAACACATGAAAAGATGCTCAACATCACTAATTATTAGTGAAATGCAAATCAAAACTACAATGAGGTATCACCTCACACCGGTCAGAGTGGCCATCATCAAAAAATCTACAAACAGGGCTTCCCTGGTGGCGCAGTGGTTGAGAGTCTGCCTGCCGACGCAGGGGACACGGGTTTGTGCCCCAGTGCGGGAAGATCCCACATGCCACGGAGTGGCTGGGCCCGTGAGCCATGGCCGCTGAACCTGCGCGTCCAGAGGCTGTGCTCCACAACGGGAGAGGCCACAACAGTGAGAGGCCCACGTACCAAAAAAAAAAAAAAAAAAAATCTACAAACAATAAATGCTGGAGAGGGTGTGGAAAAAAGGGAACCGTCTTGCACTGTTGGTGGGACTATAAATTGATACAGCCACTATGGAGAACAGTATGGAGGTTCCACAAAAAACTAAAAATAGAATTACCATATGACCCAGCAATCCCACTACTGGGCATGTACCTGGAGAAAACCATAATTCAAAAAGATAAAATACATGCACCTCAATATTCATTGCAGCACTATTTACGATAGCCAGGACACGGAAGCAACCTAAATGTCCATAGACAGAGGAATATGGGTAAAGAAGAAGTGGCACATATGTACAATGTAATATTACTCAGCCATAAAAAGGAACAAAATAATGCCATTTGCAGAGATGTGGATAGACCTAGAGACTGTCATACAGAGTGAAGTAAGTCAGAAAGAGAAAAAAGCAAATATCGTATAATATTGCTTATATGTGGAATCTAGACAAATGGTACAGATGAACTTATTTGCAAAGCAGAAATAGAGACACAGGTGTAGAGACCAAACATATGGATACCAAGGGGGGATGGGGGTGGGTGGGATGAAATGGGAGATTGGAATTGACATATATACACTAGTATGTATAAAATAGATAACTAGTAAGAACCTACTGCATAACACAGGGAACTCTACTCAGTGGTGACCTAAATGGGAAGGAAATCTACAAAAAGAGGGGATATATGTATACGTATAACTGATTCACTTTGCTGTAGACCAGAAACTAACACAACATTGCAAAGCAGCTACACTCCAATAAAAATTTTTAAAAATAAATTTAAAAAAAGCTTAAAAAAAAAATGAGTCTTGAATCATAGCCTAGCTCTGGCTTCCCCAAGGACTTACAGGAATTCCTCTTCTAGGGAATTCAATCCATTGGGCATTCTCTGGAAAGAGTGGTGGCATCTGCCCAGCCAGGCAGTTGAATATTGAATATTGTACCAGACTACGTAAGAGGGTATGCATTGTTTGAAATCTTCTGCTTGGCAAACTCATCATGGCCAAAAACAGCTCTCGTAAGTAAGCCAAATATGAACCTCTTTAGATAAAATGAGAGCAGATCCAGGCAGCAGGGCATGGAAATGTGAAAGAAACTTCATCAGCACACGATCAAGGAATTTTTAAGCTTGAAGAGATAAAAGAAAAGGTGAGAGGAGATGTATGTGGTTGATATGAATATATATACATATATATTCACTTAGACAGTTTTTGAGAAAATTTGGTATTTTGACTCTGTATCTGGTTAAGGAAACTCTTCCTATAGGACAGTAAGGAAAAATAAGTTCCAGTTCTGATTTGCCATGTTTTACCCTTAGAAAATCACTTGACTCTCAGTAGATTACTTTCCTCTTCAAATAAAAGGCTGTAAATTATGTCATCCACACTGGGCAGAGCTGGACCGTTTTTGACAACTTCAGTGGCCTCTGCCTTACTTCCCCAGATACCCTCTTACCGAAGATAGGCAGGAGGGGCAGTGGGCCTGGCTGTGAGGGCTGTCTGGTGTCCCACACCCTCGGTCTGAATCACAGCCCCACCCCCGGCCAGCAGTGTGACCCTGGGAAGACGCTTAATCTAAGTGCTAAACCTCTTCTGCACAAATGGGATCATTAATGTAGCGCCGTCCTCATAGGGCTGTTGGGAGGATAAGATGAGACCATCTCTTCTTCCCTCCCTCTTTCCCCCCTCATCCTCTCCTCTCAAACCTGCTGCCTAATAAGATACCTGGTTAACCCTCCATCCTTGTTCCCTAACACCTTCTACCTGGTGAATCATGTTCCCTCTAGTATATAGTTGGATTCCCTCTACAGCCCCTTCTGTGGAGATCAGAGGAGGTTTATTCATTTTACTTTGGGAACGGAGGTGCAGGTTAGTCAAAGAACTCAATATCTCACAGCAGGTCAGGGGCAGAGATCTAGGTCAAATGCCAGCCCCAGGGCTCTTGCTGTTTCATCCCAGCATCGAGAAACCTCTGGGGCTTCCCTCCATTCAGTGTTGAGATAGCCCATCCCCCTTACTACCTGGAGCTCACACCTGGGGGCAAACACGCGTTGTGAGGCGTGTTCTTACCATAGTCATTTTCTTCATCTCTTGCTGTTTTCTGTCCTCTCATGATTAACTGAAAGAGTCCCAAACCCCATTTGTTCAATCATTCATTCATCAAATAAGTATAACTACCTCCAATGTGTCAGGCAAAATCCAAAGAGCTGGTGACACCACAGTGAAAATGTCATAGTTCTTGCCCTCTCTGAGCATCAGAATTTAGGGAAGACATTGGAAGAGCCTGGTCTGGGGCTGGGATGATACTGTGAGAACACTTGGCGAGCTTGTTTTGTCTTTCAGGACCTTGAAATGCACAGAGCAGAGTGCATTTGACAATACTCTATGTCAATGAGTAAGCTTTAGATATTAATTTTCCCAGGTAATTTTATGTTAGTGACATAAGTGGTAGAAAATAAGTTTTCCCAGGAGATTCAGCGGCCAGGGGTGGGGTGGGGGGCTTTGGAAAACCCTGAGAACAAGAAAGTTTGCTCACTGACTTAGGACCTACCTTAGGTTTGTTGGCCTGGGAAACAAACAAGAAGAAAATTGGAATTTTGTTTTTGGAAATCGGAAAACAGACGTATTTCCCAAACTGGTCTGGAGAGCTCCTGCTCTCAGAAAACCACATGATTTGGCTCGTCCTAATATGTCTAAATAGGGTGAGATTGGGATGCTCCCTTCCAGGTTTTTATGTTCTTGCCTCAAACCTGAGGCTTCTCAAAGTAAAGTGAGCTTACCCACTCAAACATTATTTAATACAATTAAACATTCTGTGGTCAAGTTTGCCTGATCACACGAGTGCCTGAACACGAGAGCACAGTCTCCCCTCAGTCTACTCCAGCCTCATTCCCACCTAATCCCCTCCCCAGTCAGCCCCTCCACAAACAGCAGATTTCAGGGCCTTTTCCAACCCACCTTGTGGACCATTCATCCCACCACACACTTCTGCCTGAGTCCTGTCTGTGCTTCAACGTCCATTTCAAATTCTACCTCTTCATGTCGCCCACCTGGTTCCTACAGGTAACTGTGTTCTCCCCCTATTGGCACCAACAACGACGCAAAAACAAAGGGAGAGGTTGGCTGAGTAACCTGTCTCTGGCCAAAGGACTCAGATGGCAGGTTTGCCTAGAACTCAAGCCAGAGCTCTCGGTGTTTCTGCAGTAACTCTCCTGCCGCCGCCCCCACCCCCCGTTACCCACCCCACCCCTGTCACCCCGCCCCCCGTTACACCCCATCCAAAGCTTTCTGTAAAGTTTACCCCAGGGGTAAATCACATAATATGATTAGTTTATTTTGTGTCTAGAAATCAACAAACTCCCATATTTGACACCAGAGCAGAAATGAAGAAAGAGCCCACAAGGTTCAGAGCCAAGAAGAAAACTTTAGCTAAAGCAAAATGTCCTTGTCAAAGCTGGAAATGAGGAAGTGGGTTATGGGGAATCCACAGAACTCTCGAATAGGTGACTGGACTTTCCATATCGTTTGAAATGGGGGTTAAAATCATTTAAAATAATTTTCAAGAAGGAGGTGAGCTCCCACTGCAATCTGGGACGACAAATGGTTCTTAGTTATTGAGCTACATAAAACATGTAGAATCCTGGGCTTCCCTAGTGGCGCAGTGGTTGAGAGTCCACCTGCCGATGCAGGGGACACGGGTTCGTGCCCCGGTCCGGGAAGATCCCACATGTCGCGGAGCGGCTGGGCCCGTGAGCCATGGCCGCTGAGCCTGCGTGTCCGGAGCCTGTTGCTCCGCAACGGGAGAGGCCACAACAGTGAGAGGCCTGCGTACCGCAAAAACAAAAAACAAACAAACAAAAAAACTTGTAGAATCCTGTATTCGGAATCCTCTGAAAACTCAAAGTTCATGTAGTTTAGTGCCTCTCAGATTTGCTGTTTTTCAGAATTACTTGAGTGTTCTTTAAAAATGTCCATTCCGGGGGGACCATGCTCAGAAATTCCGATTTATGAACCTGATGTATCTGATGTACTCAGTCCACAAATCAGAGTTTGGAAACGAGCTATTTATTCAGACCCCTTCACTGTATAGATGATGAAATTGGGGTGTCCCTGCAGCTGGCGTGGGAGAGACCTGAATTAGGGAGCAGACGTGTAAGGGATCATGCAGGGAGAGGGGTTGAAGACCTAGTTCTGGACCTCTTAAATTTCTGGAGGGTCCCCTCCTGTGGGACAGAGGGGAGAGGGAGAATCTGGGGGGTGAATTCTGATGGTATCCTGACTCACCACATTGTAACTTGCTCTGAAGTTAGACTGCTTTCGGGGCCACAGAAATATCTTCTGTCTGTGCTGAAAATGCCATTTGGGCAATGTTGAATGCCTTTTAAAATGTATTTTATTCCTAGATGTGGTTCCAGCACACACTTCTCTCACTGTATGGAGGGAGTGTGGAAGGAGACAGGAATGTGTGTCCTCCAGACTGGAGAATATGCTCATAAACCTTCTTTTGAACTTCCTGTACTGGAAACTTGTGACATCTTTACAGATCCGGACGCCCCATCTTAACGGCTCTGGCTTTCACTTACCCACATGGCGCCTGGTGGAACCCAGGTGCTCACACAGTAAATGCTCTCACAGCCATGTTCCTTCTGGTTGGTTGCAGCTCCTGTCCCTTGCCGGGGCTCGCTTTTCCTGGTGACAGACTCTGACAGGTGATCTGAGAAAGCCCTGATCTCTGCTTTCCCCTTGGTTGTGAGTGTTGCAGGCTGTTTTCTCCCAGTGTGCACAGAGGAAGTCTCAGACCTTTGAGACTCAGAGCTCTGGAAATCTCAGAGGGAGGGTTAGGTGGTGGTGACGACTTAAAGAGACAGGAACATTCACTGTGGGCTTAAAGCATTTCCCTTACAAAACCTCCCTCCTGGTGTGACTAATGTGGTGTGTGTCTCCAGCAGGGCCCCTCGATACCAAATATCTTGTCATACCTGAGGAAGGGAAGGGTGTTGTAGGACCCCGAGGCCTGACTCTCCTTCTAGAACTGTTCAGTGATCTAATCTTCAATGACTTTTTACCCTGTAGGCATTTCCCCCCTTATCAAATAAGTCCAGAGAGCCTCCTGCCCCGGAACAAAGAACATGATAGCTTTTCTCAACAGCTGTCCATTGACTGGACATCCATGTGGCCAGGGCTCCTCTGGGGTCAAGTCTGTCAGAAAAATCCAGAAGCAGAGTTTTACCTGAGCAAGGAAGTCTCAGCTGCTGAAGGACTTGAAGCTAGCCGGTATGTTGAGGATGGGCACCTTTAAACAATTCCTAAATTCGCCTTATGAGGAGGCTTAGTCTGCTCCTCTGTGCTGGTGTCACCAATTCTAGCTGGTCTGTCTTCTCTCAAGGGGGTCATGAGAGTGAGGTCAGCAAAAGAGCCAATGGTGTGGTGAACAGGCTACAAAAGGACTGGCCCTAGGACTGGTCAGGTCACCAACCTAACTCAAACTTTCTGGAGTTGACTGTCCCTATGTGTGGGAAGGAGGGCTGTCCCGAGCCCTAATCTACTGACTGGGACCTGCTTTTTCATCTCTTTCTTTCCAGCCCATGTTTTCAGGTAGGAAAGAGACCCCACTTCCACTATTTTCCATTCTTTATTTCGGGGACAGAATCTCTCGAATTACTGACACTCCCATTGTTTCAATTCAGCATCACTGAAGCCAGGAGTCGCTCATTCTCCCACTAGATCAGCAGTGCCAGGACTAGTGTGAGGCCAGTTTGGTGTCCAGGGCACAAAGTTGAAGGAGGCAGTCACTACCAAGGTCTCTCAAGTGCCAACCCTACAGGTGAATGGCCCTGGAAGTGAGTACTTCCTTAAGACTGAGGTGCATATGGCTCCTCACTGGCTTCACCCCGGTCCAAGCCACATAGACCAGTCTTGACTAAGTCTTTCACACCCAACATGTACATTTCATGAAGATGCTTTCAGTGCCTCTTTGACATCTCCTTGCCGTTCAGTGTTCTCATGCATGCATGTGGTGTCTTCCTTCAACCAGTTGTGACTCTCTGAGACCTGAGGATTCACCTGGTTACAAGAAGACGCTTGGCTAGTGCATGGAGCAGCCTGAACTCATCAGAGAGCTAAGGTCCCCAGGAGCAGACCTCAATCTGTGACAGTGAGAAGTTAGTGGATAAATACCCCAGTTTCCTTGCTTATTAAATTGTGCACTGCCCACCAAGTGAGATAATTCTGAGGTATATTCTGGACCAACTGCTGTGGTCCCCGGCAGGACGGAGACCCAGTGGTCTGTGGTGGAAACCCCCTTATCATTGTCTACAGTGGTAAGATGCTCATCAACACAACCTGGGTCGGCTCCTTTCCCTTCCCTGTCTCACATTCCCACGGCCCTACTAGTGCTTTCTGGGATCGCTTTCCTACCCCAAAGTAACTGTCTGTCTCCATTTTCCTCTGCATTCTGATTAGATTAGCTTTTGGTTACTTGCCATTGTCTCTGGGCTTGGTCCCCTAGTATTCTCCGACTTGCCATCGGTTGTGGAAACCTATCCAAGGCCGAGGCCCTGAGACTCCTGGGTCTCAAAACCATCCAGGGCTCCTGCTTCCTCTCCTCCCTATTTCCACACTTCTTTCTTCTCCTTTCAGATTTGCATATTCATTGTTTTCTTCTCTATCCTTATAAATCCAGTAAAAATTATGCAGAAGGAAAACATCCTTCTTGAACAGACCTTCAGAAGAGAATAATAAGTTCAAACCTTCTGGGATCACTCTTCATGCCTGATGTCTCCCTGCATTCTCTTGACATAGCCAGAGCTCAATTATCAGCATCCCCAGGGCTACAAAGGAATAAGAACTACCCAAATGTCATCTCAGGAGAGGAGACTATAGGGAGATACGTCTTCAATGAAACACTGACTGTCTGACAGACATTGGTGCCGCTATGCACCAGCATTTAGAAGGACTATTGTAGTGTCATGTAGATCCTACTTTCTTTTTTGTGGGAGAGAGAGAGTTTGTGGCAACCAAGGTTTACTTGTTAGAAGTACCAGTGAAGTAGGTGTCATCCAGGATTCAGTTTCATAGGACAAGCACCAGGGCAAGCTTCCTAGTTTGATAGCATAACGTAAAAGGAGAGGAAAGTTCATAAGCCAAATCAGAAGTTAAAATGTTGTGTGTTTCATATTCCAATGTTATGTACAATGGGACACTGGAGCCCAAGATAGAAAATAAAAGTTCCGAGTGGGAGAGATGCAAATGTTAACACAAACGGAGACTTGTGCAAGAACTTAGGATGGGTTTCAGTTAATAAAAGACCAGGAGAAAGGACTGGGAGGGTGTATATTTGAATAAATACCAGCGTGCCAGAAAACAAAAGAATGGGCAAAGAACACTCAGAGAAAATGTGTAGGATATGAAGAAAAAAGGACTGAGAATAGAACACCAGAGACCTTATAGTTCTGGAACCATTAAGAGGAAAACAGTACAAATATTTGAAAAGTGGAATGCTAGCTGAAAAGTGTGTTGTTATTAAAGACAAGCTATAGAAAATATGAAAAAGAAAAAGAATCCATTAAAATGGGGGATTTTTGCTTCTGGTGAAGTTGGAGAAAGATTCAAAAGCCCTCAGCTTCCACACTGACAACAAAAATTGGACAGAATGAAAATATACTTCTCTATGTCAAAGGATGGTGGAAGCAAGGAAGCACTGAGGAGCTGAATTCTAGATATGAAAGAGCCGTTTATAGATGAGGAGAGAGCTGGGGAGCCTTCTATACCTGGGGTAAGTACTTGGTGTGGATATAAACATTTGGAGGTATTGGCTTGTCACAGACAGATTTTGCAGAGTGGAGGAGAAGTCAGATGACCATTTGACAACAATGTGGGTTATCTAAATAGATTGGAATCTGTATGATCCTAAAGGCAATGCTAAATTGTCTATCTGGAAAACTCTTCCTGTTCTCATCGCAATATTTTTTTCCTAAGAAAGCAGCAATGGAGAAGGGTCAAGAAAATAATGAGAAATTTTTCTATCCCATTAGGCCCTGCTAGTGAGGTAAAGCCATTTCAAATTAGAGCCTTACACCTTTCTCAGTTCAAATGTTGATTAGATAAAATGTTGCTTAGGTAGGAGATTGTTATGTGTAGTATGAATCTGAAGTGAACTTAATCGATTTAATGTTGGCTCATTCTCATTTCAACTCAAGCATTGGAGCCAATGATGTGATCAGAGTAATCACTAGACAGATAAATGAACTTGCACTATCCATAAAATAATCCAAAGCTGGGGAAACATAAACTTTAGACTTCAGTTTTATTGTCTGCAATATGAATTTATGTGACATATGAAGAGTCAGGAAAATATGGCTCATAATCAAAAGATTAAACGTTAGAAGCAGAACCACAGATGACTCATTCATTGGAACTTAGGACTTTAAAATAGCTATCATAAAAGTGTTAAAGAATTTATAGATAAATAAATATAATGGGTTAAGAATTGAAGAATTTCATGAGAGAAATATAAACACAAAAGTATTAATTCTGGAAATAGAACATAAAATATGTGGAAAAGAAAACATTTATTGGATGGACCTCATAACATATTGAACATTGAGGAAAGGACCTATGAACTTGAAGACAGGTCATGAGAATTTATTGAGACTAAAGCATAAAAGGAAAATATAAAAAATAAACAAACACAGCACTAGTGATCACTGGGATAGTATCAAGCAGTCTAATGTAATTGAATCCAAGAAGGAGAAGAAAAGACTGAACTGGTAGGAAAAAATATTTGAAGGTATAATGACCAAAATGTTTTAATTTTGATGAAAAACTTCAACCCATAAATCCAAAAATTTTAACTGTATGTGGGAAATACAAAGAAACCCCAAATCCAGGCACTTTACAGTCAAACTACTAAAAACAAAAACCAAAAAAAAGAGAGAGAGAGAGAGGGAATAATTTAAAATTAACTAGGGGAGGAAAAACAGACACATTAGACAGAGGGGAACAATATAAGAATAATGGCTGCTTTCCTATCAGAAATAATGCAAGCCAGAAAACACTGGAATATCAATAATATTTAAAATGCTGAAGGAAAATGAAAGATCGACCCAGCAAAACTACCCTCCAAAAATGAAGATTGAAAAAAGACATTTTAAGATTGAAAACCAAAGAGAATTTGTCCCACAATTCTTCAGGCTGAAGGAGAAAGATACCAGATAGAAACTTGGATCGACAGGAAAGAATAAAGTCTTCTGGAAAAATTAAATATGTGGGAAATATGAAAAGACTGCTATTTTGATTATTGCTTAGTTTCTTAAAAATGAAATAGACTAAAGCAAAATATTAATAACCTATTGTGGGTTTCTAACATATGGAGAAGCAAAAAATGACAATATCACAAAGGAAGGGTAGAGATTAGATGCAAGTACACTTTCATAAGGTTCTTATATTAATATCTTCTTTGAAACGGTCCACTCTTAAGTCAAGGTAGAGAATAATATGTTAAGGATAAATACTTTAGTTTTGAGAGCAATCACTTAAAAAAAAAAGTCCAAAAGGGGAGAGGAAATGGAATAATTTTGAAAAAATCAACACACAAAAATGAAAAAAAGAGGAACAATGAAAATATGGGGCAACAAAGCAATCTACAGATTCAATGCAATCCCTATCAAATTACCATTGGCATTTTTCACAGAACTAGAACAAAAAATTTCACAATTTGTATGGAAACACAAAAGACCCCAAATAGCAAAAGCAATTTTGAGAAAGAAAAACGGAGCTGGAGGAATCAGGCTCCCTGACTTCAGACTATACTACAAAAGTACAGTAATAAAGACAGTATGGTACTGGCACAAAAACAGAAATATAGATCAATGGAACAGGACAGAAAGCCCAGAGGTAAACCCATGCACCTACCTACGGTCACCTCATCTTTGACAAAGGAGGCAAGCATATGCAATGGAGAAAAGACAGCCTCTTCAATAACGGATGCTGGGAAAACTGGACAGCTACATGTAAAAGAATGAAATTAGAACACTTCTTAACACCGTACACAAAAGTAAACTCAAAATGGCTTAAAGACCTAAATGTAAGGCCAGACACTATAAAACTCTTAGAAGAAAACATAGGCAGAACACTCTTTGACATAAATCACAGCAACATCCTTTTGACCCACCTCCTAGGGTAATGAAAATAAAAACAAAATAAATAAATGGGACCTAATTAAACGTAAAAGCTTTTGCACAGGAAAGGAAACCATAAACAAAACAAAAAGACAACCCTCAGATTGGGAGAAAATATTTGCAAACGAATCAACAGACAAAGGATTAATCTCCAAAATATATAAACAGCTCATGCAGCTCAATATTAAAAAAAGAACAACGCAATCAAAAAATGGGCAGAAGACCTAAGTAGACTTCTTTCTCCAAAGAAGACATACAGATGGCCAACAAACACATGAAAAGATGCTCAACATCACTAATTATTCGAGAAATGCAAATCAAAACCACAATGAGGTATCACCTCACAGCAGTCAGAATGGCCATCATCGAAAAATCTACAAACAATAAATGTTGGAGAGGGTGTGGAGAAAAGGGAACCCTTTTGCACTGTTGGTGGGAATGTAAATTGATACAGCCACTTTGGAGAACAGCATGGAGGTTCCTTAAAAAACTAAAAATAGAACTACCATATGACCCAGCAATCCCACTACTGGGCATATACCCAGAGAAAACCATCATTCAAAAAGATACATGCACCCCAATATTCATTGCAGCACTATTTACAATAGCCAGGACATGGAAGCAACCTAAACGCCCATCAACAGATGAATGGATAAAGAAGATGTGGTACAGATCTACAATGGAATATTACTCAGCCATAAAAAGGAACAAAATTGGGTCATTTGTAGAGATGTGGATGGACCTAGAGTCTGTCACACAGAGTGAAGTAAGCCAGAAAGAGAAAAACAAATATCGTATATTAACGCATATATGTGGAATCTAGAAAAATGGTACAGATGAACCTATTTGTAGGGCAGGAATAGAGATGCGGATGTAGAGAACGGACTTGTGGACATAGTTCGGGAAGGGGAGGGCAGAACGAACTGAGAGAGTGGCACTGACATATATACACTACCATGTGTAAAGTAGATAGCTAGTGGGAAGTTGCTGTATAGCTCAGCGCTCTGTGCTGACCTAGAGGGGTGGGATGGGGGGTGTGTGGGAGGGAGGCTCTAGAGGGAGGGGATATGTGTATATATGTAGCTGATTCACTTTGTTCTACAGCAGAAACTAACACAGCATTGTAAAGCAATTACACTCCAATAAAAAAAAAATCCTACTGTGTGGCTGAGAAGACAAATAGATGGGCATGGGGGGGAGGGGACTCAGATAATGCACAGCCTCTAGGGGCTCAGGAGCAGTACTTTATCAACAACCCAAGCCCTGCAGAAGGCCAGCCTAGTTACACGGGATAATAATAACTGGTCCCTTAGGGCTTGCCCTGTGGGATGAACGAGAAAGCATATTTAAAGTGCCTATCGGTGTCTGGCACACTGTCACAATCAATAAACAAGTGATACAGGAATGAGGAATGATGTGCCCAGCCTAGTGTCTGAGTCACAGCCGCCATTCAACAAAGGCAGCTCTTAGGGGAGGGAGAGACAGAAGACCCAGGTTTGAAGGAGGAGTAGCAAGAACAGCAAGGAGCTTCTGAGGGTTCTCTGCAACGTCCATGAAAATAAACTTGTTAAAAGAAAAAAAAAAAGAAAATATGGGGCAAATAAGAAGCAGGAGCAAGATAGTAAAGGTAGATGTAAATCCAACCATAGCTATAGCTATTTTAAATTCTTTTTTTTTTTTCGCGGTACGTGGGCCTCTCACTGTTGTGGCCTCTCCCGTTGCGGAGCACAGGCTCTGGAAGCGCAGGCTCAGCGGCCATGGCTCACGGGCCCGGCCACTGCCCGGCATGTGGGATCTTCCCGGACCGGGGCTCGAACCCGCGTCCCCTGCATCGGCAGGCGGACTCTCAACCACTGCGTCACCAGGGAAGCCCAGCTATAGCTATTTTAAACGTAACTGATCTTTGACAAAGAAGCAAAGACAATTTAATGGAGGAAGCATAGTCTTTTTAAATTTTTTATTTATTTTTACTTTTTAAATTGAAGTACAGCTGATTTACAATATTATATTAGTTTCAGGTGTACAGCATAGTGATTCAGTATTTTTATAGATTATCGTCCATTTAAGGTTGTCACAAAATAATGGCTATAATTCCCATTGCTATACAATATATCCTTGCTGCTTATCTATTTGCTTCATAATAGTTTGTATCTCTTAATCCCATACCCCTATTTTGTACCCCCCTTCCCTCTCCCCACTGTATCCAGTAGTTTATTTTCTATAACTGTGAGTCTGTCTAAAAGCATAGACTTTTTTTTTTCATCTTTATTGGAGTATAATTGTTTTACAATGGTGTGTTAGGTTCTGCTTTACAACAAAGTGAATCAGCTATACATACACATATATCCCCATATCTCTTCTCTCTTGCGTCTCCCTCCCTCCCACCCTCCCTATCCCACCCCTCTAGGTGGTCACAAAGCACTGAGCTGATCTCCCTGTGCTATGCGGCTGCTTCCCACTAGCTATCTATTTTACGTTTGGTAGTGTATATATGTCCATGCCTCTCTCTCACTTTGTCCCAGCTTACCCTTCCCCCTCCCTGTATCCTCAAGTCCATTCTCTAGTAGGTCTACGTCTTTATTCCTGTCTTGCCCCTAGGTTCTTCATGACCATTTTTTTTCTTAGATTCCATATATATGTGTTAACATACGGTATTCGTGTTTCTCTTTCTGACTTACTTCACTCTGTATGACAGACTCTAGGTCCATCCACCTCACTACAAATAACTCAATTTCATTTCTTTTTATGGCTGAGTAATATTCCATTGTATATATGTGCCACATCTTATTTATCCATTCATCTGTTGATGGACACTTAGGTTGTAAAAGCATAGACTTTTCCATAAATGATGCTGGACATCCACATGCAAAAAAAAAATAAAAAGAATCTAGTCACAGACCTTATACCTTTCACAAGAATCAATTCAAAAGAGATCATGGATATAAATGTAAAATGTAAAACTATAAAATTCCTAGAAGATAACACTGGAGGAAATCTAGGAGATCTTGGGTGTGGTGATGACTTTTTAGATAAAACACTAAAAGCATGATTTATGAAAGAAAAAATTGATGAGTTGAACTTCTTTGAAATTAAAAAATTCTGGGCAAAAGACATTTTTAAAAGTGCTCAATGGCATGGAACAGAGAAAATATAAAGGAGAAAATCAAAGTTAGATTTTTGTAAAACGTATAAAATTAAACTTCTAGCCGTTCTGATCAAACAAAAAGAAATAATCATAAATTGCGAATATCAGAATTCGAAGAGGAGCAAGTGTTGGTTGCCAAACGAACTTTTTGGCCAACCCAATAATTTAGCTCTTGTACATATTAAAGGGATGATAAAATATTTTATGTTTCTGCAAATAAATTCAACTACTTAAGTATAATGGAAAAATTCCTTGAAATGCACATCATACAAAAATGAGCATAAGAAGAAATAAAAAAACAGAATATTTTACATTTGGTTAAAAAATACTTTAAATTTAATTTATAATATTAGAATTTATAATATTATGGAAGGCTTAATATAGGTTCGGGTCTGGGGATCAGAGACCTCAGGATCAGCTCTCTAACTTTACCAACAACCCAAGGTTGAGTTTCTTCATCTTGGGGTTGATGTAGGCGTTTGTCTGTAGGTCAGCCTTGCCTTCTGGGTTTGCCTGTCCTCATGGCTCTCAACTCCCCTTTTAGCTCCACGTCCTTTCATGTGTATTGTCTGCTTCATGCTTGGAGTTTTCCTGATTTTCTAGTGAGCTCATCACTCATAAAGATTCTGTTTATTTTATTTTATTTACTTTTTATTTTATTTTATTTTTTTTTTGCGGTACGCGGGCCTCTCACTGCTGTCGCCTCTCCCGTTGCGGAGCGCAGGCTCCGGACGCGCAGGCTCAGCGGCCATGGCTCACGGGCCCAGCCACTGCCCGGCATGTGGGATCTTCCCGGACCGGGGCACGAACCCGTGTCCCCTGCATCGGCAGGCGGACTCTCAACCACTGCACCACCAGGGAAGCCCTGTGTTTAATTTTAAAAATTCTAGTTGCGTTTAACAGGATGATGCTCCAAACTATCCAGTCCACCATCCTGTCTGAAGCGTAAGCCTCTATGTGAGTTTCAATGCTAACTGGGAATGGGCACCAGGGGTAAAATCTGGCTGAGCCTCTTTCAATGTTAAGCAAATTTGATGCACATAAAACAGACTATTGATGTGTGAGTGTGTCCGCGTGTGATTGTTGAGCACGAATTGGCTGTGTTACAGAAATGAGCCACGTGTTCACTTACCATCTTCTGAGGATAAAACCATAGCACAGAATTAGAGACGTGTGATCTCAGGAATTCTACAGCTTACTTGTTATTGTACTGTACCCAGTAGAAATTTTATTGTTATTTTTGTTATATTCAGTAGAAATAGTAATAGTATAAAGAAGAAAAGGAGTTTTTAGGGACATAAAACTGACTTTAGAGATTTGCAAATGAGAGGAATTTTATGTTTACAAGTTTCAAAAGCTATATTTCAAAACAAACAGTAACTTTTAAAATCATTTGGTTTACTAACAAATAGAATGATGTTAAGATTTAAGCACTTCACAGAATCGCAAACGCCTGGTGCTGTCAGGCGCTGTGTTTTACAGGGGAGGTACAGTGTGTGATTCACCCACTAAATGACAGTGGATAGAGAACCACTGATTGTAACTATAATATAGGAGTCTTGCGTTCCAGTCTAATGGTCTTTCTAAAAATTACCATTAATTTTTGGGGTATAATTAACAGTAAGCGACAGAATAAATGGCACATGGTAAACAGTAAGTGGTAAAAGAAATTGCACATTCCGTGCAAGACACGAAATAACAGAGTTTGCAATCTGACAGACACCTGAATACACATCACTATTAGGATTAGGGCTTTGGCCATGGCTGAACGTCTCTGAATTTCCGTGTACTTTACAAAGCTCTCTTTGAAGTCCTGTAATCTTTCCTCTGACTGCACAGTTGCACATTCTGACCCTGTTACTAAGCTGTACAGCCCATTGCTGTAGTGGCCACCCCTTTTCGCCATCACTAGGCTCTCAGTCAAGTCCATTAGCTCCTTCACCTGGTCATCCCGATTGCTCCCTTTAGCACGGTTACTAAAGGCACACACTCGCCCCCCACACGCAGCCACCAGCTCGCTTAGGGCTTTGTTATCTGAGCCATGGATGTAATCCATCAAGGAGCCTCCCTTGAGGTCTTCCTTGTGGGTGAAGAGGACAATTGTGTGTCTCATGGCATCCTCTCCAAAGATCTCCTTCACCTTCTGCACAGCCTGCTGGTCCTCCGTGGTGAATCGGCCCAGCTGTGTCACCAGGAGCAGCACGTGGGGTCCTGGTGCGGAGAGTAAGTAGCACTTCTGTACCTCTTTGTACAGGGAATCAGAGGGGTCCTTCCCAGAAAACATGTCTGGTGTGTCAATAACAACCATCTCTCTGTCTCCCCAGCTTCCCCGACTTTTACTGCAAGTCTTCGTCAAGGACTGGGCACTCAGCCTGGACTCAAATGCTTCCTTCCCGAGGATGCTGTTCCCCGTAGCACTTTTGCCAGTTCCTGTTTTGCCCACCAGAATGACTCTCAGCTCTGATCCTCTGGCACGTTGAGCTTGTTGACTCTTTGTATATGGTCCTGCTAAGAGCAAGTTTACTTAGAAGAGAAAGACAAATACTGTATGATATCGCTTATATGTGGAATCTAAAAAAAATGATATAAATGAACTCATTTACAAAACAGGTATAAACTCACAGACTTACAGTTACCAAAAGGGAAACAGGCAGGGGAGTGATAAATTAGGAGTTTGGGATTAAAATATACACACTACTATATATAAAATAGATAACCGACAAGGACCTACTGTATAGCACAGGGAACTATACTCGATATCTTGTAATAACCTACAATGGAAAAGAATCTAAAAATCTATTCATATGTATGTGTGTGTGTGTGTGTATAACTGAATCATTTTGTTGTAAAACTGAAAGTAACACAGCACTGTAAATCAACTATATTTCAATTAAAAAAAACAAAGGTGAAAAAAAAAAAGAATAAGCTTGCTTTGTTATTACCACACTGATCATGCCAATGGAATATTTTTAATGATAAGGAAAAGTCTGGGAAAAGATACTCTCACAATGTATGGTATTTCTGAAATAGAAGCTAACTCTATTATCAAATAAAATAATGATTTTTAAAACTCTAGATTTCTCTAGGTCTGCAGGGCATTGCCATGTTGGCTCCTAGAAAAACATATTTGGAGGATGAGTTAGAATTAAAAACATACCTTGTCATTCAAAATTTGCCTATATCATCCAGTTCTGGCCCTGTAAAAGGCAAATTTTCTGGAGATGAGAGACGGGTAGCCAAGACAGTGGGTTCCGTCTTCAGGTGGGGGAAGTAACCTGACTGTTCCAGGACCAGAGACGGCTCCTCTGACCGTGGCTGGGCAGAGGTGTGGTCCCGACCACCAGTGAAATGGTTAGACCAGGAAAATACTGAAATGAACATTGTGAAATGATCCTCTCTAGTGAAGAAACTGCTGCTCACTTATGCTTTGCTTCAAAGTATAGCATGATTTTTATACAACATAAGCACAGAATGGGTAAACAGGCACAGAGAGGAAGTCACTTTCTTACCAGAGTGACTGCATTCCTTTTGGCCCATGGCAGTTCCTGAGGGACAGAGAGACCAGAGACCAATTAAAATACTATCATTTTTGAGTTACGACTCATGAGAGAACCTTATATTTCTAGAGCACGTTCACAACCATGCCTCATTTGTCTACACAAAGCTGAGGAGGTGGGTGGAAAGAAGTACTATCTCTATTTTACATAGAAGTTTAGTCACTTGCTCAGAGTCAACCCAGTGAGTCAGAAGATGGGTTTCGCTTGTCGCCCCACCTACTTCTTCTTATCTCCATGCCCACCTCTCCTCCACTTACCCTCCTCCCTGAAGGACCTCCGCGCCCACTCTTGCTTTCCGTGGCCACACACCTTCCTTTCCCTCTGCGTCCTTTCTAGGTCTGCCTTGGGTCCCAGGTTCAGATTGCTCTTTCTTTCGATCCTTCTCCAGCTCGCCCAACCCCTCCCTCCACGCTGCGTCCTTGCTGAGAGGCTCAATGAATTAAGAACACGACTCCAGAAAAGTACACTGTCCTTTAAACCAGAAATACACTTCATTTGATCCGTTAATTACTTGAATTTTCCTCTTTCCACGTAGAAGCCTTGCCATTTAGTTCCTTTTCCTACGCAGAGAAAAGTGTCTTAAAACTGGCAGCCTGTACCAAGCGACAAGGCAGAGAAAATGCATGAGTTAATGACCAAATTCTTCCCAGTTAGCACTTTTTATTGGCTCTATGCAAACAAAGCTCTCTTTGCCAGTAATGGGCAATCTAAATTCCATGAAGTTTACAGGTCCTGTAAACTGGCTTCACTTAAGCCAAATGCCATCACTCTAAATTGTTTCCCTGAAAATGGGGCAAATTTGTTTTAAAATTTTTTCTTTAGCCTGGGAACTAGAAATCAACACTGCAGAACTTTCTTGAGTGTGGACTTACCTGAGTTATTTTTGAAAGAAACAGAAGCCTCCCCAGTGAAATCTGTGACTTGCCCGTTCAGCTTGAAGAGAAAAAAAAAACCAAACAAACCAGAAAACCGGAAACCTAGTCTGCTTCTTCCCCTCTCGAATCTCCACTGAGTTTCCTCACTGCAAGTGAGCCCCAGCACATGTCTGTGTCTGATTCTCTTTTAAAAAATAGTTAAAATGGCAAAATTTAATGAATAATTTGTTGTCGCATGGACTGTCTTTTCTCAATAGTGAAAAAAACAATGTTTGAATCATTTAAACTGGACAGGAAGAAAAGGGGCGCCAGGGATGCTGGTAGATTTGTTTCCTTCCCACCCGGGCTGTGTCCCCGCAGTTACAGGTTTGCCTGAATGAACACCCCTCAACTCCTCCCAGAAGGAATGGCACCTCATCCACACCGTAGCAGTGACTGTCCTAAAGGCAAGTGCCGCTGGGTTGGGGCGCAGAAAGAGCGTGGGTGTGAGGGGCACAGGACAGGGCACTGTGCAGAGCGGGGAGGGTACAGAAAGGGGAACCCAGGAGAAGCCCATGTCTGTCTGACTGTAACAGTCACGTCCATCAGCGCATTTGGAAATAACCCACTCATGGTTTCCCTGCTTTTCCTTCCTGTCCAGCTCTGCAATGTCAGGGAGGCACCCCTGGGAAGCAATGATCTAGGCAGTGTCTACAATAATAATCTGAGTCTCTACATTCAGGAAGAATGACCCAAGGGATTAAAGCTGAAATCACTCAAATGCTTTTTTTCCCTTATTTATATGATGTTCACCACAGCAGGGGCAGAGAAAATGTGGGACTTAGATAGCCTTTAAATATCCCAGATTAGTAGTGGTGCACTTTGCTTTCTCTCCCAACCACTGATGAGAAACAATCACAGGCCCCGACCTCATGATAAGAGAGGTTTGGAAACACAGTGGAGTCCCAGGACACGGGTGGACACCACTGCTTTGTCACACACTAACTGTTATCACCGTTTTGCACTCTTCCACATCCTTTATACGCAGTCTTCTACTTAACATCAGTAATCTCTTCCTAAAAACAAACCATTCTGTGTCAAAATACTAACAGGGACCTATTTCTTATTGTTTTTTATGAAAACACGTATAATGCAATATCAAATTCAAAGCCCATCGATTTTCTAAATCACATGTAAAATTCACTAAAGTACCTATATAAAAACATTTTTTTCAGAACAAAAGCTTAAAATATTGCTCTTTTGAATACCCCAAATATTTTTGGTTTATAAAAGAAAGTTATTGGATAAGTATCCTGACAAATAACTCAATTAAAAAATGGGCAAAGGACCTGAATAGATATTGTTTCTGAGAAGACATACAAATAGCCAGCAGGTACATGAAAAGGTGTCAACATCACTAAGCATCAGGGGAATGCAGATCGAAACCACGATGAGTTATCACCTCACGCCTGTTAGGATGCTATCATCACAAAGACAGGAGACACGTGTTTGTGAGGATGTGGAGAAATCACGCGGTGGTAGGAGTGTAAATCGGTATAGCTACTATGGAGAACAGTATGGAGGTTCCTAAAAAAATGCAAAATAGGGCTTCCTTGGTGGCGCAGCGGTTGAGAGTCCGCCTGCCGATGCAGGGGACGCGGGTTCGTGCCCCGGTCCGGGAGGATCCCACATGCCGCGGAGTGGCTGGGCCCGTGAGCCATGGCCACTGAGCCTGCGCGTCCGGAGCCTGTGCTCCGCAACGGGAGAGGCCACAGCAGTGAGAGGCCCACGTACCGCAAAAAAAAGAAGAGAAAAAGAAAAGAGGTTTTGTGGAGGGTGGAGGGAAATCAAAAACAAGTCACAATGGCTGTTCAGTGCAGGTGAAAGTGTGTGGGGTGAACTGGTGAAGCAGGGAAGGAACGACGGACGCCTGACTTTCAAAGTTTCACCGAAGTGATGGGTGCAAAACAAAAACTCAGTGAACAAACGAATAAACCCCAACAAACAAACAAACAACAAAAGACCCAACCTGGAGCTTTTCAAAGAGGCTGGACTGAGCGTCTTGTCTACTGAAAAGTGTGAGGAGCTGTTAGCTTTACATTGCAAAGAACTAGCTGCTGAAGACCTAGTTCCAAAGGATGCTCAGAGTTGTAAGAAGGGTCATCTCATGGAATACCTGTAAAGATTAATGGCTGAACAATTTTTTAAGTATTTATTTAGGCTGTGCTGGGTCTCAGTTGCGGTATGCGGGCTTTTTAGCTGCAGCATGCGAACCCTTAGTGGCAGCATGCATGCGGGATCTAGTTCCCCAACCAGGGATTGAAGCCAGGCCCCCTGTATTGAGACTGCGGAGTCCTACCCACTGGACAACCAGGGAAGTCCCTAATGGCTAAAATTTTAATTTAAAAAGTTTTAAAGACATTTTACATCAAACAAGACATCAACAGAAGCATTCCACTAAAAGATGCAATTATCAGCAGTATTACATTACAAAAAGAGGTATATTTGCAAGCAAGGGAACCCAAAGAGATGTCTATTTCGAGTTTCCTTCCATCACATTTCTTTGTCTATGGTTTCAAATGATGGCTCACAATCGTCTCCTTGTGGAACATCTCATACCATGAGGTAAAGATAGTTGTCAGCTCCTTGGAATTGGACATGGACATACCTCAAGTGTGGACTGTTCTACCCACTCCTTCACCAGTTCATTCCCACACAAAGTCAACCCCACTCAGTAGCCACAGTGACCGCTCTTTGATCTGCTTCCTCTCTCAATGGACAAAGCTGACAATAATCCCTTTAAATTCCTCAGACTTTACATTACTATGGTGAACTCGGGAATCAAAACCACCAGGAGTAAAGTCCTGTCACCTTGGTGAAGGCGTGAAGAAGCCATCTGGAACATTCCAGCCCCAAAAGATGCAACAGGGAGGAATCAAGGAACACAGCTGACCAGCAGGGAGGCACAGAGGTGTGGAGCTAGGCCAGTGTCCCCACCAACTGAAGCCCCAGTCTGCGTGGAGAAGAGGCAGGGGAGAACTTCTGTGCTCTGCCCGACTTCCTGAGGCACAAAATCATGAGCATAATAAAACTGCTTTTGCCACTGAGTTTTGTTTTTTTTTTTTGCGGTATGCGGGCCTCTCACTGCTGTGGCCTCTCCCGTTGCGGAGCACAGGCTCCGGACGCGCAGGCTCAGCGGCCATGGCTCACGGGCCCAGCCGCTCCGCGGCATGTGGGATCTTCCCGGACTGGGGCACGAACCCGTGTCCCCTGCATCGGCAGGCGGACTCCCAACCACTGCACCACCAGGGAAGCCGCATGCCACTGAGTTTTGGAGTGATTTGTTATATAGCAATATATGACTGGATCACCTGAATAGATTCCTAGAAATGGAATTGCTAGACAATTGGTAGATGCATTTGTAATTTTGATAGATATTACTGGATTGTCCACAATAAAAATTTTAACCAAACTAGCTACACCAGCATTTTGTTAATTTCCCCATATCCTTGTTCATGATTTTATCTGCCAATCTGATCAATGAAAACTTGTATTCATGTGATTTTTATATGCGTTACTCAACATGAATGTGGTCGAGTTATTTTTTGTATGTTAAAGAACTATGCCTTTTTTATTATCTTCTCATGTGTTTGTTACTCATGTTTAAATTCTGTTGTTAATCGTTCTGACATTGATTTGTAGAAGTTCTTTATGTGGCCAAAAATGATCGTTTTACCTCTTCCTCTTGGAGTTTTGAAAATAACCATCCAATTTTGTCCACTGTTTGTTTTCTGTGGCTAGTATTCAGAAGAATGTTCAATAATCCCAGTATAGTAGGCCTCCTTAACTTGTTTCTAACTTTTGTGGCAACACTTCAATGCTTCCAGTTAAATAAGGTGTGGGCTTTGAGGTTGAGATGGAAATTTAAAAAGTAACCAGTTATTAGATGCTGAATTTTACCAAATTACCTTCCAACACTAAGGTGATAACTGGATTATGTTGCTCCATAGCTTTATAATGCATTAAATTATATGAAAATATTTCCTGATGTTGAACCTTCTTTGCATATTTGGGACTAATCTTTCTCATCTAAGTTATTGCTGGCTTCTATTTGATAATAGTTAATTTTTGCATTTCTTCATGAGTGATCTTATTCATTTCTAAAACAAAGAAATTCTTTTCCTGTTGATTGGCCTGGTTCTAGCTGTATCTGGTTTTGGGGTCTCATTTTCCTTCCAAACGTATCAACCATGGTGTTTTTCTCAAATAGATACTTGCACTCCAGAAGAATTCTGGTTCTATCTTTTAAGAAAACAAGATTTTTACCGTCACTACCTTTCACCATCACCTCTTCCTTTCTTAGGCAAGCCTGACGTTAAACAAAGACTATAGCATAGTGAATGTTATGAAGGAAAATGCCAGGGTGCCATTGGGAATGTATAAAGGATAAACTAAACTAATGGGAGGGGGGTAGCTGGGAAAGACTTCTGAGAAAAAGTAAAATTGTTTGAGCTGAACTTGAAAAGTGAGTGAGGAAAGGGATTGGAGGTGTTTCCAGGAATAAGTAGCAGCATATTCCAAGGCAAGTGACAGTACGGAACTCTCAGGTATTAAGGAAGGCAAGGATGGCTAGAACCTAGAGGCAGGAAGTCAGATTGTGTAGCAATGAGGCTGGAGATTGAAGCAGGCAGTTGTCAAGTTTGGATCCTGAATGTTTTCTTGCAAAACAATGGAAACTCACTCTGACATTGACTTGGGGTTGCAGTGCCACGGCCCCGATTGTGAGTTATGTGAAGAATGGATTCGAAAACACTGTCCCTTATCCTGCTTTACATCATCTCCACCTGGGTATCATTTTTGGGGTCCTCCTCAATGTCCCCTCTCACATCTTCTGCCTCCCCACCCACCCCGCCCCCTCAGTGCACGGAAACAGAACTATCGTGGTTCAAGTGAGCTGGAGAAGGACCCTGGCTGTGAGCCTTGAGGTGAGCCCACTGAGGTCTCTGCCCCAATCTATTTCCTAACACCCTCCCCAGTGCTCAGCACCCTGTCAGCCCTTCATTTCCTTTCCAACCACTTCCTGCATAAGACTCTTTCATTTTTCACTTCTCGTTCTAAGTTCAACTATGTCTTGAGAAGAACTTGGTGTCTGGGTGTTTCTTTTTAACCAAGAGTGAAAAATAACTGTTTGCGATTCTGTCTGTGAAAGGAAACCACAAGACCCCGACCCCTTTGCTTAGGCAAAGAAAACAGCACAAAGGGAGAGACTTAGAAGGATGTCCAAGGGGCTTGAAGTAGTTCAAGTGAAGAGGTAAAGCTTCAAGTCCTCAAACACCAGGTATAGGCTGGAAGGTTCGGTTGGTGTAGCCTATGACCCATTGCTCTCAGAAGCGTAGGATATTTTAAAAGAGATGGGCACCTCAGATCTAACATGCTGCCAGGTCTTGGGTTTGAATATTGTTGCAGTTTATCTTATGACAGGGTTTCCGAAAGCAACCTCATCACATGGGATGAACTGTGCCGAAGCACAGCAGTAGAGGGCTGCCGCTCGCTCAGGCAAAACAGTGCCGTCTGTCCTGCTGTGGTAGCTTTTATTTACGCATTATCTATGTTTACATCTTAAGACTCGTTTTCTTAACATTCCAGAAATGCCAAAGCAGCAACATATGGTTTTATTGATTATACAAGCAACAGTGGGCTTTCTTGAAGACATGCCTTGCTTCGTCCTTGAGCTCAGAAGCAACACAAGGACATCTCCTTGTGTTCCCATCATTCTGATTATACTAAAGTAGCACAAGGACGTTTCCTTGTGTTCTGATTATACTGAGGTCATTTCATGGATCAGTGCCCAAAGCATCCAGGACTGCCTGCAGTCCTGGCTTATTCGCCCGCCCTCGGTTTGCCGAGGGGTGCCAGCCCCTTGCCTTGCAGAGGGGTTCTGGCCTATGGGTCACGTCTCCTTTCCATGTCCTCAGTTATTCCACTACAAATATTATCCATTGAAATTGTAGAGATTGCTCTATTTGCTCTAACTTCCTGTCTTCCACATGTCCCCCCAAACCGCTCCATCATTTTTAGTTACCCATCAGTGACCACCGATGACCAAAAGACATCCTCCGTATACTCAATGGGGTTTTGGAATCTGACCTGTTTGGCCATTAACGAGCTGTGTGTCCTTAGGCAAATCTGACTCTAATTTCCTTCATCTTCAAATGGGAAAAACTTAAACTACTGATAGGATTGTCAGAATTAGATGGAAAAATATGTGTAAAGCATGTAGCCCCAGCACCGAGCACCGTGGTTTTCAAGCCTTAGCCTGCATCGGAATCGTCTGAAGAACTTGGGAAAACACAGGTAGGATTTGGGTGGAGCCTGAAAAGTGGGAGTTCTAGCAAGTTCCCAGGTGATACTAATGCTACTAGCCCAAGGACCTCATTTTGAGGACTGCTGCCCTAGGGCATTGTCATCATTTGTATTGTTGAAGTTGGGTTACCGTCATGTGCCCTCTACCCAACTATAAACAGAAGTAGGGGGGTTATCTCTGAGGCACCTTAACTTTCTGGCTTTCTCCCTATGTAGGACATCTAGGACATTTCCTGATTGCCCAAAGCACTTCTACATTTTCTTTCTTTTAGGTTCATCTCAGATGAGAGGGTCCAATGCTGACTCTCGCACCCTAAACCTTTACATTTCAGATGTGCTTTGTCTATCCCGCTTATGGTCTCCCGTTAGCTGATTTAATCCGAGATGAAGGACCTTCTACAGAAAATGCCTTAGCCCAGTGGTTCTCGGATTTTACCTTGCATCAGACTCACTTGGAGGGTTTGAAAAAACGCAGATTGCTGGACTCCCAGAGTTTCTGGTTCAGTAATTTGGGGAGGGAGCCCAAGACTTTGCATTTCTAACGAGTTTCCAATTCATGCTGCTGCTGCTGCTTCATGGCCCGCACGTTGAGCAGCTCTGGCCTAGTACACAGTAATTCTGCAAAGTAGCTCCTGGGGGTAGTTTCCGTGACTCTGGGGATCAGAGTAGGTGGCCATGTACATAAACAGTAAGTAGAGTCAGATGTCTCTGATGTGCCTGTCATGCGTCAGAGGACGACGTAAGGGAAAAAAGAAGAAACCAATGTGGCTTCATCTCTGCAGATGTCCTCGTATATTGATGAGAAGACAAGGACTGATACCTGTGGAAAAGAGGAGTCCAGTGATCTCAGGTTGCTGTGTAGGAGATCAGAGAGGAGGTTTTCTCTAAAGGATGGGAGGACGGGATACGTGGAGAGACAGACAGGTGAGAGGAAATGGCATGAACGATGGTTTGAAGGTAGAAGTAAGCATTGCATTGGTGGGGGAAAGTGCACAGGTGAGCTACGCTACGTGGTGGCGCGAACTACGCTACCACGTAATTACTTCTGGCTGAACACTGTGTTTCATATCTTCTTCTCATTTAATACTTCACAGCCACACTGGGAAGTAAAGGTTATTATCTCCATATCTAAAGAAGTAAAAATAAGATTCAGAAAATTGAATAACTTGAACAACGTTACTTAGAGAATGAGTTTGGGGCCAGAGCGGGGAAGGGAACTTTCAGGACCCCAAGCCTATGGCTGTGTCCTTTATAAGGTAGCAGAATAGAAGGAGATGGGGCTGCGAAGAAAGTTTGAAGCCTGATGTAAATCTGTCAATTCCAGGCCAAGAAGTATGAACTGTGACCTATAGTGGGGGGTTTCTTGAGCAACAGACACATGAGAAAGCTGAGTTGCATAATCTTGATTTGGTACATGGAGATTAAATTAAGGAAGTGAAGCTGGGACAAGAAGGAAGTTACCATCTATCTACGTGAACTCCCATTTCCCTCTCCCTCCCTCTTTTTTTCCCCCATACTCTGCTCAATCCTGTGTTACCCAGTATCAGTCTCTTTCACTTCCTCTCCTTCTTTCTTGCACAATGTCTTTTTTTTTTTAACTGAAGTATAGTTGATTTACAATGTTGTCTTAGTTTTCAGGTGTACAGCAAAGTGATTCAGTTATACACACACATATATTCTTTTCAGATTCTTTTCCATTATAGGTTATTACAAGCTACTGAATATAGTCTCCTGTGCTATACAGTAGGTCCTTGTTGGTTATCTATTTTATATATAGTAGTGTCTATCTGTTCATTCCAAACTCCCAAGTTATCCCTCCCCGCTTTCCCCTTTGGTAACCATGTTTGTTTTCCATGTCTGTGAGTCTGTACCTGTTTTGTAAATAAGCTTATTTGTATTTTTTTTAGATTCTACATATACATAATATCATATATTTGTCTTTCCCTGTCTTGTTTACCTCACTTAGTATGATAATCTCTAGGTCCATCCATGTTGCTGCAAATGGCATTATTTCATTCTTTATTTTATGGCTACATGGAATTCCATTGTATATATGTACCACATCTTTTTTATCCATTCATCTGTTGATGGACATTTAGGTTCACAATGTCTTTTTTTAACACTCCTGACCGCAGTTCCTTACCCCACTACATCAGGGAGTCTGAAGCACCCAGTCTTAGGAGAACGTACTTCCCTTCAATCCTGGTTTCCAGTCTTGACAGATTCCAGAATTGATGAGTCTGAGGGTCACAAAGAGTAGAGCAGAGGCACTAGCTTTTCTGGAAAGGCCATTCTAGACTCTGCCCAGGCTGCTCCTTAGAGAGTGTGGCAACCGATGTACACACACACACACACACACACACACACACACACCACACACACCACACACACACCACTACTGTGGTGCTCAGCCCCCAGTCTGTTCCCAGCCTCTTCTGCTGTCAGGTCTTACCCTTTCTAAGGATTAGCACCTCTGTGGAGGAATTTGCTTCAGAGGTTAGTTTATTCTGGACACTGGGCCATGATTTCCTTTTCCTAGAGATGGAGGACATTTCAGGCAGCAGGTAGACTGTAAAGCTAGGGTGGTTAGAGATGGTTGCAAGGTCCCCTTTCCTATAAATGTGACCCGCTGGCGGTGAGACACACTCACACAATGACAGGAACTTGAATTCCTACCTGGAGAACTATACTGGGGTTAACAAAGGGGAGTGTATTAACTCCAAAAGCCCTTGTTCTACTGCATTAAGATATATAAGGGTTTTTTCTAGACTTTCCCTAAAATCGTCTCCGCCTCTTCCTACTAATACATTAGATCTTCCCTCTCTGAGTGTCACCACAGTACTCATTATACCGGTGAGTGGCTTTAGGACTTTCCCATCAGCTCAGCATTGCTGGTTTTCCCCGTGAACCCCCTCAGTGTTGGACTTTCCCATTTTCACCTCAGGACTTGTGCCTCCTGTTAATACACAAGTAGAGTGAAAAGAACATGGGTTGAGGTCAGAAGATGAAGACTGTGGGCATCAGGCTGCCACTGTGGTTTATGGGCAAGACTCATAAGGCCTCTGAGCATCATTTGTTTATGGTTAAAATTAGGGTTGTGGCCAATGATCTAAGGCCTGTGACATTAGAGCTCCCCAACCCTTCTGACCATATCCAGTGAGCCTGACACCCCCGCTCACCCAGGAGCACGCTCCCCAGCTCACAAACCCATCAAAGCTGACTCGATCCTCAGAGAGCCGGTCAGAATGCGGTTGTCACTCTGCAGGGCTGGTTCAGAGACAAGCGATCCTTGAACAGGTGGGCATAGTTTGGTACATGTTCACCATCAGTTGTCCATGCTAGGAGTTAGTGAAGGAATCTGTCAGCCACGTTTCTGGGTGATATCGCTTACTGGCACTTCGGGCAATAACTGTTCCTTTGGTATGTGTTTGTTTTTATTCTTGTCCTTGTTTAACCATTTAAAAATGTTAACAGTCCTTTCCATTTCTCACTTGAGCCTCATGAGATAACACAGTGCAAAAATGGGTAAATGTCACCAGAAGACCAGACAACAGAATCCTTCGTAGCCAGGTGGGGCTATGGGGTGCAATTTTCCCCATTCATCACCTCACCGCTCACCCTTCAAGCCTGCACGTCAAGCTTGACTGGAGGGGGCAATGCCTTCATAAGGTCTCCTGAGGGTCACGTGAGCGAGACGGCTCTCCTATCACTCGGAACAGAGATCCGAACCTGACCTTCTCGTGTGCACTCACTTCTCTCAGGCCCGTTGTTTTCTCCCCCTGACACCCGTGCTCCGTTCCCTACAACCATGTATCTTGTATTAGTAGATATTTCACATGTGCTGAACCAGGGGTTTGTGGAGTCATAATTAATGAAACCCTAAGCAAGGGATTCCTAAGAGTTAAAAATGTAAGCACTGGAGCATATTTGCAGAAGAGTTACTTTTGAGGGTGAAGGGGGCAGATCAAAGAGTTTGGCTCTCAAATCCTGCATTAATCCTATATTGTCTTAATGCTATAGATGACTTACTGCTAGACTGAAATCAGAATTATCAACTATAAAATGAGAAACATATTAGCATTCATTTACATTACTCTCTTACGCAAGACCTAACCTCGTTTTACACATGGTTAAAATCATCAAACTTTACAAGGTCTCTGTTCAGCTGTAACCTTCTCTTGCTGATGGTACCCTCTTCCATTTTTGAACACCTTATTTAGATTCTCCTTTTGGTGGAGAAATCCTGAAATATGAGCCCTTTCGTCTGTTTTCTGCTTTACACATCAACAGCCCGCAAATTTCTTCAGATCCGCCTCCTCGCCAAGTATCCTCTTCTGGAAACTCTTATTCAGTTCCTTCATTATTTTCTGTATAGTTATTTTATACACTTTAAAAATATTCTTTGCTACACTCCCCTGAATACTCCAAATTGTCAATACCATCCAAGACCTAGTCCCTGAATTGGCCATGTCTTTCTATGTGTTGTCGGCTCAAGTCAAACCGTTGGCAGTATTATTTCCTGTCGGATCTGGACTTCTGATAATAAAGTCTGGGTTAAAGGGGCTTATTTTTGATGAAAGCTTTTTTGCGTCATTGGTTCGTCTTCCGTGTTAGCTCACAGAAAATGTCCAGGTTAATATACAGTGAAAATATCCTATTTTTAACACCTCCAGTCTGTTCTTCTAAATTTATTTTTGGAAGAGTTATCATTTAAGAATTTTTAAAATAATTATTCAGCTGGTTTTAGCGCAGGATGCTAGCTTGTCAATATCACTTTGGTTCCTGGCTATAATGTCTTGTTGCAAATATTATTTAGAATACTCGTTGTTTTCTGGAGAATGAAGGAGAACATATGTAAAAGAGAAGCCTGGACTAGACATCGACTCCATAACCAACTGTTGACCTTAATACATCATTCGAACCTCAGGTTCCTAATATATATATATATATTTTTTTGCGGTACGCGGGCCTCTCACTGCTGTGGCCTCTCCCGTTGCGGGGCACAGGCTCCGGACGCGCAGGCTCAGCGGCCATGGCTCACGGGCCCAGCCGCTCCGCGGCACATGGGATCTTCCCGGACCGGGGCACGAACCCGTGTCCCCTGCATCGGCAGGCGGACTCTCAACCACTGCGCCACCAGGGAAGCCCCAGGTTCCTAATATTTTAACAGAAATTGTAAAATCTGATTGGACCGCAACACAGGGATCTTGGAAGAACGATTAAAACAGTGGAGATAAGAGAATTTTCAAAAATATAAATTGCTTTATGGAGAAGGATAACTAGAAAAGTGGTAAAGGTGATGATGGTGGCACTGTTGATACTGATATAAAACTGCTGATATTCTTTGCCTTCATCACCGTCTTCTGCAACATGGTAACCTGGGGATTCCAAAGCCTGGAGAAACAATCCAAATTAGAAGAAATTTTTAGGAAATAGATAGAATACTACTGACCATGGAATGGGACATTGAAGAATGTGTTCCATGGCTTGTGAGAACTCCCATACCTTGGCTTGTGACCAGGAACAGCTGTGGGAGAACTCTCTAGAACACCTGGCTTATCTTTTCATCCTCCTTTCTGCACTTCTGTTCCTGATGCCAACACCTCACCTCCCAATCTTCACCCCTGAAAACCCAGAGCTCACAAGCTCTCTTTTGGTGTCCTGGTTCCCAAAGAGAGAGGGCGTGGAAACCATTGTTAGGGCACCTGAGGTAGCCTTCCTAGAACGAGATGGCTCTGGAAGAGAGAGGGAGCCTGGTCTGGAGGTCCTGAGGCTTTGATCAGAGCAACTTGGATGTTGAGGCTAAGAACGGACCTTAATACATTATTCGAACCTCAGTTCAGGAAGTCCTGGGGACCTGGCGCCGTGAGAGGAGAGGAGGCCCGGGGGACTGTGTGGCGGGCAAGGGTTCCTGGTTAGACTGTAAGGTGGGAGGGATGGGGCGTGGGTGCAGTGGGGGCAGCCCAGAGAACAGGATCCACGCTCAAGACCAGCATTTCTCACCTTACAATATTTTGCCCGTGGCTACTCTTGGTGGGCAAGTTTATATCTCATAAGGGACATTGAGGCCATGGTGTCAACACAAAACAGTCCGCATGAGCAAGGTGCTTCCTGCAGTAGTCAGTGTAAAGTCATGCCTCTGCTCAGAGACAGGACTGGCTCTGTCCATGCCACCCTATCCCTCCCCTTTCCATTTCATCCCATTTTATCGCATTCCTTCATACAGCTCTTCACCAGGCACCTTCTGTGTGTTCAGCTCTGTGCAGTGGTGTTCGTAAGAGAAGACCTCAGTCTAGGGAGGCGGATGAGTCTCATCCACAGGACATAAATACAGGATAAAATAAAGCGACAATACATGTAAGGACCCAGAATGCATGGAACCGATCTCAAGGGCTAGGGGAGGAGAACAGCAGGAAGCTGGCCTGTGTTACAGCGGACGGGCGGGTGAGGTGAAAAGGTAGCTGAGAGCTCTTCAGGGAGCAGGGCCCTGCTGGCGGCTCTGAGAATCTCAGACTTGAATCCCCCTTCCCTTCCTTTCTGCACATCACCCTGCCCTGGCCCTGCAGGAGGGGCCGAAGGGAAAGCACCCCGGTTAGAACAGCTGTGAAGTTCAAGTCAGTGTTGTGTGAATAAACCAGGGCCTCCACCCCTTCCCACTCTGCGTATATCCTTGAACTACATCTAGGTCTTCTTCTAATTTATAAAATTCTCACTGAAATTTTAAAGGTACATCTGAATTCAAGGAATTCATGTTTTATCAGAAATCAGAGCAGAGTAGTTTGTAATTCCCCTAATGAATGAAACTATTTTGAGAACTGAATAACAATGAAACAATCAAAACTTTTGGACTAAGCTACAGCAGTATTTAGAGGGAAATTCATAATCTTAAATATGTATACTTGAAAATAAAAAGCAAAAGAATTAAAAAGGAGAGCAGAGTAAAACCAAAGAACACAGAAGAAAGGAGATAATAAAGAAAGGAACAGAAATTATTGAAATATAAAAGAGCACAAATGAGCATATCAAAATTTAAAAACTAAAGCTGATTCTTTGAATGACTAATAAAGTTCTGCTAATATGGATCAAAATCAAAAAAAGAGTGAACACAATAAAAATACTAAGCATTAAAAAGAAGATTGTAACTATATATTCAAAGGAGATTTTAAAAATTTTAAGAGAATTCCATGAATAAATTTATGCCAATAAATTTGAAAATATAGATGAATGGATAATAAAAAAAGATAGATAAATAAACTATAGAATTTCAGGTAACAAAGAAAATAATGGTGGGCTTCCCTGGTGGCGCAGTGGTTGAGAATCTGCCTGCCAATGCAGGGGACACGGGTTCGAGTCCTGGTCTGGGAAGATCCCACATGCCGCGGAGCAACTGGGCCCGTGAGCCACAATTACTGAGCCTGCGTGTCTGGAGCCTGTGCTCCACAGAGAACAAGAGAGGCAGCGATAGTGGGAGGCCCGTGCATGGCGATGAAGAGTGGACCCCGCTTGCCACAACTAGAGATAGCCCTTGCACAGAAACGAAGACCCAACACAGCCATAAATTAATTAATTAATTAATTAAAAAAAGAAAGAAAATAATGACATTATTAATCCCATGGGAAGAAATACTTTCTTGCTATTTCCCAAACTGTATCCTTTAAATATTTGATTCCTTTAAAATGTTTTAGGAATATAGGCCACTGTAAACAAGACCAATGTGTTAAGAAACATACCAGAGACTATGCATCCATATTCAACAATTACTTTATTTTAACAAGGTTTTGTGTTGTTTTGTCAGATTATTACCAACACTCAAATCTGCCCCCTTTGAGCTAAGGCATGCGATCTAACCCTCCTTCCCCTTCTCACAATACATCTGGAACTCTTCTGGTAGCACGCACCTTAGAGTGAGGGAGGCCAAAAGAGAATTAGTCTGTTTATTTTATGGCTACCTCTTACAGCTTTACCATTGACCCTAATCACCAGACTGGGGCATTTTTGAAACCTAAAATTCATTCCCAGGTCAAGCTGTGACCCCAGAAAACAGTCAAAAGTTTTACTGCAGGCACACCACAGGCTTGGCGTGACAACACATCCTACACAGGTATATTTTACTGGTCAGATCTGAGAGCCCCTGATGCCTGTGGCTGGACCTTGGGATGGAGGTGGCAGCTGCTCAGATCGGACCAGGTAGAGAGGGATCCAGGAGACAAATTCCCTCATCTAGTTCTCTAGCTCCCACAGATCCTCTGCTGGCCGCCCCACTGGTGGGGCCTGAGAGACAGACAGAGAACAATGGAGCCCAGTGATGTGGTCCCCGGCCAAAGAAGGACCGAAAAGGGAAGACAGTGGATCTGCAGGGGGAACTGGAACATTTCTGACACAGAGCTATTTGAATTTATAGGCAGGAGAATTTTAAGTTGGCACCTAGAAAAGGAAAGCAGAGAAAAATAGGAGACTTGGGCAATTGTTTTTTGAAATGGGCCTTTGGAATTATTGTTTATTGGAGGACATTACAAATGTTATTATTTGTCTCTTTGTTCATTTGTTGAATGAACAATATACTGAAATAGATCAAAGGATCTATAGTAAAAAGTAAGTCTCCTCCCACTCTGATCCCCAGAATCTGAAATTCTTTCCCCAGCGGCAAGTGCAGTGGCCAGTATTTAAAGACATATTTTCTATATATGCATAAACAAACATACATCTTGTAATAGTTATCCACTGCTGTGTAACAAATTACCCCAAAACTTAGTGGCTTGAAACAACAAACATTTATCAACTCGTCTCTCGGAAACCAGAGAACAATGCCGCTGGGGTAACTGGATAATTTACTGACAGTTACGAAATGCTCACAAGGGGACCGTGTAATGTGCTTCACAGGTAGTGTCAACACTCAATACAGGATGCATTTCGGCCTTCAAATTCCTTCCATTTGAGTCTTAAAACCATGCCCACTGAACAAGGGCTCAAACTTAGCAATTTTGTAATTTCTTAAATTTCTTGGTGTTTGTGGGGAGGCGCAGGCATGGAGAGTGCTTGGAAGTGAGCTGGAGAGATGCTTCACTAACCATAGTAAATTGTGAAAAAATAGCTACTTCCTGAACAAATGAAATATTTTTAAAAGCAAATTCATATCTCCATCATGTTTATGGCTAAAAGTATTGTTTTGGGCCTCCTCCCTAACATTTCTTACTTTTTCTTCGTATTCCATCTTTAGTAATTTAATTTCTCTCTCTTTTTCCTGCATGCCTGAGCACATTCCTCTTCCACTTTTTGGATTTCTAATTCTGATCAGTGTAGATTTTCTTCAAGAATTCCTCCCGCTTTCTCAGCTTTTCCTCTGTGTCCTTGTATATGGCGTCGGAAAAGTAAGCCCCCTGGTTGTTCTGCACCATCTTCTCTATCAGCTCCACCAGCTCCCGCACCTGAGCTTCCTTCTCAGCCCGGTATGTACTCCTGTTACTGAAGGTACAGCAGCGGTCTCCACACTCCTCGAGGATGCTTCGCAAACGTATGTCCGCACCCCGCAGAAAGTCGCTTAGGCTGTGGTCCTCCAATTCCTCTTTGCGAGTGAACAAGATGATCATGTGCTTCATGGCTGGTTCCCCAAACACAGCCTTGATCAACGCCACGGTTTTCTGTCTTCCTCCGTGAAGCGGCCCAGCTGCACGACCAAGATGATGGCGTGAGGTCCCGGGCAGGAGGCGAGGACACAGCGGCTGATTTCCATGCAGCTGGTGCTCAGGCTCTCCTTGGTGTCGAAGAGCCCTGGGGTGTCAACACCGAGAAGGTCTCTCCCTTTGCATTTCCCGGATGCTTCCTGACAAGTTTTGGTAACAGCTTTGGCAGAAATCCTAGAGTCGAACACTTTTTCCCCCGAAGATGGTGTTTGCTGTCACACTTTTCCCACTTCCCGTCTTCCCGACAAGCAGGATCCTCAGAGCATTGTCTTGGGCATCAGCCATGTCCACATCAGAGGCTGTGGATTGTAGGCAACTCAGCTACGGATCACAAAGGAACGAAAAAATGTATTTAGATAAAGCTGAAACCATTCCCAACCCTTCTTTATTTCTTATTCTCCTGTGTATATAAATCATTCCAACTTTTCTAAATCAGGTGAACTTGTATTTTACGTAGGATACTCTCCCTGATATCTTCTACTTACTATTCTAATTCCCATCACATTTCCCTCTTGTGTTGCTGTGATGAAAGCAGCATTTGCTATGTTAAAATCTGGGTTGTTTTTAAACTGTTTTTTTCCATTTAACAAAATAATATACATTTTGTTGTAGAGCAGGTCCAAGTTTGTTTAAGATATCGAATCTGAGGAATCCCAGTGGAAGCCGTTAGCACCCTATCCTATGCAAGAATGCTCATTAAAAATCACTAACAGGGACTTCCCTGGTGGTCCAGTTGTTAAGAATCCGCCTTCCAATGCAGGGGACACAGGTTCGATCCCCGTCTGGGAACTAAGATCCCACATGCCGAGGGGCAACTAAGCCTGCGTGCCACAACTACTGATCCCATGTGCTCTCCACAACTAGAGAGAAGTCCGCATGCCGCAGCAAAGATCCCTTGCGCCACAATGAAGGCCCGATGCAGCCAAAAATAAAACGAATAAATAAATAAATATTTTTTTAAAAAAAGCACTAACAACCTGGACACAAACAGAAAGAAAGTGTGGATGGAGGAGACAGCAAAACAGTCCCACTGCAGGGACTCTCGGCACGGAAGGAAAACAACACTTTGGTGAGACATGTGAAAACTGTCCTGAAATTTGTGTATGCCACACAGAGCTAAATTAATCTGATTTTCTTACACTGCACAGAGAATGGAAGATAAATTTGATGTTCTTCTTCTAAAAATACTCTAATATTTACAAACAATAATGGGTCCCTTATGATCTATAGTAACATAAAGTGTTTCAAGTGGGTTGATGGTTATCTGGCTTGATATTTTAGACGATAATCCTGCATCGGCTGAGAAAATAGATTGGCTAATGTCTTAAATTTTAAATTACGTACATCTATTGTAGGTAAATAGAGCTTATAAATATTGACTCCATTAGAGACATAAAGTTGAAGTAGACCAGTGATCATGGAAGAATGGACAGAGAAAGCAGTCAAAGTGCTCCCCGCAAAACATTATCAAGTCCCAGGTGGCTTCACAGCAGAATTCTATTAAACCTGCAGCGATCAGAGAATCCCAATTTTACTTAAATTATCCCAGAATATAGGGAAGTAAGGTAAACCTTCAAATTCTTTCTAAGTAAATGTAACTTTGAGCTGCAATCTCACAAAGATTCTACCAAAAACTACAGATGAATCACATTTATGAATATCAATACAAAATCCTAAAAAAATATTAGCAAAAACAGAATCTGACACATTTTTAAAAGGGTTACAGTATAACCAAGTGGGATTTACTCTAGGAAACTAGAGAGAGGGAGGGTGTTCATTAAGAGGAAAATTATTAACATAACTCACCAATAGCCATTCTCAGTAAAAACATTCTGTAAAATATGAATTGACACATACTTTCTTATCTATTTCTCTACTCATCCTGAAAGCCAGCAACTTACAGTGGGGAAATACTTTCTCACTAAAACTAAAACCATCTTCAACTCACTTTCTCATGGTATTTGAGAAATTAATCAATGCAAAGAGAAGAAGTAATTATAGGAATGAGAATTAGAAAAAGAACAACAGGGAAGGCCAGATAGTACACGATATTGTAAAGCCCCTTAGAGTATTGGTGCATGAATAGAAAGACCAGTGGGAAAATCAGAAAATCTAGAGAAACACTCATTGGCATAGGGAAATTTAGTATGTAACAAAGGCAACATCCCATATCAGGGGAGAGCAGATGGACTTTATAATGAGCAGTATTGAAATAACTGAATACTCTTTTGAAAAAGTGTTAAAATTGGATTCATTCCTCATACCAACCCAAGAAGTATTCCAAATGCATCAGATATTTGTTAAAATATTAAACTATGAACTATTAGAAGAAAACAGAAAAATTCTTTCAAAACCCGAGAGTGAGGAAAACTTTTCTAAATTGAACTCAAAATACAGATGCATATCTGCTCTGTAAACACGTTCATAGCAATCAGGTTTTTCAATGATCATATTTATCAGCTAGAAATAATTAACTAAGGCAAATTAAATCATTATCAAAAATGATAAGAGTTGTACCTGCGTATCCAATATATTGAGTGCAACTTAGAATTATTTTTAATGTATTGCATTAGAAGGGAGTAATAAGGCCTTAGGACTCCAAGTACAGGTTAATTTGTAACCATTTTCTCTTTTCACTTCAAGCTTTGTCACTGGACTAATATATTTGGTTCCTTATTATGTTTTCATTACTCAGCGATTTCACAATTACCAGGAAAATAAGTTAATTCTTTGTAGGTTTTTTTTTAAATTTATTTTATTTTGTTTATTTATTTTTGGTTGCGTTGGGTCTTCGTTGCTGTGTGTGGGCTCTCTCTAGTTGCGGCGAGCGGGGGCTACTCTTCGCTGTGGTGCGCAGGCCTCTCATTGTGGCGGCCTCTCCTGTTGCGGAGCACGGGCTCTAGGGTGGATGGGCTTCAGTAATTGTAGCTCATGGGCTTAGTTGTTCCACGGCATGTGGGATCTTCCCAGACCAGGGCTCGAACCTGTGTCTCCTGCATTGGCAGGAGGATTCTTAACCACTGCGCCACCAGGGAAGCCCCAATTCTTTGTAGTTTTAAACAACAACAAACTAGAGATGCAATATGGAATCCAATTGATAAATTTGACTTCCAGATTCCAGTTACATGTCAGGAGCTTGGAAGTCACTACTCCATCCTAAGAATAAGTGAAAAGTTGAACAGACTGAAAAAGCAACTCTTCTTAAATCCTTAAGAGATCCTTTGAGGACACAGGGCAAACTGCTGCCCCCAAGACTGGAGAACAGACAGGCAAATGCAGGGAGTCCTGGCTTTGCAGAGCCCAGACTCACCATGGGCAGCAGTGCTGGGCAGGAAGCCCTGAACTGTGATTGACGAATTACTCGATGGTCAGCCTGGAGTTAAAACTCTACGGGGACCCAGTCATGGGGGGCGTCACCACACTTTTGTGAGTTTCACTTCTAAGAGCTCCACCAGGTTCTCACAGTAAATATCGGGGGGAAAAATCCCCTGTGGCTTCCTGCAGGGGGAGGGGCAAAGGAACCATTTTGAAATAGAGCAGAGCATCTTGTTCTTCTCAACAAGGCCTGCCCTCAGGGGAAACCAGTTAACCAGAGCCTAACCTGCAGGGGTTTTATCAGAGCCTAACTAACCTGGAGGAAGAAAACTCTACAACTACAGTCAGCGCTAAGCCTTTCATGTAGGAAAAGGGAAATACCCACCTCCAGACCACTGGAACCCTACTGTCCCACCTAAGTGGGGAGAAAAAAACTGAAAAACACTTGTGAGGTCCACAGTCCAGAGGCAAAGTCTCACTAGAACTGAGATATAATCATAGGACTATAGAATACTTCTCCTCCCCCACCCCGTCACCCCATTACTAAAGGCTTCTTTACAGCAGTTCTTTTTCATGTCCAGCTCACAAGAAAAATTACAAGGTGTACTGAAGAGCAAAAAACATAATTTGAAGAGACAGAGCAAGCATCAGAACCAGACGTGGTAGGTGTCGACGGAACAAAGATGCACAGCCTAAACGTTGAGAATTCTGTTTCGTTTGAGGAATTACTGAGGACTATAGCTGGGGAGACAGCCTCTCAGATAGTTCTGAGGGACTGTTCCAAAGAGGTAGTGGAGGAGCCTGGAGATACAGGAGTTTTTGTTGAAAACAAAACAAATATGTAGTCAAACATCAAAAGGTTATTGCTAGTCACACAAAAACCAGACATCTCAAGTTAGTGATGTAGTGCTATTCTATGTCTGGGAAGATGCAAGAGTCTGGGCTCACTGAAACCATTCCTTTGATATGCATCTTAGCTATCTAGGACAAGTATCCTGCTTTCCTCTGTTCTGAATTCCCCTCAGGGCCCACTGTCCAAGGGCTGCAATGCTGATGGCTTGATGGGCAACATTCATGTTTATAGAAATGGCAGGCAAGATTGTTTTGTCCACACAGAAATCTTGGTATTATTAAACCAGGAATTTAAAACAACTAAGATGAATATGCACGGACTCTAATGTAAGAACAGATGAGCCATGTAAGCAGAGACATGGAAATCCTAAGAAAGAACCAAAAGTAAATGCTTGAGATCAAAAGCGATGTAACAGGGCTTCCCTGGTGGCGCAGTGGTTGAGGGTCTACCTGCAGATGCAGGGGACACGGGTTCGTGCCCCGGTCCGGGAAGATCCCACATGCTGCGGGGCGGCTGGGCCCGTGAGCCATGGCCGCTGAGCCTGCGCGTCCGGAGCCTGTGCTCCGCAACGGGAGAGGCCACAACAGTGAGAGGCCCGCAACGGGAGAGGCCACAACAGTGAGAGGCCCACGTACTACAAAAACAAAACAAAACAAAACAAAACAAACAAACAAACAAGCCATGTAACAGAAATGAAGAATGCCTGTAATGGGCTAATTAGACCAACCAGATTATAGTCTTCAGGACCAGTTTCTACTCAAAGAAACCAGGGATTCTTGGAGGAATGACTGATTCAAAGTCTGAGGCAGGAAAGGCATGAAATGACCTGGGATCATCTTATAGGACCTTTTTTTTTTTTTTTCTTTTTCCATCCCGATTCAAACAAACTAAACTGTAAATAAATTATGAGATAATCCTTGAAATCTAAACTCTAATGAGAGGATATTTGATAAAATTCAAGATTTATAGTAACTTTGACACTGTGGTTATGTTTTTAAAAAATCATCTTTCTGTTTTAGATATGCATACTAAAATATTTACAGGTAAAATGATACAATGTCTAGTATTTGCTTCAAAATAATCCAGGGTTGGGATGGGAAGTAGGTTGGGATATACGGGAAACATGAATGGTCAGGAGTTGATATTTGTCAAAACTTGGTGATGGATATATGGGTGTTTATTATACTGTTCTTCTGTAAATGTCTGAAATGTTCTATAGCGAACGGTTTAAGATGTATGTATGCCTTTGCAACCACTACTGAGTATATACTATATTCCAGACACTCTGATATGCATGTTTCATAGGAATATTTACTCCTTATAAATACTCTAGGGTGAAGGTAGTATTATTATTCTAATGTTGTAGGTAAGGAAACTGTGGTTCAAAAGTACTGAGAAACTTGCCCAAGGTCATGGTGCTAAAAGGTACTGGGCTGAACAGGAATTTGAGTCAAAGGCTGTCTGACTACCATGCTCACTCTTAACCACTGCACACTACGGCCTCTTCTTGTTCCTTCTCGGACCCATCATTCTACACTTTACATCAGGTCAGAGGCGGATCAGGGGAAAATAGTCCACACTCTTTCCCAAATGGTAAACTGTTAGCAAGCCTGTCATTAGGGAAGGCAAGGAGGAGGGTTCACATTTCACAGATAGTTTTTCTCTCTCTTCCACCTTGGGGAGCCAAAGGTGGGAGTCATAGTCAGGGGGAAAAAAAAACATCTAAAAATGTTTCTCCAGTGGTTCTTGGAAGATCTAGAGGACCTCCAGGTGAAAGAAAGGCTACAAAGTGAAAAAGGCATGTGCTTCAGAAAAGAACCAACTTACACTGTGAGTCCAGATCCACCACTTCTAGAAAATTCCTTCAGCTCCCTGAGGTTCAGTTCTTTCTGCTATGAAAAGGGACAATAAAGCCAATCTTGCAGGGTTGCCATGAGGCTTTCGTAGGATAGAAATCTCTATAAAGATCTCTTACGTTGCCTAGAGCATGGCAGCCACTCAATAAAAAGGTAGTGTTACAAAGTGCATTGAAATATAGGAAAACCCGGGAAAGAAACATAACTGAGTGACTGAGAGACACATTGCAACTTAGAGATTCAGCTGGATTTACAGGTTATATTCTTTCTTCAGAGTAGCTAATCGTCTCCCTATAGCACCCCTCCTGCACCCCATACCTTGCACCTGGAGGGACACAGCCTCCTTCTTGTGAAGTGTTGGATGAATCCAGATGAGAGTTCAGTGGGCAAGGTTCTAATCTTTCCTTGTCCACCTCTACGAGCCTTGGAAAGCCACCAGTTCTCTGGAATTTGAATCTTTTGGAGAGTCACCAGTACTCCGGAATTTGATTCTTTTTCAGTGAGTAAAGGGAGTTAGAGTAGATTTAATGGAATGCTCTCTAAATTGCCTTCCAGGTCTGAAGGTCTGCCTTGGGAACACTAACTACCTATTAAAGGAAAACGACAGGTTTCCAGGTAAAACTATCACAACAGCCACCGACTAAAAAGTGCACTATTTTTTTAACTTTTTATTTTATATTGGAGTATAGCCGATTACCAATGTTGCGATAGTTTCAGGTGCACAGTAAAGGGACTCAGCCATCCATACACACGTATCCATTCTCCTCCAAACTTCCCTCCCATCCAGGCTGCCACAGAACATTGAACAGAGTTCCCTATGGTATACAGTAGGTCCTTGTTGGTTATCCATTTTAAATATAGCAGTGTGGACATGTTGATCCCAAACTCCCTGAATATCCCTTTCCCCCACCCTTCCCCACAGTAACCATAAGTTTGTTCTCAAAGTCTGTGAGCCTGAAAAAGTGCACTATTAAGACAAGGTCAGCCCCTCCTAACAAACTTGTAAGTGTGCAATACATTACCCATCCCCCAGCCTCTGGCAACCACCATTCCACTCACTGAGTCTATGACTTTGACTATTTTGTATATACACGGAATTATACAGTATTTGTCTTTCTGTGACTGGCTCACTCCACTTAGCATAATGTCCTCACATTTCATCCATATTGTCTCATATGGCATATGACTTCCCTCTTTTCTAAGGCTGAATAATATTCCACTGTATATAGATACCACAATTTTTTATGCACTCATCTGTTGATGGACATTCAAGTTGTTTCCACACCTTGGCTATTGGGAAGAGCGGTGCAATAAACATGGAAATGCTAATATTGCTTCAAGATCCTGATTTCAACTTTTTGGATCAATGCCCAGAAGTAGAATTGCTGGATCATATAGTATGTTTATGTTTAACTTTTTGAGACACCTCTAGACCTTTTTATGGTTAGATTTCACCTTAAATGTTCTTATCATAAAAAAATAAAATTAAAAATATCTAAAACCATGATGTAGTAGTTACAGCAATGGCTATAGAACCATAGGACCAAGAGGCCAACAGATCACAATACTATATAATAGAAAAGAGAAAGTTATCAAGATGAAAAAAAAAAACCCCAAAAACCCAATGCATCAACTGGGCAAATACCACTGAAAAAATGAAAAAGGAAGAAGTTAGTCAAAATGTGTGTGTGCATCTATACACACGTACACATGCATACATGTATATGACACATAAAATGGAGTCCAATCACAGTAGAAGGTAACCCAAAGTAGAGAACATTCCCACAAGTGCTTTACACTATGAAACACTATCATAAGAACACAAACTCAAAAACAAAAACAAACTCCCAAGAGGAGATGGTAGAACAAAGATTCCTATACGCTAACAATGAAAGAACAGAAAGAGAAATCAAGGAAATAATCCCATTTACTATTGCAACAGAAAGAATAAAATACCTAAGAGAATACACCTACCTAAGGAGGCAAAAGACACATGTGCAGAAAACTATAAGACACTGATGAAAGAAATCAAAGACGACACAAACAGATGGAGAGATATCCCATGTTCTTGGATTGGAAGAATCAACATTCTGAAAACAACTATACTACCCAACACAATCTACAGATTCAGTGAAGTCCCTATCAAATTACCAATGGCATTTTCCAAAGAACTAAAACAAAAAAATTTACAATTTGTATGGAAACACAAAAGACCCTGAATAGCCAAAGCAACCTTGAGAAAGAAAAACGGAGCTGGAGGAATCAGGCTCCCTGACTTCAGACAATACTACAAAGCTACAGTAATCAAGACAGTATGGTACTGGCACAGAAACAGAAATATAGGTCAATGAAACAGGATAGAAAGCCCAGAGATATACCCATGCACCTATGGTCACCTTATCTTTGACAAAGGAGGCAAGAATAGATGCTGGAGAAAAGACACCCTCTTCAATAAGTGGTGCTGGGAAAACTGGACAGCTACATGTAAAAGAATGAAATTAGAACACTTCTTAACACCATACACAAAAATCAACTCAAAATGGATTAAAGACCTAAATGTAAGGCCAGACACTATAAAACTCTTAGAGGAAAACATACGCAGAGCACTCTTTGACATAAGTCGCAGTAAGATCCTTTTTGACCCAGCTCCTAGAGTAAAGAAAATAAAAACAAAAATAAATAAATGGGCCGTAATTAAAAGCTTTTGCCCAGCAAAGTAAACCATAAATAAGATGAAAAGACAACCCTCAGAATGGGAGAAAATATTTGCAAACAAAGAAACTGACAAAGGATTAATCTCCAAAATATACAAGCAGCTCATGCACCTCAATATATATATATATATTACCATGTGAAGTGGGAATATGTAAATATTTTTACCAGCAGTAAATATTTTAGACTTTGCAGTCACAATCACTCAGCTCTCGTGTTGGAACACAAAAGCAGCCCCAGATCATTGTAAACTAGTAGATGGGTGAGGTAGCTATGTTACACTGAATCTTTATTTACAAACAGGCAGCAGGCTCTATATAGCCCTTGGAGGGTAGTTTGGGCACCTTTGCTTCAGAGTCAGAATTTTCCATATATCATGCCAGAAAAAAACTTTTAAGTGCTAAATTTTATAAAAACACTAACCTTTTGTCTACATTTTGCAATAAATGTTTGTCATTAAAATCGGGGCACATTGTTGAAAACTCAGTAAAATAGAGAGCAGTTTGAGAAGAGAATAAAAATTATATATAGTTCCACTCCCAAATTAGAGGCTATTTAATATGAACATCTTTCCTTTTTTTGTGTGCCTTGTTTTTTCAACGGTAATATATTAACGATTTTATATCCTGATTTTTATACCTAACATTATATCATAAAGAATTCTTATAACAACTAAAACTTTTGTAAGCATAGAAAAAAAAAAGGTCTGTCCTATTAAATATGATATGTATGGACATCACACAAATAAATCTCTGAGCTTCTCCTCCTACAACCCTTCCACTCTCACTCAGGCCCCCTATCTATTGCTCTTTCCTCTCGCCCCTCTCTCCCCTCAGCCCACTCACAAGCTCCATCGGCCCTCTTCTTGGCCAGTCACATTCTCTTGCAAAATTGATGAGATCTCAAGTTCTCTCCAAGAAAACTATCTGAACTGGTATTTGCTTTCGGTTAAAGAAAAGTGTGTTTGCTCCTTCTGAAATCTCTGACCACAGAAGCTTGGATTGGGTGCAGCCGATGAAGACAACATTTTGTATTTAAACAGAATAAGAAAGTGTTGCCTGGTAATTTGATTGGTGCTTCAGGGTTGCCTAGCTGAAACCTTTACCTCCATGCACCTGCTGTGCTACTGAGATTCCCAGAATCTTAGTCATTGCTTTGGATTTTAGTGTTGGCTCCAGAAAACCCTGTGAAATGGCCCCAGTTTTTAAAAACACAACTACGACCACAGCTGATTTACAATGTTGTGTTAGTTTCAGGTGCATACCAAATTGATGTATATATCAGATTTTCAGATTCTTTTCCATTACAGGTTGTTATAAGATACTGGATAGAGTTCCCTGTGCTATACAGTAGGTCCTTGTTGTTTATCTATTTTACATGTAGTAGTTTGCACCTACTAATCCCAAACTCCTAATTTATCCCTCCCCCCATCCCCTCTGGTAACTCTGTTTTCTTTGCCTGTGAGTCTATATCCATTTTGTAAATAAGTTCAATTGTATTTTAGATTCCACATGTAATTGGTATCACATAATATTTGTCTTTCTGTGACTTACTTCACTTAGTATGATAATCTCTAGGTCCATCCACGCTGCTGCAAATGGCATTATTTCATTCTTTTGTATGGTTGAGTAATATTCCACTGTATATATATATATATATATATATATATATATACACCACATCGTCTTTATCATTCATCTGTTGGTGAACATTTAGGTTGCTTCCATGTCTTGGTTATTGTAAATCGTGCTGTTATAAACATTGGGGTGCATGAATCTTTTCAAATTAGAGTTTTTGTCTTTTCCAGATATATGCCCAAGAGTGGGATTGCAGAATCATATGGTAACCCCAGTTTTAGTTTTTTATGGAAACTCCATATTGTTTTCCATAGTGGCTGCACCAATTTAGATTACCATGAACAATGTAGGAGGGTTCCCTTTTCTCCACACCCTCTCCAGCATTTGTTACTTGTAGACATTTTGGTGATGGTGAGATGGCCCAAATTTTGCTCCTCAGTATTAGTATATGCTCTGGTCTGCTACTGAGATCCACCCCCACCGCCATTTCAGGACTGGAGCCCCCAGCCTCCCAGCTGATAGGAGTGTTGATGGAGGGTAACTCACCGCTGACCCCCTCCCCATAACCTTGAGGCATTCCCTCAGGATTACTGTCAGCTGAAGAGATTCAGCTCCTGCAAGATCGTCCCGCCATCCCAGGGCAGTCACATCTCCTGACTGGTCGATGTAGAGGTATAAAGGCCCCAGTTTGGGACAGCTCTGTGCCGCCATCGTAGCTCCAGCTCCTGGTAAGGTTGACCGAGGCCTCTGCTGTGACTCATCGCAGCCCAGTGTCTCCTTCTGCCCAGTCCTTCTTCCTTCACTCTCCCACAGGTTTTGATCCCAAAAGCGCTCCTGAATGAATTTCACGCCTGCACATTTTCATCTCAGAATCCGCTCCTGGTGAACTCAGCCAGTGATTCCCATCGAAGCGCACAGTGTAATCTTCCTCTCTGAGTTGGGTGGCAAGCGGGGAAGAACTGGGGAGAAGAGGTCCTGGCTTAGCATCGGGGGCACCCAGGTTGTGGAACGTAGGGCTCGGGGCATTTCCCGGTGACTCCATCATATGAGATTGTTTTAGTCCTTCTGGAAGCTGGCTATACTTACAGGTGTATTTTCATCTGTACTTTAGAACCAACTTCCCTAACCAGTATAAAAAAAGAAAATTACAAGGACCTTTAAAAAAATCGGCATTGAATTAGATGCATCAGTACACCTAGGAAGAATGTACTGACATTTTCACGATAGCGTTCCTTCCAGGTGTGTTGCATACACTTGCGTTTTCTGATCTATGATCTTGTGTGTGTTCATGAGTCACTTTCTTCTTTTTGTTTTCAATTTTAAGGTTTTGTGCAGCATAGTATATTTTAAAAATATTTAGTGATTTATTTTCCTTATTTTTTGGGGGGTGCTGCTGCATCAGGATCCTAGTTGCGGCGCTCAGGATCTTAGCTGCGGCGCTCAGGATCTTAGTTGCGGCATGCGGGATCTTTTCATTACAGTGCGCAATCTGCTTGGACTTCTCTCTAGTTGCAGTGCGGGCTCCTCTCTAGTTGTGGCGTGCGGGTTTTCTCTCTCTAGTTGTAGCGCGCAGGCTCCAGGGCACATGGGCCCTGTGGTTTGCGGCATGCAGGCTCTCTCGTGTGGTGCGCGAGCTCAGTAGTTGTGGTGCACCGACTTAGTTGTCCCGCAGCATGTGGGATCTTAGTTCCCCGACCAGAGATGGAACCCGCGTCCCCTGCATTGGAAAGTGGATTCTTTACCACTGGACCACCAGGAAAGTCCCCGTAGTATAGTATTAATAGAGGAAAGAGCTCATATATGTTTACAGCTCACTAAATTATCAGTTGTCACAAACTGAACACATCCAAGTAACAAGCACTCAGCTAAAGACACAGAATGTTGTTGGCACCCCAAAGCAGGGGTTCTCAACCCCCGGGTGGTGGACCGGTACTGGTCCGCACAGCCTGTTAGGAACCGGGTGGCACAGCAGGAGGTGAGCAGTGGGCGAGCGAGCGAAGCTTCACCTGCCGCTCCCCATGGCTCCCCATTGCTTGCATTACCGCCTGAACCATTCCCCCATCCAATGGCATTACTGTGTGAACCATCACCCCACCCCTCCCTGTCCGTGCAAAAATTGTCTTCCATGACACCGGTCCCTGTTGCCAAAAAGGTTGGGGACCGCTGTCAAAAAACACAGACCCACTTTAAGAGTGAGATCCAATCCCAGCAGGATGCTTCCCCTCCTTCACTCCCTACCCCACATTAGCAGGAGCCCAGTATGAAAACAGTGAATTAAAGCTGAGAGAACAGCAAGGCACAAGCTCTATCTAAGAAGGGGTTTCAGGGAAACCCACAGACAATGGGGGAGACAACACAAGGGCACTAGAGGAAACTGAAGCCTCTAGCAGCTACAACAAACATTAAACACAGCTCGTAGCCAGATCAACGTCAAATCTCACACCATAGGCCTATTCACCTCAGTTCCTAATATCTGACATATCATGTCTGGCTTTCAGCAACATTACAGGGCGTGCTGAAAGGCAGGAGAAAACACACAAAGCAAACACTAGAACCAGACTCAGATGTGACACAGATTTTGGAATTTTCAGACGCAGAATGTGTGTGTGTGTGCGCGCGCGTGTGCGCGTGCACGTGTGTGTGTGCGTGCGCACATGTGCGTGCGTGTGTGTGCGCGTATGCGTGTGTGTGTGTGTGTGTATATATACACGCACGCATGTAGAGAGACTTATAAAGAATTGGCTCGTGTGGCTCCTGGTCCATGGGATTATGGAGCTCATGAGTCCCAAGATGTAGGGTCAGCAAGCTGGAGACCCTGGACAGCCAGTGGAGTGGCACAAGGAGGAGCCTGCGGGAGAGAGAGAGACAATGAATATCTGTCATGACCTGGAAGACAGAGGATGTCTGCAGGAAGTGGGTAATTCTCAAAAAAGGGAGGAAATCTGTAAAAATCATTCCCCCGGTGCAGCATTTTCTGAGAGACCTGCTGCTTTCCTTTAAGCCTCCGAGTTCTAGTGGAATAAAAAGCATCACAATACGCGTGTTGTTTTTCCTGTGGCTGTTATCACGGCTGCAGAGGAAGTGCAGCCGGCAGAGCTTTCTGAGCCGTGAGGGCCCCGCCTGGGTGTTCCTACCACTTCCTCTTCCCTCATCTCACAGCTCACAGCTGCAGTTTCAAGGGCAGTTTTTGAGCTGAGCTGTCAGATCACATTTTGCTGAAAAACTATAAGCTATGTCCTCTATCTATTCATACGCCCGGGACACTTTCTTTTACCTTCTCCATTCAGCCTGCAATGCGGCAGCTCTAGAAAGTGAAACAAAGAATTCACGAGTGCTTGCGACCCCGGGAGACACAGAACATGGCCATTCGACCTGCCCTGCGGGCAGCGGGGCGGTAAGTCCGAGTGTGTGGGGACTGTGTCTGTGTGTGATGTGTACTTGTGTTTGTGTGTGTGTCGTCTTTGAGAGTGTGTAGTGGGGATGGTGTGGGTAGTGTGTTTTTGTGTATGTCTCTTTGTGTGTAGGTGAGTATATGCGTGTTTTCTGTGTGTGTTATGTTTGTGTGTGTGTGGTAGGTATGTTTATACGTTTGTGAGTATATGTGTGTGAGTGGTGTTTGTGTCTTATGTTCGTGTTTGTGTATGTATGTGTTTGTGTGTTGTGTATATATATGTTCATGTGTGTTGTGTAGGTATGTGTGTGCTATGTTTGTGTGTGTTCGTACTTTTGTGAGTGTATGTGTGTAAGTAGTGTGTGTGTGTGTGTGTGTGTGCACACATGTCTGAGGTACAATAAGAGGAGCCAGGGCTAAGAGTCGGGAGAATCTTGGACCCTTTGTGCTCTGCCTGGAACTCACTGCTTACTCCTGGGCAAGACGCTTCTGTGAGTTTCACTGCTTTCCTGAGAAACCTCACAAAGGTGACGTATCTGCTCCGTGTTGGAGACAAACACTGTGGCACGTGGCACACACGTGATGCCCTGTTGGGCAGGGTGTAGGCTGAGGCGGCCAGGGGCCGGGCAGACGCGCTGTCTGGGCGTGAGGGTGGAGTGCAGGGTCTGCCTCACCCACCTGCCCTGGTCCCGGCCCGGCCTGTATCTTCTTCTCACCACCCTTCTCTCTAGAGGAGAAAGGAGGTTTCCTGGGTGAAGTGCTGCTTCTGTTTCCACCAATGATGTAAGGGCACCAAGGACAAAGAGATTGAGGGATCTCCACTTTGCAAAGACGGGGGCCCCTTTGAGAGGTAAAAGCCTGTGTCCTCACAAGAATGCGGCTGAACAGGTCGGGGTGAAGGTGTTCACCTGGCCTGGTCACTCTCCCTGGAACGTCCCCAAACCTCCTGGGCTGGGTCCGCTCTCAGCTGGCACGTTAGAGCTGACATCACTGAACCCCCAGTCCTGCGCCACAGCCCCGAACCCCCAGTCCTGCGCCACAGCCCCGCGGGTCCCCGGCCAGCCCCTGGGATCTGGCGAGGACTGAGGTGGTGGGCCAGGCGAGCAGAGAGCCTTAGCACCCCAGGGATGCTGTGGCAACGGGAAAGCTATGTCTATGGACGTTCCCCCGGAGTTACCATCCCCTTCAACTCAGAGCCTCCATCTGGAGAATGTCATCTGACTGTGATTGTCTCTGAGTGTCCTACACATTCCAGAAAAACAGTCATGGGGCCACACGGTTCCCTCCCCATCCCACAGAGACTACCAAGCAGATACAGCATGATGGGCCCCTGAAACAGGGAACCGTGTTGGTCTGCAGGGTGGAATGGACTGAAGGCAGGATACGCTGCTCTCTCCTCAGGATGACGCGAGTTCCTGGGTTCGTGACACGGCCCTCCTTTGCAAAGAGGACTAGGAATCGCTCTACAGAAGGTCAAAAAATGTGCTGGAATCTTCTACAGGGAAGAGATGTCACGAACATGTAGTTGTGGCCCAGCATTCACACCTCCAGGGACATTGAGGCCCAGGTGGTGCGACCACCTAGCTGCTGGCCTGGGGAGGAGCGCCGAGTCCCCTGGGCCCCCAGCAGGACCGGGACTGGGCCCGACGTGGAGAGGGAGCCTGTCCGAGTCTGCCGCCCTCCTCACCGTCCAGCTCTTGGCCTCTGCGGCCCTTGCTGCTGGGCTCTCCCCACAGATCATCTGGCCCCAAGAGCCCCTCACCAGCCCCTCCAGCAACTTCCTGCTCACGTCCCCCAGGCACGCTGGCCCCTGCTCCCAGGACAGTATCTGTCAGGATGCATCCCTGATCCTTTCTCTCCATCACAGAATCACCCCAAAATGGAGACCACAGTGCAGGGGGGAGAAAGGAGGAAACAGGGTCCCTAAAGGATGTAGAAGGTGTCTTAGACTCCCCCTCACTCCGTCTCTCCCCCCCAAACCAATGCAAACAACTTCCTTTTGGCAAGAGAAAGGCACAAGTCAGGTGCCTCTTAAAACTCGGTGGAAAAATCAGTGAGACATATGATTCTTTTTTTAGGAGGAAGAAGAATATTATGAACTCATTCTCCCGGAAAATCGCGAGGAAGGGCTGTCTCAGGATCCTACACAAGACGGGTCAGGAGGTAAAACATGTTTCCAGCAGACATAAACTTAGAGAGGCATGGCCGGGGGACCTGTGAGGTGCAGGGGGCACGCTGGGAAAGGCAGCAGGAGTTCCTCCTGTCAGAGATTTGCCCACCCGGCGACCATCGAAGGGCGTTTGGGCTGGGCCTCTCTTCAACATGGCCAGATAGAAGGGAAAGGCCCCTGATGGGCGCAGTGGGCCGAAGGGGTGACGCACAGCACCAACTGCCCCTTCACTGAGTCTCAGGAAGGATGTGCTGAGTGGGTGTGAAAAATGACTCGCCCCCGGCCTCCGTGTGGGCATCTTGCTGGCTCAAGTGTGAGAGCTCTCAGGGTCACGAGGAGTGCAAAGCACTAGTGAACAAGCAGGATGCACTCAGGTGCCCCCAGGACCGGGCTCCGTCTTCCCAAGGGGCTCCCTCCCCACAAAAGCTGTTGCATCAGGGTCAAGGGCTTAACTTTCATGGCTCAACTTCACCATCTAGCCTGAGGAAACAGAATTTAGGAATATAGCAATGCCGGAAACCCATCCACTTTCCTGGCCAGAAGAATTGATTTGTGATCCATCATGCATTTCAACAGGACTGATTTTTTTTTTTTTACGATATGAACTTCAGTGACCTGAGCCATTGAGAGAAAGCCATATTAATAAGCCGCACAGGAAAATTACAATACAAGTGCCGACACCTGATTTCCCTTTTTTTGCAGCAATCGAGATTAAGCATTACTTTAAAAATCTGGCTTTAAAGTCCAATGACGTGGGCACCTCCAGGCTTGCCCAGACAGGAGACCCCTGTCTCCCTCCAGCTTCGCATTGGAGGGTGGAGATGAACACTGCACCTTCCCTGCTTCTGTGAAACTCCCACCCATTCACTCAAATTCCTTTCAAGCCACCTGAGGGAAGCTGGAGGGAGCCAATATCACCTAGTCAAAACTGGTCGGAGGGTCAGGCAGCCAAGGGAGAAAGGCAGCAGAAACGCGCTGCTGGGAGGTTTGGAAGGAGGCGGTGCCAATCCTACTTTCAGGAGGCCGGGGCTCTGTCACGGAGAGACATCAATGTCTTCAATGTGGAACAGACTTGGAAGCCGGCTGGGGTTGGGCTCTCCTCTATGTGCTCTGGCTCCTGGGAGCCCATGAGAAGGGAATTCCCTTCCTGCCCTCCAGCTCCGGTCGTTTCTAAAACATCTGGACATTGGGTTTCTAAGTATTAGATTGGCATGACAAAGCTTCTCTCCGCTGATGGCTCTGAACGTTCTGCTGGGTGAGAATGTCCAGCCCCAGCTCCAAGGATGTAGCTTAAGAATGTGACCCCAGTGTGCAGCTGTGCTGTGGAGCTGTGGGTCGGGCTGAAAAGAATCCACCCTCACAACACTCCTCGCTGGGAAAACTAAAGGTAATGTGACGTGGTCGATCACGTCAGGGAGAGGACCGACACAGAGGCTGCGTGCTCTCAATTTCACCACTCTTCCTGAGAAGGGTCTCCAATCAGAGGTACTTGAGGAAGCTCAGGGTCCCAGGTCATGATGGGATGATTCCCACATAGGTGACCCTGAGAAGAGGGCTCAAAACCTAAACATAAAATGTAGCTTTCTACTATATCATCCAGCAATTCCACTTCTGGGAATATAGCCCAAAGAATTGAAACAGATGTTGAACAGATGTGCATTAAGGCTCATAGCAGCATATTGACAATAGCAAAAAGGTGGAAACAACCCCAAAGTCTATATATATATATATATATATATATATATATATATATTCATATATATATGAATAAACACAATGTGGTCTACACCTACAGTGGAATATTATTCAGCCTTAAAAAGGAGGGAAGTTCTGACACACGCGACAACGTCGATGAACCTTGAAAACATTATGCTAAGTGAAATAAGCCAGACACAGTAGGGCAAACATTGCCTGACTCCACTTACATGAGGTCCGTAGAAGAGTCAAACACACAGAGACGGAAAGAACAGGGCTATCAGGCGTTAGCAGGAGGGAGCAATGGGGCGTTAGCGCTTAACGGGGACAGGGTTTCAGTTTGGGAAGATGGAAAATTCTTGGGCTGCATAGTGGTGATGACTGCACAACAAAAAGAGAGAGGGAAGGAAAGAATGTGAGTCTAGGGCACGTCTCAGATGCTGACGCCGTCTTCCCTTCTCCTGATCCCCGCCCCCCGGACATTCTGCCCCTGGTGAGGCTAAAGTGGGTGGATGGGCTCTAACCCCGGTCTCCCACCTTCTCTTGATGCCTCCAGGGCTGAGGGAGGATGAAGGGACCCCGCAGAGGCTGAGGCTCATCCTGGTGGGAAAACCCGGAAGCGGGAAAAGCGCAACGGGAAACAGCATCCTCGGCCGGAGAGTGTTCGAGTCCAAGGTCAGCACCGGGCCCGTGACCAAGGCCTTCCAGCGGGGGCGCCGAGCGTGGGCGGGGAAGGAGCTCGAGGTCATCGACACCCCCGACATCCTGTCCCCGGGGGCGGCGCCGCGAGGGACCGCTCGGGGCGCCTGCGAAGCCATGGCCTTCTCCTCGCCGGGGCCCCACGCGGTGCTCCTGGTGACGCAGCTGGGCCGCTTCACCGAGGAGGATCAGGAGGGGGTCAGGTGCCTCCAGGAGCTCTTCGGGGCGGGCATTCTGGCCCGCACCATCCTGGTGTTCACGCGGAAGGAAGACCTGGACGGCGGCTCCCTGGAGGAGTACCTGCGAGAGACCGACAACCGGGAGCTTGCCAGGCTGGACGTCGTGTGTGAGCGGCGACACTGTGGCTTCAACAACAGGGCGCAGGGGGCGGAGCAGGACGCCCAGCTGAAGGAGCTCATGGAACAAATCGAAGCCGTCCTGTGGGAGCACGAAGGCCGTTATTACAGCCACCAGGCTTACCGTCAGTCCCAGCGCGACGTCCTGCTCCAGCGAGAGCCGGCGGGGCGGGTCCCCCAGGGCCAGGGCTCCGAGGAAGGGCGCAGCGAGGAGTCCTGGTGGCAGGGACTGTGTCGCATCCGGAAGGAATCTGGGCGCACTGACACACAGCCCCTGGGGAGGCCGCCCATCTGAGACGCGCTGGATTCCACGCAGCCACGGCTGCTTCCTGCCAGCCTCCCTCGGCCCCGGAGTCTGCCTTCCAGCCCCTCACTTGCTCTCTCCGTCCCACAGGTCACTGACCCTCCCAGTGTCCAGGGCAGGGTCTGGGGTGGCGAGCGGTGTGCGGGCTCCTGAGTTCGCTGGTCCTTCATCACACCTTCCAGAACACGTGGGCCCTCCCTCCTCTGTGCCCCTCGATCCTCACGTCTCCTTGGCATTCCGAGTCTGCAATAGAACACCGATAGGACCACAGCTTCCTGCGGGCAGGCCCGTGCCTCATTCGCCCATGTAACTCCCACAGCATCCTGGCCACTGAAGTCACCACTTAAACGTCGATGTAGCAAATCAGTGTGGGATGTCGAACAGGTGCCTCTGCATCTCTTGGGCTGTGTCCTTGCCCGCTAAGCGGGCAGGCATGATGACTTTTAAGGCCCTGTGCCATGTGGGGCAGGACAGGCACTGGGCTGGGGAGGAGAAAGCAAGTAGAAACGGGAGGGGTAGAAGGCGCAGCCCTTTAATTCACTCTTGAAAGAGGCCACCCAATCGCAGCAAAGGAGCCCCGTGGGAACCTCTTGGTGGGAGGATGAGCAGAGCGGGGTGGGGGTATCCAGGGGGCCAGGTCTGGTCAAGAAATGGAGCCTAGACCTGGCTGCAGGACATGGAGGCCCCCGGAGGTGCCAAGTGGGCTTGGGCAGAGAGGAGCACTTCCCTGAGGCAGACTTGGACTAGGGAGGTCACACACCTGTTACTGCCCCTTGTGATGCCTGCCGTCCGGCTGTAGAGAACAGAGGCGATGTTCAGCCCTGCCTCTGCTTCACCTGCAACTGTTTCCCTTCTCCCTTGAGAATGGGGAGAAAGTGTGGGTGGGGTGTGTCTTGGTGTGTAGGTGGGTCCCCAGCAAGGTATTTTGGTGCACAGAATGGGAGGAGGCAGAGAAGAAAGGGAAGCTGCAAAGGAAAGAAGCAGGTGAATGATGTAAGACGTCCTAGGGAACAGCCTGCCACGCTGATGGGGAGAGCCCTGCAACACGCGGCTGTCGTCTTCTCCAGACGCAGCGGACGCCTAAGAAAGCTTAAGCATTTCTTTTGCTAAAAGATTCAGACAAGTGTCTCGAGGCAGAACAGAGACTTATTTTGGTGTATGCTTACGATAGCCTTTGTGCCAGATCATTTATTAAGTAGGTGATCCGCGTCCCGCTGAACTGGAACGCAACGTTTATCATATGTTAAGTTTTCATATTCCCTAAGATCTCTGTCAGGATTTTCGATTCTGATCTTGTCTTCTGACTTTTCTACTCCTGCATGAATAAAACACGGATTTGATTAGAGTGGCTTTGATTATAATGTGACACACTGATTTCCTCCCCAGTCTCCATTTTTGTATTTCCTTTGTTATTTTCGGGCATTTATTCTTCTGTGTGAAAGTTAAAATCGCTTTGTTTAATTTTCATAAAAGAATCTTGTTGGGATTCCAGTTGGAATTGTCTTACATTTATGTATTAAATTTGGGAGGATTGGAAGTAAGATAAGTTAGAGAAAGACAAGTACTGTGTAATATATATCACTTATATGTGGAATCTAAAATGTCAAACCTGTTTAAAGAAAGAGTAGAACGGTGGTTACCAGGAGGTAGGGGCACAGGGGATAAGACTGGTGGTATTTAAGGGTACAAACTTGTAACAAGCACGAAATAAGCCATAGAGATCTAAGGTACAGTATATTGAATGTAGACAGTAACATTGTACTCTAAGAATGTGGTGTGATGAATATTGTTACAACAGCAGCCATACACCCTGCACACCTTAAATTTACACAATGTTAAAAGAAAATCTCTCAGTTACATTAAAAATCTAAAACAAAAAAAGTTGGGAGAATTGGTAAATGCCTCCAGGATAAGTGAATTAAGGCCATCTTGTTTCTAAGAGAATAGACTCGTGACTTATTGAAGTAAAATCATTTGCATTTCCTTTAGGAGAAGAAGATAAATTTCTTTAATTTAGGTACTTTTGTTTGAACTCTGCTGGCTTGATTGATTTCATAATGGAAAATACAAGCACCTGACCAAATGACACCCATCCAGTGACTCTAAATGGCACGTCACTCAAAACATGTCATTCATTAAAAATTCTAAAGGAATTGTTTAAAATTATATCGAATATGGGGTTTTCTCTCCTTTATTACTAAAAATCAGGGAAAATACCTCCCACGACTTTTCAGAAGGAGGGATAGATGTTGCTTCATGCCATCACTCCCTCAGCATCAGAGAACGGGGAAGGCATGTGTCGGTATGTGCTGGAAACTCCATGGTCTGTGTACCAATAGGAAAGAAGTGGTGTGGGTGAGGGTGGGGGCAGGGGGAGGAGAGAGGGTTGTCTTGGCCAAGGCTGTGAAAATAGTGAACTTTGGAATTCATTATTCTCAAAAAATATCTCTACACTGGAGCAAAGCATGAAAAACACAGATCTGGAGAATCCGAAGTGCCCAGTGAGCACGTGGGCTGCTTCCTCCTTGGTGGGTCAAAGCAGCGGCTGAAACCCCAGGGAAGGTTTCCAGCTCCCAATCCTCCCGTAATGACATTCATACACTATGTAGAAAATTCAAAATAATGAGAATTTCTAAACAACTGTTAGAAGATACTGAAAAGTGACCAAATACAGGGAGACACTATAAGGAACTTGACAGTTAACATAAGGGGCCATGGAACTGCCACTTTTTTTTTTTTTTTTTTTTTTGCGGTACGCGGGCCTCTCACTGTTGTGGCCTCTCCCGTTGCGGAGCACAGGCTCCGGACGCGCGGGCTCAGCGGCCATGGCTCACGGGCCCAGCCGCTCCGCGGCATGTGGGATCTTCCCGGACCGGGGCACGAACCTGCGTCCCCTGCATCGGCAGGCGGACTCTCTTCCCTGGTGACTGCGCCACCAGGGAAGCCCGAGCTGCCACTTTTATGTGGCTTTTCCCCCCGAGAGCACTTCCCCATCTTGCTGACCCAGGGATATCGCTCAAGCAGAAATTCACAGTGACCTGAGAGTAAGAGGATTCAGTTTGGGGGCAGCCAGAGAGGGCAGAAATTGATGGAGAACTCCCAAAAGGAGCCACACAGGGGGGTGGGTGGGAGCATTAGAAAGTCTTCATATAAACTCCCTTCAAGTCTTTGGCTGACCCATGAACGGCAGTCTCTGAAGGGTCCAGGGGAAACTTTTTTTGGAAGGCTGAAAGAGCTAGTTAGAGATTTCAACAGTTGCCCTCAGCAGCAAAGACAAAATTTGAGATTCCGGTCCACCACGTATTCCACTGAAATACCAACGCGAGTAGAATCCCATCAGGACTAAGGGACTTGCCCTAAAAGAGCAAGATTGGAATAGCCCCTCGCTAATGACGTCGACAACCAAGCCTTCCCAAGTTCAAAGGGATCTGCCAGGAGTTTAAGTGCCTGCTAGAGCGAACACAGTACTATTCAGAAGAGCATAATAATACCCAGAGTCCCTACAACATGCTATCGACAATATCCTGTAAACTATTAGACATTCTCCTTTTCTAACATAAGGATAGAAAGCAATAAAATTTCCCTCTACACATGTTTATCTACATCTCACAAATTTTTGTGTGTTCTGTTTTCACTCTCACTTAGTTTATAACGTTTTGCATATTCTTTGTGATCTCTGTTGTCACTCATGGATTATTTAGGAGTATGTGTTTAATTTCCAAATATTTGAGTATTTTCTAGAAATTGCAATATCCAATATGGTAGCCACCAGCCATATGTGGTTATTGAGCACTTGAAATGTAGCTGGTGTACCTGAGAAATTGAATTTTAACTTTTATTTCATGATAATTTGTTTTAATTTAAATTTAAACACTGAAACACTGTAAAATATTTTACCATGAAACACAGCTTTGTTGTTTGGGTAGAAATACACTTCACTCTAACTGTTGTGTCACATATTGTTGCTGTATTGCAATGTAAATTTTGGCCACGTTTATTGTTTCTAGTATGAAAACTTACGTACATCATTGATCTAGTCAATGTCAGAAGATTGATTCCCTTTGAACAATCTTCCTAATGCAGTGATGTAATACTTTTATTCGAATACTTTGTGTAGACAGCATGAGTTATAGTGATACCTGTCTACATTGTAGTAGATAATGACCATTAAATTTAAATACGGTTTATTATTTTATTTATAATAGGGTTGAGTTAAATCTTAATTTAAAAATAAGTATGGACAATATTTAAACTTTAAAATGAAGGCATGATATTGATGCAGAATGAATGGAGATGACTAAGCAGGTAGTAAAACTGGAACAGGAGAGAGAAAAAGAGACTGGAAGATGTGTTATAACATTCACAGTGGCAATTGCAATTTGCTGCAGTGTAGCAAAACCAAAAAAGAAAAAAAAAAAGCTGTTAGAGACCTTTTCAGCAAACACATACAGGATTTGATAAAATGTTTCCTCTCAACCATCAAAAACAGACTTGACAACTGAAGGCAGAATTAAATGTCCAACAAAAACCTCTAGACAACTTTTAATAGGCTCTGAGCTTATAACTTGGGCCAGGTGTAAAACAGTTTGGATTACTGCATGAAAAATAAAAACACTTTTAGTTGGAGAGATGGTGAAAACAACTTATTACTTTGGTTATGGAAAGTTGTGTTTTTTTTTTTGCGTTACGCGGGCCTCTCACTGTTGTGGCCTCTCCGATTGCGGAGCACAGGCTCCGGACGCGCAGGCTCAGCGGCCATGGCTCACGGGCCCAGCCGCTCCGCGACACGTGGGATCTTCCCGGACCGAGGCACGAACCCGCGTCCCCTGCATCGACAGGCGGACCCTCAACCACTGCGCCACCAGGGAAGCCCTATGGAAAGTTTTACTGCAAATTTTTAAAGAAAAGACTAAAAATTCTAAAGTATGCAAAACACGAAAGACCTTCCATCAAGGCACCAAACAATTGCCCAGAGAAGGCAAGACTTTTAAAATAATATCAAAGATGAATTGATTTAAGGTTTGAAAAATTGCAAGCCTCTTTCTTTAGAGCTATATGAGAAGTGTGACATAAGACATGATCCGAATGATACTTTGAGTATGTCTTAAAGTCGTCCCACGTCTAGGAAAAGATGTAAACTCAGGGCAAAAAAAAAAAAAAAAAAAAAAAATTCAAATTAGGGGTATAGATATTTTTACATCCTTCAAACCTGTCAGAGGAGAATTTTAATAGATACTTGGCACAAATTGCTCGTGATGGAAGCACATGCAGTAATCTCCAGTCTCACACTTGTACTCTGCGCCCCAGAATTCCCGGACCATACGCTCTTCTCCACTTCTGGATCCTGCTTTATTTTGCCTTGACTGTTTCCAGTAACATTTCATCTCTCTCCACTTATACAGAGTATTCGATTAGGAAAACTGAAGCCAATCTAGGTACTAAAAGTAGGATGAACTTTTTGTTTTTCCTTCTAAAATGGTAAAAAAAAAAAATTTTTTTTAAGTTGCCTTTAGATACATTAGATTGGTGAGCGTATGACTTTCATCCACATCTTTCTTTTTCTTTTCTTCTTTTCATCTTTATTGGAGTGTAACTGCTTTACAATGTTGGGTTAGTTTCTGCTGTACAACAAAGTGAATCAGCTACATGTATACATATGTCCCCATATCCCCGCCCTCTTGCGTCTCCCTCCCACCCTCCCTATCCCACCCCTCTAGGTGGTCACAAAGCATCGAGCTGATCTCCCTGCGCTATGCGGCTGCTTCCCACTAGCTATCTGTTTTACATTTGGTAGTGTGTATATGTCAATGCTAAAAGTTGGATGAACTTTTAGTCCAAGGAATGAAAGGCTTGCCCTGGCCTGGGGAGCAAGGTGGTGTGCTGACCTGGGTGATTTTCAGCAGCTATGAGCTGTGAAACACACCGCTGTCTCCCGTAGTCTATTTGTAATGGTTGCCATGTGCTCCTTCTCCAGCAAGTTCCAAATCTTGTGGGAGTGCTTCTCATTGGCAGACTGTAACCCGGACCTGTAGGGAAAGGGATGATAAGGAACGTTGGCCCGGGCTCCTTCCCTGAGATGCAGAGGACCCAGGAAGAATCAATGGTGCCATGTTTACAGCACTCAGCACAGCTGAATAATTCAGATGGAAGGATTCACCTTGTATCTGACCTTAGGGAAAGCTTTCCTATCTCATCCACGACATCGAATAGGAGTTACACCTATCTGATGCTGGGTATGCCTGGGACAAAGTATTAAAATATTATCTTGAATTTTCGTTTCAACATGTACTCCCTCAGTAGTGAGTGGCAGCTAACTCTTCCTGTTCACTCCTGTGTACCAACTTGCTGGCATACATGAGGCCCTCACTAAATATTTTTTCACCCTACCCCTTGAAGAGTTGGTGAAACTTGGCTCAAGTTACATTTCCACAGCATGGAGAGCCCCAAATCTTTCTTGTTCTTTCTGGGAATTTCCTGAGCTCACTTCTTTATGCTTCCCTCTACTTTCTCAGTCGTGTACTCCTGTTCTCTATTTGACCCAATTTCATGAAGACCCAAAATTCACTTCTTTAGCTGGTTTCCACAATAACCATGGATACTAAGCATCTTGTACGCTTTGGCATCTTTCCTAGTGATTTTGAAACTCATGGGGAGGGTCCCACGGGCAGCAGTGGGCGTTATTACATCAAGTCGACTGCCTTCCCTCTAGGTTGGAAAGAGGAAGTGCTAATCCCTCCAGAACCCAGGAGGGAGAAACTCTGGAGTGACACTTCATAAATGATCTCCCTCTCACGAAAGGCAGAGCGATTGATCTGTTTGGGGATGTTAAAAATGTTAGGAGAGCCATTAGACCCATTAGACCACTTCCTGCTATGAGTTTTATTTTTCAGAAACAGGATACAAACGGCCCTCTCAACCTTTTGACCTGCTGTGATCAGATATGACCAACACTTTTGGTTCCTTGTTTCATCCTATAAGCAGACCAAAAACGTCCTCTTTCTGGTGGTCCAGAGGAGTCTTGCTTTTTGGGTTTCACCTTCTCAGACTATGACTCTTTGGTTGTCAGGTGGCCCCATTATGTGAAACTAGCTCTCTTCCATTTCAGGGAATAGAAGGAAGACTCCTAACTTAGGTTTTTCATCCCTGCTCTGGTCTCCACTTCACCTTTACCAGGGAGTCCTAGAATTCTGGTAACAAGATGGTATTTAGCTTTATTTGATTCAGTTCTTTGTGTGTATAGTTTTCCTGCAGAATCCTGGAGGGGAGAAGGGTCTTTGGCTCCCTGGCTCTGGCTGGTAACATTTGGAGCAGGGGAAATGCCTTGAGAATTAGTGAAGTGACTTTCCCTTTTTACTCGAGCACAGGGTGTCTGCTCCAGTGTAATCACCCTCAAAGTGTATTCCTGGAGCAGCGAGGTCGGCAATGCCGGGGAACTTGTTAGGAATGCAGATTCTCAGGCCCACCGACTCAGAAACTTTGTACGTTAGCAAGTCTTCCGGGCGACGCTGACGCATGCTAATGCTCCACAAAATACAGAAAAAAACCTGAATAATCAGATTTTAATATTTTTCAAAATACTTATAGAATTTTGTCGAAAGATGACAACCTTGTCAAGCTGGGTGTTTTCTCTAGAATGGATGGTCTATATTCTATCACTTCTCCAATTTGCATAAAAAGGTTTAGGCACTAAGCGATAACATTTTACACGGTAGAAGTCCAGCTAATAAGAGTTGAGAACAGCTCCTCTTATAGGCGAAAGGAAACAGGAAGGCAGAGGAATCAAGCCATCAGATATGTGTCCTAAATTTTGTCTCTCCAAGTTCAGGAGACAAGAGGTATATTAGATAGTTAAGTTCTGGTCACTTCTTGAGCTAGGATCTGGGGAACACCCTCTGAGAAAAGCCTTTAAACATGGATGTCACCCTATGTGGTCCTCGTCTCAAGGATGGAAACACTTTCCGTTTCTATCTGGTTTGGCTGCTCCCCGGTACTTTCTAGCATTTGATTCTTCGTAGTTTATCCAAAGTTTATCTGTAGGATACTTAGTATGTTACAAGCCTCTGTCCTTTTGGAACCAGACTCAAGTTCTGAGGTTGTATTCTCTTTCCTTGGTTTGTATGTAGAATGAACAAGAGTTTAGGATTATAGGAAAGTTTGGTTGGGAATTGGCAAAGGAATTCACCACGAGGGTGGGAGTGAGGTCGCTCTAGAGCCAGGTGTAGAGCAAACTCGCCCCAGCTGCATCTGGCATGTGCTGCTAGTCATCTGCTTACTAGCATTTACCCCTCCTGTTCACTAACAAAACTACAATTTTGCTTATAACTGCAACGTACCCGTGTGAAATACTGAATTGCACAGTGTTTCTTGCAGCTGGGGGTAACCATATGCCCAAGAGGTAGTAGCAGAAGCCCTGTGGACATTTCTGGGTAGCCTTTGCTTTTGTAATAGATGTGCCATTCTGTCTTCCTTCTTGTGTCTGTGTTCTTTCCACCCGCAATTCAGACATGAGGCTGAAGGTGAAGCAGCCGTCTTATCACTTTGAGGACAAAAGTTACTTGCAAGTAATGGTGGAGAAAAAAATCAGGTTCTTTGGGTAGTTACATGGGCTCTGAACTTACCAGCCGTAAACCCCTTGTATCACAATTGAACCCTTTGTTAAGCTACTTTGGTGAAGTTCTCTTCCATGCAACCAGACATAGCCTCCAGCTTATATTCTAGGGCTGAATGAGCGTCACTGCTGGACCAGCCACAGAGATTTTAGACCATCAGGAGCTGTGGTGAAGTCAGCCAGGAGACCCTCAAAGGGCACTGCCTGGAGTGAGAAATTAATTCACTTGGTGACTTTACACCAGCTTGTGGACTTTCTTGTTGGGGACCAGCAGGGCTGCAGAGGCTTGACAGACATGGGATGTCACCCAACAAGTAGAGGAGACAGGGACTGAGGCTTGGAGACCCCATCTTTCTCCGCAGATCACAATGTCACAGAAGAAACCCATCCCCCACTGAAGGAAAGAAATACGATGGTTGCAAGGAGTCTCTAAGTCACCTAAATGGAGATTGAACACCGTCTAAAGTGGCTCTTTAGCAGATCCGATTGGACTGGTTTTTAAACAAGAGTAAATATTTAGTTATATATTTTCCCTAGAAGTAATGGATGGGATCTAGGAAAGAGTATAAAATTATAGGCAAATTAAACATGTACATTTTCTATTTGTGTCCTAAATGTAGTATATGTTTAGTTTTGCCTCGTAGGCTGTTTCCAGTGAATTCCAAATTGTTCCACAAGAAGCAACTGACTTATATTCTCAGAGGACTCGTTTCCACAAGCTTGCTCAAAGCATTTTTTCTGCAAAGGCAACTATTATCTCAAGAGGAATTAAAAATAGAGTTAAAGTTTCCATATCTCATTATCCTTTCTCACAAATCCTATATCAGAGATATAATGCCTAAGAAAATGTATGCCCTACATAACATAGCCATTGTGTATATGAAGCAAAAACTACAGAAAATGCAAGGAGATATGGATTAACAGATCCTAATAATATGACTTGAATATAAACTTGTCAGAAAAGACAAATCACGTAGACAAAAAATAAGTAAGGAGACAGAAGAATAAACATAATGAAGAAAGTAGCTCTCTTGGATTTATAGAAAATACATTCTTTTTGCGTAATATCAGAGAATACACCCTTTTTCAAATGCACATGGAACATTCACAAATATTGATCATATATTAATATACGTTAGCAAACATCAGTGAGTTCCATGAAGTAGAAATAATAAAAACAACACTTTCTGATCATGATGAGATAAAACCAGAAATTACATTTGGAAAAAAGTCCTTCCATCGAGAAATGAAAACACCTTGTATTAAACAACTCTTGTTGAAAAGAAAAATACAAACTGAGGCTTTAGAATTTCTTACAGATCATACTAATAAAAATACTAAATGTCAGAAGCTATAGGCTTCATTTAAAGAAGTGATCAGAGGGCTTCCCTGGTGGCGCAGTGGTTGAGAGTCCGCCTGCCGATGCAGGGGACACAGGTTCGTGCCCCGGTCTGGGAAGATCCCACATGCCACGGAGTGGCTGGGCCCGTGAGCCATGGCCACTGAGCCTGCGCGTCTGGAGCCTGTGCTCCGCAACAGGAGAGGCCACAGCAGTGAGAGGCCCACGTACAGAAAAAAAAAAAAAAAGAAGTGATCAGAGTAAAAAGCATTGCACCAAAAACTTCTTCAACTAAAAAAAAGAAGAAAATGAATTAAATTCTCACTTCCACAAAAGCTAGAAAAAGTACAATAAGGTAAACGAAAAGAAAGTACAAGTATGAAAGACAAAAATTAATGTAGTGGAGAAAAAATACACCTAATTAATAAATCAAAATCCTGGTTTATTGAAAAAATTTTAAATTAACAAACTACTCATTAACTTGTTCAGGAGAAAAAGAGAAAAGGGCACAAATAAAACTTCCAAAATGACAAGAGGAACAACCATTGAAATTGAAGACAATTTTAAAATTTAGAACCTTTTTGCAAATAAATGTGGAAACCTAGAAGAAATGGATAATTTCCTAGGGAAATGCAGATTACCAAACTTATCTCCATTAGAGAAAAAATTTATTTTTAAAAATATTTTTTAAAGGTTTTTTGATGTGGACCATTTTGAAAGTCTTTACTAAATTTGTTACAATATTCCTTGTTTTATGTTTTGGTTTTTTGGCCCCAAGGCACGTGGGATCTTAGCTCCCCAACCAGGGATCAAACCTGCACCCTTTGCATTGGAACGTGAAATCTCAACCACTGGACTGCAAGGGAAGTCCCTAGAGAGAGAAAATAGACCAGTGTACATGGAAGAATTAGAGAAAGCTATTAAGGAACCACATCACAAAGTAAGCACCAGGGACAGACTGCTATGCATGGAAATTCTTCCAAACCTTCTAAGTCCAGATAGTTTCCGTGCTCTTTAAATTGTTGCAGAGCATCGAAAACGATGAGAAATTTCCGAATTGCTTTTTGAAAACAAATATAACATTGATACCTAAGTCTAATAATGATGGTACAAAAAGATAAAACTATAGAGCCGTATCTCTTGTGAATGTCAACACAAAAATGCTAAATAAAATATTAGCAAACAGGTGCCAACACACCAAGAATGTGATACATCCTGACCAAGAGGGATAGAAAACAGAAATGAAAAATTGGTTCAATATTGGGAAATCTATTCATATCATTCACCATGATAATTCTCATGGATGATTTTTTAAAAGCCTTTAATGAAATTCAACAGCCATTCATGATAAAAACCCTCAAGAAAATAGTGATTGGGGGATACTTGTTTAACCTGATTACACACACACACGCGCGTGTGCACACACACACAAATACATGTACTACTGTAGCTCAGCAGCTATCTCACTTACCTAATTGGGAAACACTGAGGGCGTATCCAGGAAGAAAGCAAGTATACCCACCCACTACTAATCCACATTATAATGGAGGTTTTAGCAAATGCAATTTGACAAGAGCAATCAATTAGGGGCATAAGAATAAGTAAAGGAGAAGTGATACACTGTGGGACATCCACAAGATGGAATACTAGTCAGCAATAAAGGAGAACAAGCTCTTGGTTCACGCAGCTTGAATGATTCTCAAGATCATTATGCTAAGTGAATGAAGCCAGTCTCAAAAGGGACTTTGTTTTACTTATCTCTAGATTCTCAGCTCTCGTATAAAACCTACCTACCACCAAGTACAAACAACCAATGAATGTTAATAGATAGATGAATAGGTATGAACTCCCAAAAGTCTTGAGAGAAGAGGACATGCTTCATTCTTCTATTGTATTAATCACAATGCATAGTTTCATTCATCTGTCTGCCTTCTGCCCTGGGAGGCAAATAGGCAAAACTGCTCTCAGGATATGTCACACGGGCTTCTCATTTCCTAACTGCTAGTCAAGAGCAAAACATTTTTCTTTGTCTCATCTACAGCATTAACTCGGAGGCAGGGGTAAGAATAATTGAATGCATTTACACAGAAAATGTATTTACTTTCTCTTGGGAGGTATATGTGGTTCTTTGGTTGAATATTTGTTAACAGAAGGTTGTAATACAATAGCACGTTAAATTCATATCTCAGAATTTTGACTAAAACTGCAATGATGAAAACAGTAGAGACAGAGATCACCCACCTTCTGCAGAGTGAATCCAAACCTCTCTACTCAGAGTAGCTACCTCTAAAGGAGTCACGTGCTTCTTTGCACGGTGCTTCTCATATGCGTGAGCCTTTGCTAATTTTTATTAAGTGTACAGTCTAAACTCCTTTGTGTTTGGGGGAAATCATGGAGAGGCATATGCCCTAGTTTGAGCAAAATGGGTTAGGACATGGAGAAGACGATTTTAAGGTGACAGAGCAAGGAGAGTTGGCATAGGTCACATATGACCACCAGAACACGTTGGTAGAACATGGAAAAGTGCTTTGGGGAAGCCTAGAAATTATTAGGTGAAGAGTACTCAGTAGAAGAGTAGAAAAGGGATAGGGACTTAGCTATTTTTATCCATATATTAAAAAGAATTGTTGCATCAGGAAAGCCACAAAGGTCTCAGAAACGTAGGTCACGTGTAATTTCTATCAACACATAATGAATGAAACCAAGGGCAATGTAGTCTCTGACTGTCAGAGGTGTTGAGAATGTGGCTCAAACCTTCCAGGGAAAAGGAGAAAGGGAGAAGTCTAGAGGGTAGACCAAGACTACTTCCAAAATCATCTTGAACTTTTACAAAAGACTATAATTCATCCCTGTGCTCTTAGAAGAAATAGTGGTAGTATTTTCCAAAAAAAAAAGATTCCATTTTGTACAAATATGAGAGAACAGAAAAGTTTTATTATAATAACAATAAGCAAACAATTCAACTGGGTGGGACAGCAGTTAGTTTCCCAAGAAAAGGAGAGAACTGGTTATTCAGCAAATTGGTTGGTGTTGGTCAAAGAGTTTCTACAGATACATCTGAATATACCAAACATTGTTCTCTTATCTGTTGAATCTCTACCTTTCACTCTTCCTCGCATTTCACATAGTTGAGTTCTGAAAGATCTACCTTCCAGACAACTCTGTTCGTCAATGGGTGGATGATAAGGAACAATTGAGTCCTTCTGTAAAATTGTAAGTAAACAAATTTCCATTCATCTACAAAGAATTCTATAAACATCTCCATCTATAAGCTTAACTAATGCAAAGAACTGATCTTTCTCATAAACTATAAGGTTAAGATGATCACTGTGATCCTGAGGGTAAAATAAGTGAGACGAAACCACAGGGGGAGATTACCTACCACTCTAGAAAGAATCTAGAGGAGAAACATTTACTAGGGATAAACAGAGAAAGCTTGGGGTCATTTTCTTTGGTCTCCTGCATTCCTTCTCTCTGTGTCTCTGAGAAAGAATTCACAGTTAGGGAGCATCAATACGTTGTGCTTTGGAGTTTCACAGACTGAGAGTTTGTCCCTCCCCTGTTAAATCAATCAACATATACCAATTCCCAGCAGTGAGCTTTACTCTCCTTAGTCCTGAGAGTCTGAGAGACAGAAAAACGAGAATGCTCTGACTTACATGGGGCAGGGCCAGCTGAAAATATGCAGGAAGTATAGACATATTTTCATGAAGTTGGATCTTAATGTTTAATCCTCAAACAGAGAGAAAACAGAAGAAACAATCTTCAACAGGAGTAAGATGAATTCAACTATCCAGCTCTGATTCTCAACTTCGTGTCTGGCATTTTGCTGCCTTGCAGCACAGAAAGCCTCCCTTTCTGCCAACTCCCTGTTCATTTGCATTACTTGCTTTTGCCGTTCTAGTTCATCCCCCAGCATTCTGATTTTCTCTTCGTACTCCTGTCTTATCTGCTCTTTCTGTCTCTCTAGCTCTGCTCTGTAATTTTCTTGTATCACTAGGATTTGTTTCTGAATCTCCTCCTCGGCCCTTTGGTACGTGTTGTTCGTGAAGCACCTGCCTTTGCACTCTGCGACCACGCGCTGAACCAGGACCAGCAGCTGCTCCCTCTGGTTCTCCTGCTCAGCTCCCGTCGCCCTGTTGTTGAACACACAGTAGCGATCTCCGAACTTGTCCATCAGCTCTTGAATGACTTTTGGAGCTTCCTTTAAGTAATCATGGAAATCGGCGCCTTCCAAGTCATCTTTCCGGGTGAATAAGAGAATCATGTGTTTCCTAGCTGTCTCTCCAAACATTTTCAGGACCTTTTCCGTGGCTCTGTGGTCTTCCAGCGTGTACCGGCCCAGTGGGGTGACGAGGAGGAGAGCATGAGGCCCTGGGGAGGTCAGGGCCATGCAGCGAGCAATCTCCTTGCGAGTGTCAGCACCCTGTGCCTCTGTGTCAAAGATGCCTGGCGTGTCCACAACAACGACTTCCCTCCCGTTCCAGGTGCTGTCTCCTTTCTTACAGGACCTGGTGATGGATACTGCAGAAAAGCCCGAAGGAAACATTTTCTTTCCGAGGATGCTGTTTCCTGTTGCACTTTTTCCTGCCCCAGTCTTACCCACTAAGACGAGTCTCAGTTGTGAATCTCTGGGGTCTTGGTTTCCAAGCCCTGGCACAACAGGAAACAAAAGCCGTAGTGTTAGAAGGAACTTCAGCTGTCTCCCCTGCAAGGCTCCCGCCCACTGGTGCCCTTCTCTGTTGCCTGCTAGGGTCCTCCACACTCAAGGGATGTCTATAGAAAGCCCTCTGGGCTCGTGTTCCTCTTGCAGTATTTGGGGACTGCCCAGGTACTTTTCAGCATCCCCCCTGAGCTTCTTACTGTGACCTTGTGTAGGTAAGTAGCCCACAGAGGAGGAAACAAAATGGTTAAGAAGAGAACTCTGAGCTGCTACTGGTAGCTGTTCTTCATAAGATAACATAGGAAGTAACACAAAATTGGCGTTGCGTATTTTACTTCCTAGGAAAGTTCGAAGTTAATAATCAGAGCAGCAGAGCGTAGCAACTGAAACCTGAAGTAACGCACCAAGTCGTCTGATAGCTCTTTCCGTGTCTGTATTCAGCAGGTCTCTGCATATCTCTTTAACGTGTCTATAAAGTCAAAGTCTGCCCGATTTGTTAGGCATAGACCCAGGACCGGCGGGAAGATAAACGGCAATCACGTTTGAGAGCCTGTTTTCCCGAGAAGACAGACCCTGCCAGCCGGCCCTTGAATGTAAGACTGATTCCTGTGTGAGGAATCCTGTGTTATAACTACCTATTTCTGCTTTGAGACAATCCATACATTATCCCGCTTACACCCTTATAGACACTGTTACAAACTCCAATTCGTTTTCAGAGCTATCATCCCCAGTCACCCAGTTCCTCAGGCTAAAAATCTAGGCATCACCCTTGACTCCTCTCTTTCCCCTTCTTTCCATATCCAACCCATCACCAGGTTCTCTTGGCTCCAAATCCGTTCGCTTCTCTCTATTTTGAAGATCATCATACTAGCCCAAGTTACATCCCCGTCCATGCCTCAGTGGCCTCCTAACTGGTCTCTCTACTTCCGCTTTGGCCCTTTCAGTCTATTCTGTAAAGTGCAATAATCTTTTAAAAATATCAATCAAACAGAAGAGGGAAATTGCAGAACCTCCCACTCTGGCTTCCACAAAATCTGTAGTTCATCCCCATCTCCCACACACTTTATGGTGAAGCTTTTGCTGATCCCTGGATCCCTAAGGCAGAGTTTCTCACTTTTGATAACCAGAGTCCTGGGGTGAAGGAAGTAAATTTCCCAAAGCTGAGAACTCTGGATACGGATGGCTAAGATTACCTACGGAAAAATGTGGATGGGAGTTCAGACTATTATGTAGTTAGCATCACAATGGAAGATTCCAACCTAAGGATATCCTGAGGGCATTGGTTGACCTTAGAGACAGGGCGTAGGAAAATCATGGCTGGCGAGATAAAAAGGCACCAAGGGCCAGTGCCAACACTGCAACAATTGGCCAGTGTTGACAGCAAATGGACGGCAATCTACGATAGGTGGCAGACACAGCCATGAATTATTCCCTCTCTGTACTCATGCCTCTTGGGAATGTGGATTTGCAGCTACTCTCATCAAGAGGCTGGGTCCGTTTCTCCAACCCTTGAATCTGACTGGGCCACGTGACTTGCTTTGGACAGCAAGATCGTGCAAACATGATCAAGCAGAGACTCCAGAAGTGCTGACTTACTGTAGTTTGCCTTCTCTTTCTGCTTTTCGGAACCTTACAACTGCCCTGGACTAGCCTACTAGATGAGGGACACAAGGGCCTGTTATCCCTGTCCCCCTGGTCTGCCCAAGAGCTTGCTGACTACCAGACATGTCCATGAGGCTACCCAAGATTACCCAGTTGCATCCTGAACCACCAGCCTACCACACATGCATGAGTGAGTCTGGCTGAGATTAGCCAAGTTGATCCAGACCCAAAGACTGCCCAACTGACCCAGAAAACCAAGAGCCAGCTAAACGGTTGATGTTTTAGGCTCCTAAATTGTGGGGTGGTTTGCTAAACCAGCAGAAGCTCAAACGATATAATCAATGTCTATGGATAAGGGAGTAGAGGCAGGGCTATGTGACGAATGGAGTGATCAGTCTGTTGAATTTGTTGGTTATAGTGAGGCCACCAGCAGCAGGGAATTTAAGGAACTGAACGAGGAATTAATTACATCCACGTTCCTCCTTCCCAATCCTCTCTTGGGCTGAAGAGAGGGGCAGAGAAACAATCAGGGAGGCTACAACCCACTGTTCTGGTGTGTCCACGCTGTAGGAAGTAGCACATAAGAAACCTCACCAAGTCCGGATCAATCAGGATATTCTAACTCTCTTCCTCTTAGCTGTTTAGCTACATCATACTAGAGGGTCGAGAGAAATGAGAGAGCAGAGTAAATGAAGGGAAAATAAGAAATGTGGTTGAAAATGTTTTGCTCTTGTGCAGAGGGGGGCTGACTGACGGGACAGGAGAGACCCAGCCCTCCTCCCCCAAGCCTGGCCTGCCTAGCCCCGAGCAGCCTCTCACCGTGGCTGGTCCTGGGGTTGCTGGGGTAAAGGGCTGCCATTGTAGTTTGAATTCCTGGAAATAAAGAAAAATAACTATGTCATTTCAGGTAAATGGAGAGTAACTGGAAACTGGAAATGTCAACCTCATGTAACCAACAGTTGCTTTTTTTTTTTCATAAACTTGCTTGCTACTCGATTTCTCTTCCTCTATTTCCCAATACTTCTCCATTCTCTGTTTTCAGTCTCACTTTCAGATTGTTCATTTTTCTTTACACAAATGTAAGTGCTTCAGGGTCTTCCTTGGCACTGGTTCTGGGTGCCCTTGCCCACTCTGTTCAGTGAATTATTGCTTTGAATGCCATTTGTATGTAGCCTGCAGCCTACACCCTTCTCAGAGTTCCAAACTTTCAAATCCCATTCAACTTGTCCAGTTGGCAATTTTATGGGCATCTCACAGAGAACTCAGACAAAATGGAACCCTTGACCTCCATCTCCAGCCTGGTCCCCATTTCAGTAAACGGCACCCCCAAATGGCTCATGCAGAATCTTGGGGTCACATCCACAACACTTCCTTCCTCACTTGCTCACCAGTCTGTCACCAAATCCTATTGATTTTACTTCCAAAAAATGCAAAACTCTCCATTTCTCCCCATCTCCATGTTAATCCAACCCACTGTCATTTGATTGTAAATGTAACAGGCTCCCAACTGATACTGCATCTTCAATCCCTTCTCCACTCAATAATCAGACAGCTTTTTAAAACTGAAATTTGATTTTTTTTCCTTGCTTAAATTCCCTAATGGATTCCTTTTGCTTTTTATTTCAAATAGTTGAAAACCCTTGGAATGGTCCAAAAGGCCCTGCATGATCAATTACTCTCTCTCTCTCTTTCAAAAGGCTTGAGCCATACTGGTCTCCTCCATGTCCCCTGAATCCTCTAAGCTCCCTCCAGCTCCTAGACCTTTGGGGAATATTTCCCCCTCCCTGGAGCACTCCCACACCCATCCAATGCCCAGCTCATTTCTGCTCAGCCCTGAGGCCACAGTGTTCTGTTATTTCTCCAGAGAGGGCTTCTCCATCCCCATCACCAACCAACAAGTTAGCTCTGGTGTGGAGTTTGTGCTAGCCACACTCCAAGGGTTTCTACAGAATACGTACCACAATAGGAAGTTGTTCGTCTGATTTTTTTACTGTCTCCTCGTAGACTGTAAGCTTTGTGATGGTGAACCGTCTGTGTCTTGTCTGCCCCGTTCTTCCCCAGGGACAAGCACACTGTTGGACAAAGCATGGATCTCAATAAGTATCTGTTAAATAAATGAATTGATTAAAACAAATCCCCCTGATTCTTGCCTCCTCTCTGATTGAGCTTTACGTCCAGCCTAATCCGGCTTGTGAAAAAGATTATCCTTTCCTTATTTTTTAAAAACTTAATTCATTTATTTTTTGGCTGCATTGGATCTTCATCGCTGTGCGGGGGCTTTCTCTAGTTGCGGCGAGCGGGGGCTACTCTTCATTGCAGTGCGTGGGCTTCTCATTGCAGGGGCTTCGCTTGTTGCAGAGCACAGGCTCCAGGCACGTGTGCTGCGGTAGTTGTGGCACGTGGGCTCAGTAGTTGTGACTCCTGGGCTCTAGAGCTCAGGTCTTGTAGTGGTGGCACACGGGCTTAGTTGCTCCATGGTGTGTGGGATCTTCCCGGACCAATGATTGAACCCGTGTCCCCTGCGTTGGCAGGCAGACGCTTAACCACTGTGCCGCCAGGGAAGTCCCCTATCCTTTCCTTATTAACAGCACCTAGCATCCTTGAAACACGGTAATACGTTTTAAAGGTTTTCTTTCATTGCTACCTACTAACGTTGGGCAACGGAGAAAGCCATTTGAAGAACCCTTAGCAGATCAGATTTTAAGTAGGACAGGCTGAAATGCTAGTTGTTAAAGAAAGCGTGTCTGATAGGAAGCCAACAAATACAAATTTCAAACACTGTTAGAAAGACAGGCACTTCCTTTGAAAGTGGATTAGGAATAAGGAGTAGGAAACAACTTCTTGTAAACTGGGAGGAGAAATCACAGAATTTTAAAAAAATCAGCTTTGGGCACATAGTTGATGTTGGTGATTGATTTCAGGAGAAGGAGTAAGATACCAGAACTAGGAAAACAAAAGGTTTGGGGTGTTTCTTAAACACCATTAAGAATGGTGTTTCCATTCAGTCTGTGGACTTTCTCTTCAGCATTCTTTAATGCTGTTCTCTTTCTCCTAAATCTGATGTAAAACCAGAGGTCTGAACTTCTCTCCATACTGACGCTGGATGGCTGAATTCTCCTCCTACTGCCTACGAAAGAAGCATCCATGGATCCCCAGATTCTCCTGAACTGTAGATAGTAACATGGGCCAGCATTTCCCTCCTCCTATCTCCTAAAAGTTCCCCTTCCCCAACCCTGGGTGAAGTCCACGACGGGACTGTTCCTGAGGAGGAAGTTCCAAAGGGGCAGCTCTGAGCATATCATTAACTAGGTAAGAGAGTCTTGGATCCTGACCGTGTGCTGGCTTTGTGACACGGGGCTGCTGACTGCGCCTCTTACATCTCCTAGTGCTCTTTTCACCACCAGCTCCCCACACAGCTAATTCTGTCTGCTCAGCCAACACAAACCGTGAAAGCTTCGACTTTACTTATAAATTCTATCAATGGTGAAAACAATCATTTTTTCATACAAGTATCCTCTGAGCAGTGACTGCTGAAAGAGTTATCAATTTGTAGGGCTCAGCCTTCAAAACAGATTACTGCCTAAAATCAGCAAAGACAGGAAGCAGGAACCAATGAGAAATATATTCTGAGAGCAAGTTTGCAGGGAGTTTTAAGATATAGATCCAGAAGAGAAGTCCCCCCTCCACCAAATCACACATTTCCCTCCCTCTCTTCCCACCCCCACAAACACCCCTATTCCCTTACCTAAAAAAAATTCTGGGTCCTGCTCCCTTCTCTAACTTCGAAAGCAAAGCTAAACCAGGAGGTGACACTAAGCTATCAAGAAGCAAGAGGAGAGAGGAAGTGAGGGGAGGAGCTGTTCAAACTTGCTCGTGCAAGAGACCTGCCCACCTTATCACCCAGCAGCAGCAGAACTTTCTGCAATGATGAGATTGTTTTGTGTGACTCAGTTTGGTAGCCCTGAGCCACATGGGCTATTGAGCTCATGAAATGTGATGAGTGTGATTGCATTTTTAATTTTATTCCATTTTGATTAATTTAAAGTTAAATAGTCACATCTGCCTAGTTGCTACCATATCAGACCACGCAAAGACTCTATAGGGAGGGAAGAAATATGGGTCATGCTGTGAAGTTTGAGAAAAAACCACTGGGTCAAAACCAGAGAGTTGCCACTCAGAGTGTGGCCAAGATGGTGGAGTAGGAGAACCCTGAGCTCACCTCTTCCTATGGGCACACCAAAATTACAGCTATTTAGAAAGCAATTATGACCTAAAAACTAGTAGAAAAGATTTCTCACAACTAAAGATATAAAGAAGGAACCACAAGACAGATAGGAAGAGGTATAGTCAAGGCCCACACACCTAGGTAGGTGACACATAAATGGGAAGATAATTACAATTACAAAGGTTCTCCCCAAGGAGCAAGGGGTCTGGGCCCCACTTCAGGCTCCCCAGCCTGGGGGATCCTGCACCAGAATGACGAGCCCCCAAAATATCTGACTTTTACGGCCAGAGGGGCTTGCACGTGGGAGAGCAAGAAGGCTGTGGGAAACAGAGACCCCATTCTTAAAGGGCACGGACAAAGTCTCCATGCTCTGAGACCCAGCATAGAAGCAGTAATTTCAAAGGAGCCTGGGACAGACTCACTGGCTGATCCTGGAGAGCCTCCCAGAGAGGCAGGAGGCAAGGAGGACTCCCCTAGCGACGTAGACTCTGGCAGCAGCTGTTTTGGGGAGTTCACTCTATGACAAGGACACCTGTCATAGAATGGAGGCTTCTCCATTCTTAGAGTCTTCCCTCTAGCCTATTCCTGCCAGGGGCTTACCTGCCCACCAGCCAATTGGCACCAGTCCCAGAGCCTCCCAAGCCAAACAGCCAGCCATGAGAGGACTCAATGCCACTCACCAGGAAACTGGCACCAGCCCTGCACACTCAGGCAGCCACCCCAAACCTGGACCCACCCACCAGTGGGCCAGCACCAGCCCTGGAGCACCACAGGTCCCACAGCCAGCTGCACCGAATCCCAGCCCCACCCAGCAGCAGGCCAGCAGCCAGAGCACAAGCCAGGGCCTGGCAGCCAACTGGGCCAGAAAAATCTACAAAGAATCTACACAGCAAGGTTCTGGTTCAGATTTAATGGAGAGATCAAAAGTTTTACCGACACGTAAAAGGGAAAAGAGTTCAGCACCACCAAACCAGCTTTATAACACATGTTAAAGGAACTTCTCTAGGAGAAAAAGGAAAAGCCACCACTGGAAACCAGAAAATTACGAAACAGAAAATGCTCATTGGTAAAGGCAAACATAAAGGTGGGAAATCATCTATGCACAAAGCTCGTGGGAAGGTTAAAAGAGAAGAGCGGTAAAATAATTTATATCCACAGTAAGCACTTAAGGGACACACAAAGCAATTAGATGTCAAATATGATGTCAAAAACAGTAATGAGAGGAGGAGAGTACAAAAGCAGGGATTTAAAAATGCGTTGGAAATTAAGAGATCAGCAACTTAAAACAATCATATATATATATATATATATATATATATATATATATATACCCCTCATGGTAACCACAAACCAAATATCTATTATAGATACACACACACACACACACACACACACACACACACACGCGCGCGCGGAAAAAGGAAAAGAGAAAAAAGGAATCCAAACATAACACTAAAGATTGTAATCAGATCACAAGAGACAAAAGAAAAAGAAATTTATAAAAACACCTACAAAAACAACCCACAAACAATTAAAAAAATGGCAGTCAGAACATACATATCAATAATTACCTAAAATGTAAAGGCACTCAATGCTCTCATCAAAAGACAGAGAGTGGCTGAATGGATACAAAAATAAGACCCATATATATACTGTCTACAAGAGACTCATGTCAGATATAAGGACACACACCAACTGAAAGTGAGGGGATGGAGTCCCTCCCATGAGGAAGCTTGCACAAGCCTCTTAGATAGACTCATCCACCAAAGGGCAGACAACAGAAGCAAGAAGAACTACAATCCGCCAGCCTGTGGAACAAAAACCACATTCACAGAAAGACAGACAATATGAAAAGGCAGAGGGCTATGTACCACATGAAGGAACAAGATAAAACCCCAGGAAAACAACTAAATGAAGTGGAGATAGGCCACCTTCCAGTGAAAGAATTCAGAATAATGATAGTGAAGATGATCAAGGACCTCAGAAAAAGAAAGGAGACAAGGATTGAGAAGATGCAAGAAATGTTTAACAAAGACATAGGAGAATTAAAGAACAAACAAACAGAGATGAACAATAAAATAACTGAAATGAAAAGTACACTAGAAGGAATCAGTAGCAGAATAACTGAGGCAGAAGAACGGATAAATGACCTGGAAGACAAAATGGTGGAAATCACTGCTGCAGAACAGAATAAAGAACAAAGAAAGGAAAGAAATGAAGACGGCCTAAGAGACCTCTGGAACAATATTAAACATGCCAACATTCGCATTATAGGGGTCCCGGAAGGAGAAGACACAGAGAAAGGATCCGAGAAAATATGTGAAGGTTATCATTGAAAAGTTCCTTAACATGAGAGAGGAAATAGCCAGCCAAGTCCAGGAAGCACAGAGAGTCCCAGGCAGGATGAACACAAGGAGAAACACGCAGAGACACTTAGTCAACAAACTGACAAAAATTAAAGACAAAGAAAAATTATTAAAAGCAACAAGGGAAAGATGACAACACACAAGGGAACTCCCATAAGGTTAACAGCTGATTTGTCAGCAGAAACTCTGCAAGCCAGAAGGGAGTGGCACGATATATTTAAAGTTCATCAACAGGAAGAAACTACAACCAAGAATACTCTACCCAGTGAGGATCTCATTCAGATTTGAAGGAGAAATCAGAAGCTTTACAGACAAGCAAAAGCTAAGAGAATTCAGCACCACCAAACCAGCTCTATAGCAAATGCTAAAGGAACTCCTCTAAGTGGGAAACACAAGAGAAGGAGAGGACCTACAAAAACAAACCCAAAACAATTAAGAAAATGGTAATAGGAACATACATATAGATAATTACCTTAAATGTGAATGGATTAAATGCTCCAACCAAAAGACACAGACTGGATGAATGGATACAAAAACAAGACCCCTATATATGCTGTCTACAAGAGACCCACTTCAGACCTAGGGACACATACAGACTGAAAGTGAGGGGATGGAAAAAGATACTCCATGCAAATGGAAATCAAAAGAAAGCTAGAGTAGCAATACTCATATCAGATAAAATAGACTTTGAAATAAAGACTGTTACAAGAGACAAGGAAGGACACTACACAATGATCAAGGGATCAATCCAAGAAGAAGATATAACAATTATAAATATATATGCACCCAACACAGGAGCACCTCAATACATAAGGCAAGTGCTAACAGCTATAAAAGAGAAAATCGACAGTAACACAATAATAGTGGGGGACTTTAACACCCCACTTACACCAATGGACAGATCACCCAAACAGAAAATTACTATGGAAACACAAGGTTTAAATGACACAACAGACCAGATAGATTTATGATATTTTTAGGACATTCCATCAGAAAACAGCAGATTACACTTTCTTCTCAAGTGCGCACGGGACATTCTCCAGGATAGATCACATCTTGGGTCACATATGAAGCCTCAGTAAATTTAAGAAAACTGAAATTGTGTCAAGCATCCTTTCTGACCACAACACTATGAAATGAGAAATAAATTACAGGGAAAAAAGAAACGTAAAAAACACAAACACATGGAAACTAAACAGTATGCTACTAAATAACCAAGAGATCACTGAAGAAAACAAAGAGGAAATGAAAAAATACCTAGAGACAAATGACAATGCAAACATGACAATCCAAAACCTATGGGATTCAGCAAAAGCAGTTCTAAGAGGGAAGTTTCTAGCAATACAGTCCTACTTCAAGAAACAAGAAAAATATCAAATAAACAATCTAACCTTACACCTAAAGGGACTACAGAAAGAAGGACAAACAAAACCCAACGTTAGTTGAAGGAAGGAAACCGTAAAGATCAGAGCAGAAATAAATGAAACAGAAAGAAAGAAAACAGTAGCAAAGATCAATGAAACTAAAACCTGGTCTTTGAGAAGATAAACAAAATTTATAAACCTCTAGCCGGATTCATCAAGAAAAGAGGGAGAGGACTCAAATCAATAAAATTAGAAATGAAAAAGGAGAAGTTACAACAGACACCGCAGAAATACAAAGCATCATAAGAGATTATTATAAGCAACTCTATGCCAATAAAATGGACAACCTGGAAGAGATGGACAAATTCTTAGAAAGGTATAACCTTCCAAGACTGAACCAGGAAGAAATAGAAAATATGAACAGACCAATCACAAGTAATGAAATTGAAACTGTGATTTAAAATCTTCCAACAAATAAAAGTGCAGGACCAGATGGCTTCACAGGTGAACTCTATCAAACATTTAGAGAAAAGCTAACACCTATCCTTCTCAAGCTCTTCCAAAAAATTGCAGAGGGAGGAACACCCCCAAACTCATTCTACAAGGCCACCATCACCCTGATACCAAAACCAGACAAAGATATCACAAAACAGAAAGCTACAGGCCAATATCACTGATGAAAATAGAGGCAAAAATCCTCAACAAAATATTAGCAAACCAAAGCTAACAATAGATTGAAAGCATTATACACCATGATCAAGTGGGATATACCTCAGGATGCAAGGATTTTTCCATATCCACAAATAAATCAATGTGATACACCACACTGACAAACTGAAGAATAAAAACCATATGATCAACTCAATAAGTGCGGAAAAAGCTTTTGAGAAAATTCAACATCCATTTATGATAAAAACTCTCCAGAAAGTGGGCAGAGAGGGAACCTACCTCAACATAATAAAGGCCATATACAACAAACCCACAGCAAACATCATTTTCAATGTTGAAAAATTGAAAGCATTTCCTCTCAGATCAGGCACAAGACAAGGATGTCCACTCTCGCCACTATTATTCTACATAGTTTTGGAAGTCCTAGCCAATACAATCAGAGAAGAAAAAGAAAGAAAAGGAATACAAATTGGAAAAGAAGTAAAACTGTCACTGTTGGCAGATGACGTGATACTATACATAGAATATCCTAAAGGTGCCACCTGAAAACTACTAGAGCTCATCAATGAATTTGGTAAAGTTTCAGGATTCAAAATTAATACACAGAAATCTCCTGCATTCCTATACACTAAAAACAAAAGATCAGAAAGACAAATCAAGGAGACAATCCCATTCACCACTGCAACAAAAAGTATAAAATACCAAGGAGTAAACCTACCTAAGGAGGTAAAAGACCTCTACTTAGAGAGCAATAAGACACTGATGAAAGAAGTGAAAGACGACACAGATGGAGAGATATACCATGTTCTTGGATTGGAAGAATCAATATTGTGAAAATGACTATACTACCCAAAGCAATCTACGTATTCAAGGCAATCCCAATCAAATTACCAATGGCATTTTTTACAGAACTAGAACCAAAAATCTTAAAATTTGTATGGAAACACAAAAGAGTCAAAGTAATCTTGAGGGGAAAAAAAAAACAAAAAACGGAGCTGGAGGAATCTGACTCCCTGACATCAGACTTCAGACTATAAAGCTACAAGAAACAACACCACATGGTACTGGCACAAAACAGAAATATAGATCAATGGAACAGGATAGAAAGCCCAGAGATAAACCCACACACCTGTGCTCAACTAATCTATGACAAAGGGGGCAAGGATATACAATGGAGAAAAGACAGTCTCTTCAATAACTGGTGCTGGGAAAACTGGACAGCTACATGTAAAAGAATGAAATTAGAACACTCCCTAACACCATACACAAAAATAAACTCAAAATGGATTAAAGACCTAAATGTAAGACTGGACACTATAAAACTCTTAGAGGAAGAACACTCTTTGACGTAAATCACAGCAAGATCTTTTTTGAGCCACCTCCTAGACTAATGGAAATAAAAACAATAATAAAGAAAGGGGACCTAATGAAACTTAAAAGCTTTTGCACAGCAAAGGAAACTATAAACAAGACAAAAAGACAACTCTCAGAATGGGAGAAAATATTTGCAAATGACACAATGGACAAAGGATTAATGTCCAAAATATATAAACGGCTCATGAAGCTCAATAGCAACAAACCAAATTCAAAAATGGGCAGAAGACCTAAATAAAGACCTAAAGACCTAAATGTCTTTCTCCAAAGAAGACATACAAGTGGCCAAGAGGCACATGAAAAGCTGCTCAACATCACTAATTATCAGAGAAATGCAAATCAAAACCACAATGAGGTATCACCTCAGACCAGTTAGGATGGGCATCATTAGAGAATCTACAAACAATAAATGCTGGAGAGGGTGTGGAGAAAAGGGAACCCTCTTGCACTGTTGGTGGGAATGTAAATTGATACAGTCACTATGGACAACAGTATGGAGGTTCCCTAAAAAACTACAAATAGAATTATCATATGACCCAGCAATCCCACTACTGGGCATATACCCAGAGAAACCATAATTCAATAAGACACATGCACCCCAATATACATTGCAACACTATTTACAATAGCCAGGTCACGGAAGCAACCTAAATGTCCATCGACAAACGAATGGATAAAGAAGATGTGGTATATATATGCAATGGAATATTATTCAGCCATAAAAAGGAACGAAATTGCGTCATTTGTAGAGACGTGGATGGACCTAGAGACTGTCATACAGACTGAAGTAAGTCAGAAAGAGTAAAACAAATTTTGTATATTAAGGCATATATGTGGGATCTAGAAAAATGGTACTGATGAACTGGTTTGTAAGGCAGAGCTGGAGACACAGATGTAGAGAACAAATGTATGTAAACTCAGGGGCGAAAGCGGGAGAGGGGGGCATGAATTGGGAAATTGGGATTGACATATATACACTAATATGTATAAAATAGATAACTAATAAGAACCTGCTGTATAGCACAGGGAACTCCACTTTGCTGTACTGTAGAAACTAACACAACATGGTAAAACAACTATACACCAATTTAAAAAAAAAGGAAAGAAAGTGAGGGGATGGAAAAAGTCATTCCACACAAAGGGAAATCAACAGAAAGTCAGAGTGGCAATACTTATATCAGCTTAAATAGACTTTAAAATAAAGACTCTTACAAGAGACAAAGAAGGACAATACATAATGATCAAGGGATTGATCCAAGAAGAAGAAAAATTATTGTAAATATACATGGACCCAACATAGTAGCACCTAAATACATGAAGCAAATATTAATGACATAAAGGAAGAAATTGATAGTAACACAATAATAGTAGGGGACTTTAATCCCCCACTTATATCAATGCACAAGTCATCCAGACAGAAAATCAATGAGGAAACACTGGCCTTAAATGACACATTAGACCAGATGAACTCAATGACATATAGAAAGCATTCCATCCAAAAGCCACAGAATACACATTCTTTTCAAGTGCACATGGAACATTCCCTAGGTTAGATCACATGCTAGGCCACAAAACAAGCCCTGGTAAATTTAAGAAAATTGAAATCATATCAAGCATCATTTCTGACCACAATGCTATGAGACTAGAAATCAACTACAAGAAAAGAAACTAAAAAACTCAAATACGTGGAGGCTAAATGATAGTCTACTAAAAAACCAATAGATCACTGAAGAAATCAAAGAGGAAATGAAAAGAATACCTAGAGACAAATGAAAATGAAAATATGGCAATTCCAAACCTATGAGACACAGCAAAAGCAGTTCTAAGAGGGAAGTTTATAACAATGCAAGCTCACCTTAGGAAACAAGAAAAATCTCAAATAAACAAGTTCACCTCACAACTAAGGGAATTAAAGAAAGAAGAACAAACAAGACGTAAAGTTAGGAGAAGAAAAGAAATCATAAATATTAGAGCAGAAATAAATAAAATAGACTTACAAAACTATAGAGTAGATCAATGAAACTAAACAATGGTTCTTTGAAAAGATAAACAAAATTGATAAGCCTTTAGCCAGACTCATCAAGAAAAAAAGGGAGAGGGCCCAAATCAATAAAATCAGACATGAAAAAGGAGAAGTTACAACTGACACCACAGAAATATAAAAGGTTACAAAGGATTATAAGAGACTACTATGAACAGCAATATATGCCAATAAAATGAACAACAGAGAAGAAATGGAAAAATTCTTAGAAAGGTACAATCTCCAAAGACTGAACCAGGAAGAAATAGAAAATATGAACAGACCAATAACCAGTAATGAAACTGAAGGAGTTATTAAACGACTCCCAACAAACAAAAGTCCAGGACCAGACAGCTTCACAAGTGAATTCTACCAAACGTTTATGAAAGAGTTAACAGCTCTCCTTCTCAACTGTTTCAAAAAACTGCAGAGGGAGGAACACCCCCAAACTCAGTCTATGAGGCCAGCATCACCCTGATACCGAAACCAGACAAAGATATCACAAAACAGAAAACCACAGGCCAATATCACTGATGAAAATAGACGCAAAAATCCTCAACAAAATATTAGCAAACCAAATCTAACAATACATTAAAAGGATCACACACCACGATCAGGTGGGGTTTATCCCAGGATGCAAGGATTCCTCAATATATGCAAATCAGTCAGTGTGATGCACCACATTGACAAACTGAAGACTACAAACCATACGATCACCTCAACAGACGCAGGAAAAGCTTTTGATAAAATTCAACACCCATTCGTAATAAAAAGTCTCCAGGAAGTGGACATAGAGGAAACATACTTCAACAAAATGAAGGCCATATATGACAAACCCACAGCTAACATCATACTCAACAGTGAAAAGCTGAAAGCATTTCCTCTACGATCAGGAACAAGACAAAGATGCCCACCTTCACCACTTTTATTCAACATAATTTTGGAAGTCCTAGCCACAGGAATCAGAGAAGAAAAAGAAATAAAAGGAATCCAAGTCAGACAGGAAGAAGTAAAACTGTCACTGTTTGCAGATGACATGATACCATACATAGAAAATCTTAAAGACGCCACCAGAAAACTATTAGAGCTCATCAGTGAATTCAGTAAAATTGCACGATACAAAACTAATACACAGAAATCTGTTGCATTTCTATACACTAGCAATGAACTATCAAAAAGAGAAATTGAGAACACAATCCCATTTACCATTGCATCAAAAAGAATGAAATACCTAGGAATAAACCTACCTAAGGAGATAAAATACCTGTACTCTGAAAACTATAAGACACTGATGAAAGAAATTAGAGATGACACAAACAGAATGGAAGATAATACTGTGTTCTTGGATTGGAAGAATTAAGATTGTTAAAATGACCGTACTACCCAAGGCAATCTACAGATTCAATGCAATCCCTATCAAAATGTCAACGGCATTTTTTACAGAACTAGAACAAATAATTTTAAAATTTGTATGGAAACACAAAAGACCCAGAGAAGTGGAAACAATCTTTTTTTTAAAATTCCTTTATTTATTTCTCTTTATTTATTTTTGGCTGCATTGGGTCTTTGTTGCTGCGTGCGGGCTTTCTCTAGTTGCAGCAAGCGGGGGCTACGCCCCATGTCCCCTGCCTTGGCAGGCGGATTCTTAACTACTGCACCACCAGGGAAGTCCAGCCAAAACAATCTTGAGAAAGACAGTTCTGGAGGAATTACACTCCCTGACTTCAAACTATACTATTTAAAAAGCTACAGTAATGAAAACAATATGGTATTGGCACAAAAACAGACACATAGATTAATGAAACAGAACAGAGAGCCCAGAAGTAAACCCATGCACATATGGTCAAAGGAGGCAAGAATATACAATGCGGAAAAGACATTCTCTTCAATAAGTGGTGCTGGGAAAATTAAACAGCTACATGTAAAAGAGTGACATAAGGACATTTTCCAACACCATATCCAAAAAGAAACTCAAATTGGGTTAAAGACCTAAATGTAAGACTGGATATCATATAATCCCTAGAGGAAGACATAAGCAGAACCCTCTTGACAGAAATCGCAGCTATATTTTTTTGCATCTGTCTCCTAAAGCAGAGGACATAGTATAAAAGCAAAAGTAAGCAAATGGGACCTAATTAAACTTCAAAGCTTTTGCACAGCAAAGGAAACCATCAACAAAACAAAAACACAACCTAGAGAATGGGAGAAAATATGTGCAAATGATATGACACATAAGGGGTTAATGTTCAAAATATAGAAGCAGCTCATACAACTCGACATCAAAAACAAACAACTTGATTTAAAAACAGGCAGAAGACCTGATTACACAGTTTCCCAAAGCAGACAAACAGATAGCCAACAGGCACATGAGAAGATATTCAACATCGTTAATCACCAGGGAAATGCAAATCAAAACCACAATGAGAGATCACCTCACACCTGTCAGAATGGCTATCATCAAAAAGAACACAAATTACAGAAGTTGGTGAAGATGTGGAGAAAAGGGACCCCTCCTGTACGTAACTTAGTGCAGCCATTGTGGAAAACAGTATGGAGGCTCCTCAACGCTAAAAATAGAAGTACCATGTGACCCCACAATTCCACTCCTGGGTATATATCTGAAAAAACAAAACAAAAACAAAAGCTCTAATTTGAAAAGACACATGCACCCCGATGTTCACGGCAGCATTATCTACAATTGTCGAGACATGAACGCTACCTAAGTGTCCATCAACAGATGAATGGATTAAGAAAATGTGGTATATATATAGACACAGTGCAATACTACTGAGCCATAAAAAGAAAGAAAATTTGCCATTTGCAAGAACATGGATGGACTTGGAGGGTATTATGCAAGTGAAATAAGTCAGAGAGAGAAAGACAAATACTGTGTAATATCACTTATATGTGGACTCTAAAAACTACAACAAACTAGCGAATAGAACAAAAAAGAAGCAGACTCACAGATACAGAGAACAAACTAGTGGTTACCAGTGGGGAGAGGGAAAGGAGAGGGGCAATATAGAGGTAGGGGACTAAAAGGTACAAACTAGTAGGTATAAAATGAGATATAAGGATATATTGTACAAAACAGGGACTATAGCCAGTATTTTATAATAACTATAAATGGAGTATAACCTTTACATATTGTACACCTGTAACTTATATAATAGTGTCCACTAACTATACTCCAATTAAAAGAAAACACAATGAGATATGAACTCACACCTGTTAGGATGACTACATCAAAAAGCCAAGAAATAACAAGTGTTGTGAGGATGTGGAGAAAAGGGAACCTCATGCATGTCGGTAGGAATATGAATTGGTGCAGCCACTGTGGAAAACCAAATGGAGGTTCCTCAAAAAAATTAAAAATAGAACTTCATATGATCCAGCCATCTCACGTCTGGGTATTTATCCAAAGAAAATGAAAACACTAACTAGTAGAGATATCTGCACCCCGATGGTCATTGCAGCATTATTTACAATAGTTAAGATATGGAGACAACCTAGGTGTCCACTGATGGTTGGAAGAATAAAGGAGATACACACACACACACACACACACACACACACAAATAGTATTCAGCCACAAGAAAGAAGAAAATCATGCCATTTGTGACAGCAGGGATAGATCTCAGGGCATCATGCTAAGTGAAATAAATCAGACAGAAAGACAAATAGTGTACAAACTCATTTATATGTGGAATCTAGACAAAATAAAAGCCAGGCTCATAGATACAGAGAACAGCATGGTGGTTGCGAGAGGCGGGGGTTGAAGGTGGAAGTGGAAGAAATGGGTGAAAGGGATCAAAAGGTAAAAATAAGTAAATAAATAAGTAAATAATAAGTAAATAAAATGAATACTCGTTGCAATGTGTATACACATATATAAGCTCATTACAGGCTCATATATAAGCTCACATATATGCGTCAATACCAAGCTTAGAAATATTGTTTAATTGATTATTGAATCTACTGAAAAAATGCACGAATTTTATTTTATGCAAATTAAAATTCAATAAAGCTGAAAACTCCTGCTTGTCCCGTACTGTTACCTGGGATACCTGTAACATGCTGTATATTATGTGTCGCAAAAAAGGTTTGACATTTTTGAGAAAGATATGTAGAAGCATTATCGGTTTTTATGTTGTCGGGAATTTCCATAACAGCAAAAGCTTCTATAAATGAGTTATTACAGCATCAGCTTTTTCAGAAGATAATGGAGTTGCCCATGAAAAATGAGAGTAGGTATCTACAGAATGATGAATATATTTTAACTTTCCAGAACCAGGATATTGAGTTACATCCATTTGTCAGATAGCATTAGCAGATAAGCCTTTAGGGTTCACTCCAATATTCAAACAAGGTTGATTAATGGCAGCACATTGCGGGCATGTACGGAGAATAGTTTTTGCTTGTTTCCATGTAAGATTAAATTTATTTTTCAATCCTCTGGCATTAGTATGATATCTGTGATGTTCTTCTGTAGCTAATTGTACGGTACCCACTAAAGTATCAATAAAATCATTTCCAGCTACCAGTGGGCCGGGTAAATGAGTATGAGCACGAGTATGAGTAATATAAAGTGGTGCAGTACGTAGTCTAAGTATCTGTTGTAGTTGCAAAAATAAAGAGTGCAGTTCCGATCCATCATTTGGGATAAAAGCGGTCTCAATATTTTTAACTGTAAATTCCACATACTGTGAGTCTGTAATTATATTAAGAGCAATTGGATAATCTTGTAACAATAGTATTACAGCAAATAGCTCTGCTTTTTGAACTGAAACATATGGAGATTGTAACACCTTTTGATCATGACTGTTAGCATATCCTGCTCTTCCTGTTTTATTGGCATCAGTAAAAAAGGTTGGTCCTATAACAGGATCTGATTGAACTATTTTTGTCAAAATCTGATTAGTCTTTTTTTAAAAATTGTAAACGTTTATCAGAAGGACAATGATTATGTATTTTGTCTATATAATGAGCACAGGCAATTTGCCAGTTATCCTCCAGCCGAAAAAGAGTTTGTATTTTTTTGTTTGAAAAAGGGATTATAAGTTTATGTGGATCCTGACCACATAATTGTCTTAATCGTAACCTACCTTTAATAATAACATCAGCTATTTTTTGTACATAAGATTGCAATTTCTTTTGAGCTTTATGAGCTAAAGATATCCATTCTATGAGATTATCGTGTTGTTGTAGTAATCCAGTAGGGGAATGAGGAGTATGAAATACAGTAAGTCGTAAATGATCCAGAGATTCAATCCGATCCAATTGTGCATCATGTATATGTTTTTCTATCCATTTAAGTTCTTGTTCCGCCTGGGGAGAAAGTTCACGGTGACTATTCAATGCCGGATCGCCTTCCAAGGTGTGAAATAAATTTTGTAACTTATAAGTAGGAATTCCTAGGCTAGGACGTAACCAATTAATATCTCCTAGTAATTTTTGAAAATCATTTAATATTACAAGAGAATCTCATCTAATTTGTACTTTCTGAGGAATAATCTGAGTGTTGGTTACAATTTGTCCAAGCTATTGCCAGGGAGCACATTTTTGAATTTTTTCAGGAGCTATCTGTAAACCCCATTCTTTAAATTTCAACTCTGCTTGTTGTAACATCTGCTGTAATGTTTGCTGAAGAGGATGAGCAAATAGAATGTCATCCATATAATGGAGACTACGTGCCTCAGGATACATGTGACATAATTCCTCCAGAGGCTGATTAACAAAAAATTGGCACATAGCTGGACTATTTAACATCCCCTGAGGGAGAACTTTCCATTGAAATCTCTGAGCTGCTTGTTCTTGATTTAAGGCTGGTACGGTAAATGCAAATCTTTCACAATCTTGAGGTTGTAATGGTATAGTAAAAAAAACAGTCTTTCAAATCTATAATCATAAGTTCCCAATTGCAAGGGAGCATTGCAGCAGATGGAATTCCAGGTTGTAATGCCCCCATTGGTTGAATAATCTCATTAATTTTTCGTAAATCTGTCAACATTCTCCATTTTCCTGATTTTTTCTTGATTACAAAAACAGGTGAATTCCAAGGGCTAGTGGATACTTCAATATGCCCTGCTATTAATTGTTCTTGTACTAATTGGTGTAATGCTTGTAATTTTTCTTGAGTTAAGGGCCACTGCTCTGTCCATATAGGGGTATCCTTCAACCATTTTAATGGTAATGCAAATTTTCGAGCAGTGGCCCCTATCCTAAATTTGGATATCCAAGCCCAGTATAATCTTTCCCTGTTTTAGTTACATGTTGGGAGTTCAGTAGCATTGTTTTTATTTTCTTCCAATTTAGCCATCAAATTTTCCAACTTTGAAAGTATATCAGAACTCTCATTCTGTTGAGAAAGTGGCATCCCATTTTGTTTGCTAGCTTGCTCCTAACCTTTATCATCGTCAGAAAAAGCCCCTTCATCACTGGAATCCGAAAAATCCTCTCCTGCCTCAGACACAAGGGGAGGAGGCGGCGGAGGAAGGTCCTCTACAGGAGACTCACGGGGCAGAGTACGAAAAGCAGCAGAGTGATCGGGAGCAGGATTCGGACGCTGAGGACGCGCCCCATATTTACTTTCAGTTTCAGATTGTAATGGTTCCAGGGCAAGGGAAATTAATTTACAGAGAGACCAAACACGGACAGATATAAGGTCTCCATCATGATGAGCTCTTCTTAAGGCTCGCATAACCTGTTTCCAAACTCTTAAACTCAACTGGTTATGACTAGTAGGTTGAAACCAGTAACAATGTTCACGTACCAGCGCAAACAATTCATTAAAAGATTCTGGTTTCACTTTCACGCCTGAACTCCGTAATAACTGTTTCAGGAGTTTAATGTATTGAAATTCTACTGAATGGGAATTCCTCATTTCAGTTACTCTACTGTTGCCGAAGGTTTCGCTTACTCTGAGCGGACCAATTTCCCCTTCGGTCCCGCGATCACGCGATTACTTACCTTCAGGTCCCTGTTCGGGCGCCAAATGTTGCAGTTTATCTTATGACAGGGTTTCCGAAAGCAACCTCATCACACGAGATGAACTGTGCCGAAGCACAGCAGTAGAGGGCTGCCGCTCGCTCAGGCAAAACAGCGCCGTCTGTCCTGCTGTGGTAGCTTTTATTTACGCATTATCTATGTTTACATCTTAAGACTTGCTTTCTTAACATTCCAGAAATGCCAAATCAGCAACATATGCTTTTATTGATTATATAAGCAACAGTGGGCTTTCTTGAAGATATGCCTTGCTTCGTCCTTGAGCTCAGAAGCAACACAAGGACATCTCCTTGTGTTCCCATCATTCTGATTATACTAAAGTAGCACAAGGACGTTTCCTTGTGTTCTGATTATACTGAGGTCATTTCATGGATCAGTGACCAAAGCATCCAGGACTGCCTGCAGTCCTGGCTTATTCGCCCGCCCTCGGTTTGCCGAGGGGTGCCAGCCCCTTGCCTTGCAGAGGGGTTCTGGCTTATGGGTCACGTCTCCTTTCCATGTCCTCAGTTATTTCACTACACTTTAAAAGCCTAAACTTTATAAAGAAAACTTAACAAGTCAATTTTTTATCATTGCCTATTTTGAAGTAATAGCAACTTGAAATTTATCTTAGAATTTCTCTATTTCCAAGTTGTAAATGGCCACAAATAATTCTGTGTAAATATAAATATGTAAATGTTGCTCATTCTCTCTCATTGCATTTTACTCCTATTTAACAGGAGATCAGGGATTTCAGCGTCCAGATAGCAAACTGGCCATATGCCAAGCTTTCTGGATAATGGACTGAGATCAATTATCGACCACAGACGTTCTCTTTCTGCAAACCCTAATAAAAACCAGGATGCCATAGACAATTAGGAGTATAAGTATCAGAGACAAGAGGTTTCAACAGATTTCTGGAAGGATGCATCGGAGCAGAACACCCACGACCAACATGGCCCCAGAGAGGCTGTCCTGAGGTGCCCGTGGACGTTGACAGAAGCACCTTGGGGAGGTGGGCTTCAGAAATTTCCGCTCCAAGAGGATGGGGCTGTAGGGCTGAAAGCAGGGCATTCGTGGAAGAAGTGAGTATGAGACACATGATCCAGTCATCTCCTCACTTCCCCCTCATTCAGAACCTCACACTTCAAGGTCTCTCTTCCCGAGTGGGTAATTGAAGGAATCTCCCCTGAAGGTTAGAGCATCTCCAGAGAAAATCCTCTGCATTCTGGCATTTTGCATTCCCTCTACATAACAGCCTGTCCTGCGGTCACCTCAGGTGAAGCCTGCAGTCGGCACCCTCACTCAGACGTGGAACTTCCAGGTTTTCTAATGATTTATTCCAAACTACGAAGAGGCAGTCAGGAAGAGCTGCTGTTTTGACGAAAAACTGCGATATGAGAGACAGTTGAAAGAGACAACGATAAACAGCAAAAATAACCCGAAAGGGAGCCATACACCCAGGAAACAAAACCAGGAAAAGACTAACCAAACATAAAAATCAACTTCTCTTTCAGATATCTAGATTACTAATCCTCCCACTGAAATCAACGAACAATACTGAAAAATACTACACACATTTTCTTAAAAGCACAGGTGAGCAGGCAAGAAAATAACCTTTCTCAGACGCAGAACTAAGTGAAGGTGGGCAAGTGGAGCACAGCAGCCAGCTGTCACTCTGAGGATACTTCACCAGCCCTGGAGAATTTAAAGTCTGCTTCTCAAAACCACATTGACAACAAAGACTGAGAGTTCTTGCCACCAGCACAACCTCACTAAGAGAATTTGTAAAGAGTGTACTTGAGGCAAGAGGAAAGTAATCACAGATAGTAAATCAGAGGTTGAAAAGAAAGAAGAAAGAAAGAAGAAAAGAAAGAAAGAGAGAAAGAAAGGAAGGAAGGAAGGAAAGACAAAGAAAGGGAGAGAAGATAATGGTAATAACTTCTAGGGCTTAAAAAGGAAAAAAATAAGAAAATAAAAATACACAACAATAATGCATAGATGGGGTGGAAGGTGGGAATGGAGTTTAAATGTTCTATAGTAATTTGTTGTATAAGAGGAAGGTTAAAATATAGATTCCCTTTAGACTTTGTTAAGAATATGTGTTGTATGAGGAATATAGCCAATATTTTGTAATTACTGTAAATGGCATGTAACCCTTAAAAATGGTATAAAAAATTTAAAAATTTTGAAAAAAGAATATGTGCTGTGGCCACTAAGAAAATTAGGAAGAGTGTATATAATTTCCAACTGAGTAGAAAACAAAATAGAACGTGAAAAGAAGAACCAAATAATCCAACTTAAGGCACAAAGAAGAAAGAAAAACAAACTATGAAACAGGTTGGACAAGTGGAAGCAAATAAAATATTGCAAATGCCTCCAAATAGATCATAAATTATAACTACGATAAATACACCAAAGATTTCCGATCAAAAATAAATATTGTTTGGAGTGGATCGCAAAGGAAATCCAAATCTAAAACATGAAACTTGAGAGAGGCTGAAAGCAGAAGTAGAGGCAAATACAGCAATCTGATTCTAAACAAACAAGAACAAAATATCAAATGAGATAGAATTTTCATTCAGTGTTTCTTGTGAGCCTGTTATGTGCCAAGCACTGTTTTAGGCAATTGGGTATCTTAGCAAATAGCAGGTAAAGATCCTTGCCCTTCGGGCCTTTCAGTGTTCCTTGAAGGGACAGAAAAGAAGCAAAAAAGGAATAGTGTGTGAATTATAAAATAATTATAGAAGATGTTCACTTATGTAAGAAAAAACAATCAGGGAACATATGGTAAAGAGGACCAAGAGTGAGAAGGCAGGTTAAACGTCAACAGCGTGGAAAGGGAATACCTACAAAGTCCTATTCTGCAACATGGCAACTTGCTGATTGCAAATCTCAGAGAATGCAACCCAATCTAGGAAGAGTTTTGGATAATCGAGACGCTTTTTAACAAGAAGAGAGAACTTTGAGAACAACTGCCTTGGATATTCCATTTTTTATATTTGTTTATAAATATAGACGAGACTGATGTTTAAAAATATAAGTTGGTTTGCAACGTCCTCGGGATCTTCCCAGGTGTCATCTGAAACCCGACGGTGAGGCAGACCACTCCAGGTGGGCAGCTAGCAGGTTTAATAAGCAAGGAACTTACAAGGCTTGTCCTGAGCGTCCGCGAGGAGAATAGCTCTCCACCCGTGTCTGCCAGAATCGTCAACCTTTATACAGAGGCCTTCAGTGGGTTCGGTCCTGTCTAGCATCCAGATAGTGTCAATTTCTACTCAAGGCTGTATCCTTGGGAGGCTTCTGGGAGTGGGGAAGCCAAGCAGAACACACATACCGAGGACAGCGAAGTAGCTGGGGAGCCCCCGACTGGCTGGGTCTAGTTCTTAGGTCCGACTCTCAAGCCCCGTGACCCGCTCTCGCGATGTCACAGGCTCGCGTCTCGCGATGTCACAGGCTCGCAGCTCGCGCAACGCGCCCTGGCGGTCAGCAAGGGCTTTCGCTAGCACGGAGGTGGCTCCTTTGGTAGCTCCCTGGCTGCATTGGTGGCAGATGTCACAGCAACAATACAGTCACATGCAAGAGAAAACGCAGGTTAAGACAATGATTCCCCAAATCAATGACCAACTTTTTCTACCAAGAACCCTATGATCGGAACCACTGATTTACTAGGTCCCCATGTAGGGGGGTCGGATCACTCAGGGGGTTCACTTGTGCCCTCATGTGACTCAATAAAGGGGATACATTAACAGTCTCATCAGTAGGAACACACTGCATTCTGTTTGGACAATGGCACGGGTGCCTCCTTGCCAGGCAGGGATCACGTACAAGGCCATTCTAGTTTGGAGGGCAGCTTTTCTCATTAGAGAAATGTCAGCATTCAGTAAGGACAGGCTTTGTTGGCAATCATTCAAGACTTGCTGGGTGAACTTATCAAGGGCTTCTCTGTGTGTATACCTTCCAGAAAGGATGCGATTTTGCCTCTATATTCAACAAATTACCCTTCCAATGAACTTTTGGTCGTTCGTGGATTATATACGCAGCACTTTACAAATGATTGCTCTGTCTCAAACATGCCTCCTTTGACCTTGGGGCTCATTACTCAACATCTCTGGAACCCCTTCTGCTGGAGTCATCTTTGAACTTAAAAGCCACTGTGGAAAACAAGTCTCTGATTTGTAGCTTCTTTTTTTTTTTTTTTTTTTCTTTTTTTGCGGTACACGGGCCTCTCTCTGCTGTGGCCTCTCCCGCTGCGGAGCACAGGCTCCGGACGCGCAGGCTCAGCGGCCATGGCTCACGGGCCCGCCCGCTCCGCGGCATGTGGGATCCTCCCGGACTGGGGCACGAACCCGTGTCCCCTGCATCGGCAGGTAGACTCTCAACCACTATGCCACCAGGGAAGCCCTGTAGCTTCCTTTTATTTTCAACCAGAAGCATGCTTTCAAGTTGGGTCGTTGACCCTGTTCACCAGATTGAGACCCCGGCACAAGGTAAATCCATTCTCCATAGGTCAAGTTGTGATCTCTAAGAACGGTCGGAACTTTGGCCACAGCTCATACCATAAACTTGCTGTGACAGTCTCCTATTCATAGCAGTGAGCCTTACTGCCTGTCCTCTCCCAAGGACAGGGAGACTCCATGGCACAGATTTTTAGCTGGTGAGGCTCCACTCGGATTGATCGTGAGAAAGTAAAGCTCAGGGCTCTTAGGGACACTTCTCCCCCTTCAGATATTGCAAGCCCTACTCCATCCCTTTGAATCTTTTGACTGTGTGGGATGTACACATAAGTACCCCTCTGGGAATGTGGTCATGTCAAATTTCTTTCCATAATCTGCACGAGCAGAGCGCTTCCCTGGACTCCTGCTACACCACTCATGGGAAGCACGCAGCGCCACTCTTACAGGAAGAGGATTGGCAAGATCTTGGCATTCTTCTCTAGAGTGATCTGCTCCATAGCAAAGAAGGTGATCTGTGGCTGAGCCTGTGATTAAATAAGACAGGCCTCACAAAGAAGGGAGGGCAAAGAAGGAAGGCATTTATTCTTGTCTCCTACTGGCCCATCAAACTGGGTCCATCAGTGCCTCATGAAGGAAGTCTTGGATAGCTTCTGCCCTAAGCGCAAACCCTCTCCAGTCTCTGTTAGTCCCATTTGTGTAATTACAACATCCAACCCAATAATCAAACTCGGAATTTCACTGCAGGGTAAAGCCTCTCCTTCCCCTGGCTGGTGCCTGCTTGCGCTGAAGGACCAGGAGTGTGCACAGGGCTTCTTCCATCTCTCCCCACCCTGCCCTTCGCCACCTCCTCCCCCCGTCACTCACCTTGGTTGTGACTCCTCGTGGGTTGGAGGAGAAGAGGAAAAACCATTGAAGACAAGTCAGGTGTAATCTGGCTTTGGGGGATGGAGGCACACTTCGTGGCTCTTTTCCTCATGGGGCCCCATTAATGACTCCTCCCAGAGTCTCCCTGGAAATCTGCAATCACAAGTCCGACTGATAGCCACCATCTCCCCTCAGCTGGTCACTTCAACTCCAGTTCCGGGCACAGTTGTGATCCCTGGTGGACTTCCGGGCAAGTCCCCTTCAAGCTGCCTTTGGCTGGCTCCCTCCTGTGTGGCCCGCATTTGACTTATGGGGAGCACATACTTTTGCCCCACAGTCAGTGAAAGTTATGGTTGCTTCCAATCAGTCCTTCAGTCTTTACCCTCTGACAAATAGTAACGTCCTTTTGTATTATATTTCCCACAGGAGCACCTGACTCCAAAGCTGAACTCCAGAGGACACAGGTCAGGTCCTCCCAGGAATCTCTTACCATACACCACACATGTCCTCTGGCAGTATCAAAGCCCAAGGGGCCACCTTACTTGCTGGGAGGTGAGAGGGAAGCGTCCTGTTGGGTAGGGCACGCAAGTGGAGTCCCCGTGGAGCCTCCCTTATTAAATCACATGGTTACACATAGATCCCCCTCTTTACCAGGGAGCCAATTACTCTCGAGATGAAGCCCAAGAATTTGCCAATCCTAAAGGTTGTTGTTCTTATGATCAGAATGTCCTCTTTTCAAAAGCCCTTTCCTCTTGACCTCTTCAAATACCTACCGAATTAGTTGAAGAGCTAAACCTCACCTAACTGGTTTCCAGCTCCTTCCTTGGCAGGACATGCCCAGATCTTTTAGTGTATGCCTTTGGAATGTGGGGGTGTTGGCAATACTGAGGACTCAGCTGAAATTCACATTTATATTAATATCCTGTCACATTCACCCCAGGCCTCTCACATAACCTTCAGTCCAAAATTTCAATGTAGGACGTTTACATTGGACCCACCCTTTGACGTCTGCTACTCAGCTTGTCACAAACCTAATTGAGTACTGTCACTCCTGAGTCTACCCCGATGATCTTATCTGCAGACCCTAACTTTCCTGTTTCTGAAGAGAAGCAGGATCAATCATTCCAGGCACCCACATGGACACATCCTATACATCCTTCACAGGAGATTTCAAGCCCTGAATTCTTCCTCAAGTCTTCTCCTATGAATCCTACTTTAATTCCCCAATTATGGGTCATGGCTCTCACATATTTCAACAATAGGAATGATGCACACAAAAAATGCTGGAATTTCCAGAGACCTCAGAACTCAGAACCACCTTCAGAGAAAACTGGGATGTAAGGGTTGTGAAGATAGTTGAGCGGGCAAGAATTCCTTCGACACGGGAGAAGATAATGTCGATGATTTTTATTTGATTTACTCATTTCTCCTCTGGGCATGTCTTACCTTCCAAAGTGGAATATAAGTTGCATCGTCCATAGGCCCTAACGTACGCCTAGATACACACAAGTTAATTGAATGAATAATGCTTCTGCAAGTTGCTGAGAGAAAATATCATTTAAACGGCTCTTAAATGAAAGGTGTCAGGACAGTGCATGAATAGTTCGCTCTCCAGAGATAATATTTCACTGATGAATCACTCACAAGGAACTACCTCTAAATATAAGAATTGTGTTATCGGGAATAGCCGTTTGGATGAGCGGTGTTATGTCACAACATATATTATGAATGTTTTCTCACAATGGGCTTTTCTTCCCTGCTGTCTTTACTCCATTCATAATATTTGTGATGAACCTTAGAATGAGCAGGTATTTGGGATCCTATTTTCTCCAGATTTGATCTCGAATCCCTGCCTCCCTAAATTTCACCAGCGCAGTAAATACCCTCAGTCACATTCATAGGGAAAGCAAAGGACAGCAGTAAAAATTCCAACAATTTGAGTCTGGGTTATCTGCCATCATTATAAATGGTATAGAATCATCCCTCTAACTTTGAAGTTTTGCAATTATTTTAGCAAGACAGAACCTTTTATCTGCTCACTGCCAATGTCACAGTCCATGCGGGTAAACTTGTCCCAGAGATGTCAACAGTCAGGAGAGATTTTTCTGCTGGCAGAAAACACTAGAGGGAATTGAAAAACAACAACAACAACAACGAAAGTCAGGGGATGCTCTGAAAGAGAAAAAGAAGTAGGTATCATAAGATGTATCAATCAGGATTCCAGCAGAAGACAGATGGCTTAGTATAATGAAGTAATTGGAGGAGAGCCTAGTGAAGGGGCTTCCTACAAGCTGTGGTTTGGAAATGACAAGGGAGAGGGCTAGTAACAGTGAGGAAATTACATCCTTACCCTAAGCGGTGAACAGAAGCTGGAACCCAGAAGGAGAGCTGGGTAGAGAGCCTCCAGGGGAGGAGTTATGAGCTTCGGCTTAGGGTTGCAGCTAGTGGGAGATGCCCCTGCAGGGAGAGAGTCAGGAAAACAGATACCCTGACCTTGCTTTTCTATCATCAAGAGCTCTCCTGCTTGGATTTCCCATTGGCAGAAACGGAGCAAAAGTCAGAGAGCAGGAGATCCCACTGATGTAGTCCATATAGATCAGCCTCCCAGGCAAAAAGCTAGAGTGAAAGAAGGGTGAACTGTGGATCTGCAGAGGCAAGAAAAATATTTGGCACAGAAGAGATTTCTAAGGTACAGCAGGGACATTTAAAGTTAGGATGGTACCTTAAAAAAAAAAAAAGAGAGACAGAAAAAAATAATAAGAGGATTTATCAACGTCCACATCTCCATGAACCACAGAGGAATGGTGCCAGAGAAGCCTGATGCTTCACTAACAAAGTACTCATAGATGTGGATTGACATAAGACACATTACCAGTGGGGCTGACACTGAACGTATGCAGGGTTTCTTATTTGAATCTTCCTAAATTGACTCTTTGAACTCTCTGAAATAGATCATTGCCTGCTTATGTCAATTTCATAGCCTCTTACATTCACTGGCATTCTGTAGAAGGACAGCGGGGAGCCGGGCGTCATGGGGAATGTGCTGGGAAGATATTTCATTCTGGTTAGCTCTCACTGCGTAACAAACCATCCCCAAACTTAGTGGTTTAAAACACCAACAATCATTTATTTTTCTCATGAATCTGAAATGTGGGCAGGACCCCGTGGGGATGGCTCATCTTTGCTCTTTGCGGCTCCATCAGTTGGCAACTGGAGAATGCACTTCGGTGTCACCTCGCTTCCATGACCGGCAAGCTGCTTCTGGCTGGCAGCTGAAATATCAGCTAGGGGAGTGGGCCAGTGACTTCAAGTCCTCTTCGTGTGGGTGACTGGGGCTTCCTCACAACATGGTGGCCAAATTCCAAGGGCAAGCACCCCGAGACAGCAAGGAGGCATTTTCCCTTTCTAACCTTGGAAGTCACATGGTGTTGCTTCAACCACCCAGAATTTATCGAAGCGGTCACAAAGTCCATCCAATTTCAAGGCAGGGGACATAGACCCATAACTCAATGGAAAGAGTAACAAGGTCAGATTGTAAGAAGATGTCAGAAAGAAGATATGGTTTTAGTTTATGGGTTTAGTCCTCTTTGGGAAATGCAAACTGCCGTATTAACAAGTTATAGTAAATTGAGAAGTAAAAATAAAATTGACACTACTTCCAAAACATTTGCCATATTTTTGAAAGTACATTTTTAATCTCCTTGAAAACAAATTGAAATAAATTCTCCTTGACTTCTTCCCTTATATTTTTCATTCGTTCATCATGCTTCTTCATTAGCAATTTTATTTGTTCCTCCTTTTCTTCCTGTGGTCTATGGGCATATTCCTTTTCTACTAGTTTAATTTCCTTTTCTAATTGATCAGTGTAGACTTTCTTCAAGACTTCCTCCCGCTTTCTCAGCTTTTCCTCTGTGTCCTTGTATATGGTGTCAGAAAAGTAAGCCCCCTGGTTGTTCTGCACCATCTTCTCTATCAGCTCCACCAGCTCCCGCACCTGAGCTTCCTTCTCAGCCCGGTCTGTACTCCTGTTACTGAAGGTACAGCAGCGGTCTCCACACTCCTCGAGGATGCTTCGCAAACGTATGTCCGCACCCCGCAGAAAGTCGCTTAGGCTGTGGTCCTCCAGTTCCTCTTTGCGAGTGAACAAGATGATCATGTGCTTCATGGCTGGTTCCCCAAACACAGCCTTGATCAACGCCACGGTTTTCTGCTCTTCCTCCGTGTAGCGGCCCAGCTGCATGACCAAGATGATGGCGTGAGGTCCCGGGCAGGAGGCGAGGACACAGCGGCTGATTTCCATGCAGGTGGTGCTCAGGCTCTCCTTGGTGTCGAAGAGCCCTGGGGTGTCAACAACGAGAAGGTCTCTCCCCTCCCATTTCCGGAATGCTTCCTGACAAGTTTTGGTAACAGCCTGGGGAGCAATCTTAGAGTCGAATTCGTTTCTCCCGAGGATGGTGTTTGCTGTGGCACTTTTCCCACTTCCAGTCTTCCCGACCAGCACGATCCTCAGAGCATTGTCCTGGGCATCAGCCATGTTTATATCAAGAGGCCCTGGGGCTTAGGTACCCACAAGATCTTAAGAAAAAGAAGGAGAGGGAAAAAGGGTCAATTTGGGCAAGTTGGAACCATTCCCAACTCTTTTTTTCTTTCTTTTCCTCCCTGAAAATGTGTAATATTCTGTTACACATAAACAGCTCAATTGCTGTGGAAGAAATAACAAAGTACTTAAAGAGTATCCCCACGAAACAGTCATGTCCAGATGGTTTCACATGGAATTAATTGAAACCTTTAAAGATCTGATAATCTCAGTGCTACTTAAACAATTCCTGATCACATAAAAAGGAAGGAAAACGTTCAGCTCTTTCTATGAAGCAAGTGTAATGTTGATCCCAAAAGCTAACCACAATTTCACCAACAAATAAAGCGATACATGTCTCATGTGTGAGTATTGATTCAAATATCCTAAATAAATTATTAGACACTAAAAAGCAATACACGTTGATTAAGTATTACTGTTTCAGAAATACTAGGGTGGTTCAACATGAGGAAATTGATTGTTGCAACACATCCCATTAATAGGTTAAGAAGAAAAGGAACTAGGTGCAGAAAAGACATTTGGCCAAATTCAACACTGATTCATGTTCTTTTTTTAAATAAATTTATTTATGTATTTATTTATTTTTGGCTGCATTGGGTCTTTGTTGCGGCACACGGGCGTTCTCTAGTTGCAGTGACCCGGGGCTACTCTTCATTGCAGTGTGCAGGCTTCTCATTGCAGTTGCTTCTCTTGTTGCAGAGCATGGGCTCTAGGCACGCGGGCTTCAGTAGTTGTGGCTCACGGGCTCTAGAGCGCAGGCTCAGTAGTTGTGGTGCACGGGCTTAGTTGCTCCGCGGCATGTGGGATCTTCCCAGACCAGGGCTCGAACCCGTGTTCCCTGCATCGGCAGGCGGATTCTTAACCACTGAGTCACCAGGGAAGTCCAACACTGATTCATGTTTAAATCATAAAATTTAAATGAATAGATACTTCTTTAACATGATTTTACATAAACATAAAAATTTTTTTTCATCACTTTTTTTTTCATGCAACTAAAATAGTTGATTATGAAGTTCATTTGGATGAAGACAAAAGAAAATTAGCCTTGGCAATCAAGAAAAGAAAAATGAGGGAAGACTAGCTCTACCAGATAGTAGAACATTATAGTTTCTATAATTAAAGCAGTATGATGTTGGTGCATGGATAGAGAGAACAGTGAAACAAAAACAGAAAATTCAGGAGTAGACCAAACTGATCACACTATATTCATTTATATTCAATTCACTTATATTATATTACATTTATATTCAATAAGGCAGCATCTCACATCAATGGGAAAAAAGATGGACTAAAAAGCAACACTGAGATAACAATACAGAAAAAGATAAAACTGCATCCACCCCCTGACGCCATTCAAATTCCAAATAGATCAGAAATCTAAATGTAAAAAAAAAATCCATATGATAATAGAAGAAACATGGATAAATCATTGTAACCTGGGGGTGGGAAAATATTTCTAAGATTTGAAATAGAGTAAGGAAAAAGACTCCTAAATTTGATTACATAAAAATCAAAAAGATAATGTGAGGCAAACAAACAAGTAAATAATCCTCCATACACAAATTAAAACACAAATGTCAAACTAGGGGAAAATTCTTTTTTCCAACTTATATAAAAGAGGGGCAAGGGGTAATTTTCCTTTTACACCAGGAATATCTATACAGATGGCCAACAACCACATGAAAAGATGCTCAGCATCACTAATTATTGAAGAAATGCAAATCAAAACTACAATGATGTATCACCTCACAGCAGTCAGAATGGCCATGATCAAAAAGTCTACAAATAATAAATGCTGGAGGGCTTCCCTGGTGGCACAGTGGTTGAGAGTCTGCCTGCCAATGCAGGGGACACGGGTTCGTGCCCCGGTCCGGGAAGATCCCACATGCCGCGGAGCGGCTGGGCCCGTGAGCCATGGCCGCTGAGCCTGCGCGTCCGGAGCCTGTGCTCCGCAATGGGAGAGGCCACAACAGGGAGAGGCCCGCGTACCGCAAAATAAATAAATAAATAAATAAATGCTGGAGAAAATGTGGAGAGAAGGGAACCTTCCTGCCCTGCTGGTAGGAATGTAATTTGGTGCAGCCGCTATGGAGAACAGTATGGAAGATCCACAAAAAACTGAAAATATTGTTACCATATGATCTAGCAATCCCACTCCTGGGCATATATCTGGACAAAACTCTAATTTGAAAACATACATGCACCCCTATGTTCTTAGCAGCACCATTTACAATAGCCAAGACATGGAAACAATCTAAAAGTCCATTGACAGATGAATGGATGAAGAAGATGTGGTACATATATACAATGGAATATTACTCAGCCATAAATAAAATGAAATAATGCCATTTGCAGCTACGTGGATGGGCCTAGAGATTATCATATTGAGAGAAGTAAGTCAGACAAAGAAAGACAAATATTATATGATATCACTTACATGTGGAATCTAAAAAAAATGCAAATAAACTTATTTACAAAACAGAAACAGACTCACAGACATAGAAAACAAACTTCTGATTACCAAAGGGGAAAGTGGCGGAAGAGGGATAAATTAGGAATATGGGATTTATGGATACATACCACTATATATAAAATACAAAAGCAACAAGGATTTACTGTATAGCACAGGGAACTATATTCAATATCTTGTAATAACCTATAATGCAAAAGAATCAGAAAAAATATATATATAACTGAATTACTTTGCTGTACACCTAAAACTAACACAGTATTGTAAATCAACTATAATTGAATTACAAAATAAAAAAAGAAAGCAAAGAATATCTAAAAGTAGAGAAACAAAAGACCAGCAACACGATAAAAAATGGAGAAAGAGATATAAATAAACAGTTTAAAAAATATGTAAATATCCCATTATATATAAAAAGAGACTAACATTCACTTGTAATAGAGAAAAATATATCAAAACATAGAAAAATTAAATTAATTATTTAACATTACACTAAGATACGATTTCTCACCTACAGGTTTGGGAAAAATCCAAAAGTTTGCTGGCATAATATACTGGTAAAAGGTATAGGGGAGACAGGTGCTCTCCCACATGGCTAGTGCGAATGGAAAAGCAGTGTAAAACATCTAGAGGAGAAGTTAGCAATATCTTGCAAAAGTACATGTGCATTTACCCTTTGATTATCAACCTCAATTTTGGGATTTATCCCAAAGGTACACTGACAAAAATACAGAAAAAAATTATGCAGAAGGCTGTTTACTGCACCACTATTTCAAACAGCAAAAGACCAAAACCTATCAAATGCCCATCAGTACGGGCCTGGTTGAATAAACTAAGGTATAGTCACACAGTGCAGTACTAGCCAACTAAAACAGAATGAGATCTATCTTTATGTCCAGGTATGGAGACATCTCCAGGATATATCATTAAGCAAAAAAAGCCAAGTGGTGAAAACAATGTACAGTTTACTATCATTTCTCTAACCAGGAGGACCGGAGCCTACATATATAAAGTGTAATATATATATTTTTTCAATCATACGTAAAAGCAATGGCAGGATAATCTGAAAAGTAAGCAGACAAAAAAGCTACTTATATGGGGATGGAAAAAACAGGGTGGAGGGAAGCTGGGAATAGAAGCTGGGAACTAGACTACTTTGGATATACTTAGATTTCATAGATTTGATCTTGAAAGCATGTATTATACAGCAAAAATTATATTTCAAAATACTAGTAAAAAGCAAATGAAACAAACTAGCCAGATTGTATTTTGTGTGGTGGATGAACCACAAAAAAATTGGTCCTAGAGACTTGACAATGCAGTAGTTTCTTTGTCCATCCCCAGTAGGATATAGTTAAGCAACGCCCCCCCCCAAAAAAAAAACCTGCAGAAAATTGTTTTCGGGAGTCCTATTCTTAATTGTGTGTATGTGCATGTGTGTGTTTGTATAGTTTTGAAATCCATTGAAAAGGCATAAAAACAATGATGAGCCCAGCAACAATGAGCACCCTTAGTGCCAGACTGTAATCTTCAAATGCCATTTCCTACCAAAAATTTAGGGCTCTTAGGAGAAAGTATGGATTCCAGGTCTGGGCCAGGCAATGTAAGAGTTGAGCATAGACCATCTTGTCATACTAGACAGCAAGGATGCTATGAAAAAAATTACTAGGATCCCATCAAAAGGACTTAAGAGCCAACTTGAAGACAATCCCCAACAGGACAAAGATGAGACAGTTTGAGCATCGGTAAGAATAATGATTTCAAGGGATTGAACTATATCAAATAAGTTAAAATCTATGTGTTCATAGCAATGCCATCTTCTTAGAAGAAGTCAGTTGTTCCCTTTGGAGTATGCTAGGAGTATGTCATTCTGAACGTTGACAAAGGGAAAGAACAAAGCATTTATCTTGTCTTTCTTATATAACTGTGCCTCGTGGAAATGAAAGGATTGTTGAGGGGAAGTTTCTTTTTATAGGTTTATTCCATCTATTAAATGAAGAAAGAATGATAGAATTAGAATATCATAATTTGTGACCCTTAAGGAAACATATACTCAAGGTAATCATTAATATCTGAGACAACCAAACATTATGTGCCTTCTGATTGACGTTAACAACTGCACCTGTGAAGTACTCCCACCAAAACACCAGCCAAACTTTAATCTGACCAAGCTTCTCCCTAAACAGGATGCACACAAAACACTGGAACTAGAAGAGCAAGTGACATTTGGGGGATGCAATCAGCAAAGTGTACACTTCCAATTCTGCTGGACAAAAGACTTCCCCTTTCTTAAAGAAATTTTATAGCAAGAAACAAGGAGGGTAGAAACCTATGTGTTAAGTTAAATTTAAGAGATATCAGTGAATTGCAATTTATGGACCTCATTTGGGCGCAACTTCAAACAATTTTTAAAATTATGAGACAATCAGGGCAATGTGAATATAACTGGTAATTTTCTAGAAATTCTCGTTGCTTTTTGAAGTCTGATTCTGGTAATTTTTTTAAATGGTCTTTATCTTTCAGACATACATACTCAAATATTTACTGATAAAGTGACACAAGGTCTGACATTTGCTTCAAAGTAATCTGGGGTGGCTGGGGAGTGGTGAGTATATAAATGAAACAGGACTGGCATAAACGGATAATCGTTGAGGCTTGGTATAGGTACATGGAAGTTCCTTATATTATTCCCTCTATCTTTCAATAAGTTAAAAAAGATTCCACAATAAAAAAAATAACCTGGGTGTAGTGTAACCGCTACTGAATGTATACTGTATACCGAGCACCCTAATAAGTATGTTTTGTATATTACGGTCATCCCTCCATATCAGTGTGGAGGGGGGATTGATTCCAAGACCCCAACGTGTTCCAGAATCTGCAGATGCTCAAATATCTCAGGTAAAATGACTAGTACAGTCGGCCTCCATATCAGGGCTTTCACATTGGCAGATTCCACCTACCTTGGAGGGAAATTTCCATCCTGTTCTGTTGAATCTGCCAATGTAAAACCAGGGATATGGAGAGCTGAATGTGTGTTTATTGAAAAAACATCCACGTATGAGTGGACCCGCACAATTCAAATCTGTGTTGTTCAAGGGTCAACTGTGTCTCACTTACTCGCAAAAATAACCTGCAAGGAAGCTAACTTTATTACCTGAGTTTTTTAAATGAGGAGACAGATGTGGCTCAAGAATTCTGAGACACTTGCCCAAGGTCATTGTGCTAATAGGTGTTGAGCAGAGAGGGGTCCAGTTCAAAGTCTGTCTGACTACCATGCTCACTCTTAAGCACTGCACACTACAGCCTCTTCTTGTTCCTTCTCGGGCCCGTCATTCTGTAGTCTACGTCAGGTCAGAGGCAGATCAGGGGAAGACAGTCCACACTGTTTCCCGAATGGTGAACTGGTTAGCAAGACTATAATTAGGGAAGGCAAGGAGGGGGTCTCACATACATGTTTTTTTTAGCATAGCTAATCCTCTCTGCATAGCACCCGCTCCTCAACTCACATGTCACCCTATTAGGGACACAGCTTCTCTCTGTGAAGTGTCAGAAAGCATTCAAAGTGAATTGTAGATTTCCTGTGTCATTAGTGACCTGGGTAATCCCTGGAGAGTCACCATGCTCTCAGGGGTTCTGATTCTTTTTCAGTAAAATCAACAAGGACCTACTGTATAGCACAGGGAACTCTACTCAATATTCTGTAATAACCTATATGGGAAAAGAATCTGAAAAAGAATGGATATACGTATATGTATAACGGAATCACTGAGCTGTATACCAGAAAGTTACACAACGTTGTAAATCAACTCTACTCCAATATAAAATAAAAATTAAATTAAAAAAAAAGAAACAGGGGTTTAGACTGGGTGGCCTCTGAATTGCCTTCCAGCTCTGAAGACCTGCCTTGGGGACACTCATTTCCTACTAAGGGAAAACTCCGGGTTATCAAGTGGTACTCAATATCTATCACAACAGCAACTAGACAGACGGTGCAGTATTCAGCAAAAGTTTGTCATGTTAACTATGAGATGTATGGACATTCTGCTCATAAACATCTTTCCTCCCCTCTCTCCCCACCACCACCAGCACTCTGGCAGCATCCTCCTTACTGCGTTGCTTGCACACCACCTGGTCCCTTCTCACACCGGAGCCCACCCCCACGCAGACTCCCTGTATCCTACTGCTCCTCTCAGCTCTATCCTCTGGGGCCTCTTCTCAGCCAGGCTCACCTTTTGAAGGAGTTGATGAGTTGTCAAGTTTTCTCCAAAGAAGCTGTTTGAGCCGGTGCTTTTGCTTTAACTATGAGGAGTTTGCACCCTCTGAAACCTCTGATCCAGGAAGCAGATTGGGTGGGGCCACTGAAGGAACTGTTTGCCTTTAAAGAGACAGAAATATTGCGCCATAACTTGGTGGGTGCTTCAGCTTTGACAAGTTGAAAGCTTTTTCTCCGTGTGCCTGATATCACACCAACATTTCCAAAGTTATACTTGTTGTTTGGGGTTATTGTGGTGGATCCAAAAGGCCCTTAGTAAATGACCTAAATCTTGCCCTGAAAGCCAGTCACAGTGTCTGATCATCTCTCCTGGGTGCAGTGGGAGACTGCAGGGCTCTTGGGGGAAGAAAGAAGTCAGACACGTGGCTTGGTGTATCCTCGGGGTAGCGCCAGTCTATTGCTGGGTGGAGAGTAGAACTTGTAAGTGATGAACTTGAATATTTAGCTGAAGAGATTTCTAAGTACAGTGTGGAAGGTGCAGCCTGGTTTCTCCTTACTGCTTATAGTAAAATGCAAGAGGAAAGAGACTGGAGTGATGCAGCTACAAGCCAAGGAATGCCAAAGATTGCCAGCAACCACCAGCAGCTGGGAAAACACAAGGGACGAGCTCCCCTGGAGGCTTCAGAGAGCATGGCTTTGCCAACATTTTCAGTGTGAACTCCCAGAACTATGCAGCAATAAATGTCTCTGCTTTGAACCTTCATAGTTTGTAATAATCTGTTAGAGCAGCTCTAGGAATCTAGTCCATCACCTTTCTCTTTTCCTCTACCTTTTCCCCTGCCTGCTTTCTGTTCCTCCTAACGACCCAAAGACTCCCCTCCTGCGTTACATGCTCTGAGCGGTGAAAATTTACTAGAATATGCTCTTCTGCATTCTCTACCCACACGTCTGGCCCAGATGGACCGTGGAATTCTCAGTGATGGGAGAAGTTGTAGCTTTCTCAGGAGTTTAGCTTTGAAATTCTCTGGAGACTCTAGCTTTTGTCCACAATGTACACAACACTGTCAACCGAAAAGCTGAGAATTCTGTTTTATTCAGCAGACTTTCTGAGGACCTGAGGCCCGGGAGGCAGCCTCTCAGCTAGCTCTGAGGGACCACTCCCAAGACATAAGAGAGGAGCCTGGTACTGGCATCTTTACAATCGACACGGCGCTCTTCTCCACCACAATCCAGTGTCAGTAGATCGGCTTCACTGTGCAAGTGAGTGGACCCAAGTTTGCTTCAGTAATAGAAATTGTCTGTCACATAAATGCTATTAAAAATGCATTTGCATAACTGTATTTTCTTTAATTTGCTTTTCTATATCAGTGAGAAGATTTTCAACAAAACTGAAATTTAAGAGTTCTGTGTTTTAGAACTTTAGGGTTTAATTTATCATGACTTCAAAAGCTTGCCTACGGTAGGTACTCAGTAAAGACCCTCTTTTAAGTGCACAGGTTAGACCAAGAGCAAATCTCTATTGTCACTTTTATTAGCCCCTGAATATTAGTTCTTAGTTTTCCTTTATATTGTATGGTCCCAGGTAACATTATCAGTTTCCTTTAGTTTGTTTAATAAATATTTCCTGAGGGGCAGGTCTATAAGTCCTGTCTTATAACGCCACACAGGGGAAGTAATCCCCAGTGAAACATGTCTATCCTACAATATAATTAAGCAAAAGAGATGTAACCATCTTATATAAAGCCTATTTACATATACCAATATTTATTAACTTTCATCTCAATGTTATGATTTTATACCTTTACCTTTAGTTTCCATTAGGAGCCAATCAACAGGTCTCCTCCTCTCTGGGCTCAGACCTAGGTGGTGGCGACATGGCTAAATGCACCAAGAAGGTCAGAATGGTGGGTAAATACGGGACCCATTATGGTGCCTCCCTCCGGAAAATGGTGAAGACAATTGAAATCAGCCAGCACGCCAAGTACACTTGCTCCTTCTGTGGCAAAACCAAGATGAAGAGACGAGCTGTGGGCATTTCGCACTGTGGTTCCTGCATGAAAACGGTAGCTGGTGGTGCCTGGACCTACGACACCACTTCTGCCGCCACAGTAAATTCAGCCATCAGAAGACGGAAGGAACTGAAGGACCAGTAGAAGCGCCACCATTTGAAACATTGCTAGCCTACAACAAATGGGTTAATTTATGTAACAACAGCAACAAAATCAAAAAAAAAGCTTGTTCTTACAGGGACTCCTAGAAGTTTTTTTTTTTCTTTTTATCCCCAACCATTTAATCAATTTTGTATAAAAGACTCTGGGTTACCAGGGACTTCCCTGGTGGTGCAGTGGTTAAGAATCTGCCTGCCAACTCAGGGGACACAGGTTCGAGCCCCGGTCCAGGAAGATCCCACATGCCACGGAGCAACTAAGCCTGTGCGCCACAACTACTGCACTCGCGTGCACCTAGAGCCCGCGAGCCACAACAAAAGAAGCCACCACAATGAGAAGCCTGAGCACCGCAACGAAGAGCAGCCCCCGCTCACCACAACTAGAGAAAGCCCGCGCGCAGCAATGAAGAACCAATACAACCAAAAATTAATTAATTAAAAAAAAAAAAAGGCTCTGTGTCCCCAGAGAGGAGCTGAGCCAAGGGACCCAGGCCCTGTTGTCAACCTTTAAACTTGACTAACTGGCCTAACTGCTGCCTCAGGTAATCGTTGTTCAGGTATCTCAGTGTAATTTTCCTTCTGCCCTTTACGTATAGAGATTATTATAGATATACATATTTATTTATTTTAAACTGGGATAAATAGGGTGGACTTGATTGGGGCCTTTTAATGTTGGGGACCAGTTGGGGGGTCCTTTGGGACCATCCAACCTTAGGTCATGTTCTATCAAAACCTTTTCCTTTAATCTTATTAACATTCATTTTACTTACCCATTTTTAAATACCAGTGATAGGGATAGAGTAGGGTAGTTACACAGGTAGTTTTAGAAATCCCACTAGGGGATTATAGTTAGACAGGGAACTTTGGGAGACCACTCTAAGTTAATGATCACTCAGGAAAGCTATTGGAACATCATGAAACAAAGCAGGCTTGCTTAACAATAAAGCCATATATAAAAGCACAAGATATTCAAGGTCAGCAAGATACTGATTCTTAGGACCAAGTGGAACGGAGCAGAATACAGAGCCCTGAAGTGCCCCCCCCCCAACAAGACTGTAGCCATGACATAAGCTGCTCCATCTTGAGCAGTACTGAATCTAGGGCCAGCACAATTCCAGGAACTGGCCTCAAGAGAATGGGATTAACATTATTGCTCATAATAATCTATATCTTTGTGGGCAGCCAAAGAATTGTAGCTTTTCTGCTCATATATGTAAACAGGCAACTAAAATTGTCAGCAAAGAGGTGCTACAGACCCATCATGTCAACATCTTCCACTCTGAGAAGATGGCACCCTATGTCAGCGTGAAGTTATAGGAGAAGAATCTTTGCCCCTAATCCCATAGAAATGGAATGGTCTTTGACAGTGGGGAATTGAAAACAGCTCTTTTGCCACTTTCCTGTTTGCCCATTTCTGTTCCCCTCTAACCTTAAAATAACCTAATTATAGGAATGAGATCACTAGGCAATTTAACCTAACTCCTGACTTGAGCTCTCCTGAATGCACACCATGCCTCATCTAACCTGTTGATCCTTTTCCTAGATTAAATGAAGAATGAAGTGGTTAAGGAATGACCAGCTCTCTGCCCCCAATAGCCCCCTTGGCAATCCTGCAGGCAGATCACACAGGCAAGATAATATCTAAAGAGATGGGCTTCCCTGGTGGCACAGTGGTTGAGAATCTGCCTGCCAATGCAGGGGACACGGGTTCGAGCCCTGGTCTGGGAGGATCCCACATGCCGTGGAGCAACTAGGCCCGTGAGCCACAACTACTGAGCCTGCGCATCTGGAGCCTGTGCTCCGCAACAAGAGAGGCCGCAATAGTGAGAGGCCCGCGCACCGCAATGAAGAGTGGCCCCCGCTTGCCACAACTGGAGAAAGCCCTCGCACAGAAACGAAGACCCAACACGGCCATAAATCAATCAATCAATCAATCAATCAATAAAATCTAAAGAGAGAGCCAGCCAGCCTGCACGCAACGGAGAAGGATGCAGAATCCAACTTCTTGCTTTGACGATTCACTGAGATTCTTGTCCCCCATTTTTCCCTTTAAAAACTGTCATGGCTGAGCAGAGTCTTCGGAATTGGTTTCTGGACATGAGTCCACCTTCTCTCCAGATTGCCAGTCCTTCTAATTAAAACACTTTTCCTTTCTACTAACACTTGCCTTTTAAATTATTGACTTCTGAGCGGCTAGCAGCTGAACCTGGGTTTGGTAACACAAGGACAGGAATAGTAAGGGAAAGGTGACATTCCAAAGTACAAGACCCTCAGTATACTGAAACCTGAGATGATTTAACGTACTCGAGTATATGTCACCACACTTCTGCTGACCTGAATAGCGCAGGACGTTCCTAGTTTGATCACACAGGGTCAAAAACTCCCCACCCTACGTGAAAGAGGAGCTAATGATGTAAGCATGACATCTACTCAAAGAATGAGGAAGAAGGTGGTCTTCTCTCCCTCCCCACTTGTCCTTGGGTTATAAAAATGTAGCCCATTTAGTTCTCGGGGCAGAGCCCTCTTGCTTGCCTACTTGTAACCTTAGTGAGGGCCCTATATTAATAAATCTAGTTTTTACCTGTCACATTGCTTCTTGCTGAATTCCTTCTGCACCGAGACATGAAGAACCTGAGCTTCATTAAGTCCTGAGATGAGTTGTGCAGTTTCAGTTGGAAGATTGTGGGTTCGAGTCCCAATTGAGGTGTGTGGTTTCACCAATAAAACATCTGTTTATAATGAGAGCTTTCTAAAAATTTACCAATTTAGAAGTTTTTCCAATTTCAAAGATCCATCATCTGGCCATTAATGAGATAGAATATTAATAGTGATTCAAACCAATAAGATGCAAGAGGCTTCCCCACAAGAGGGTGCCAAGGATGTACCTAAAAGAGATCCAGAGGGTTTATTCCCCAAAATAGTCTAAGAAAGTACAGGCTGAGGCAACACATGTTAAGATGGCAAAAAAAACAAACAAAAACCCTGAAAGTTGACACAGCCAAAAGACTGCTCAGAATCCGAGTCTATTTGATTGGCTGCTAAATGTGCACCTATGGGTACCTTTTGGATGGCAGAGACTGTAACAGGAAAGGGCCAATTCTGACTCCATGTTGGATCTGTTTCTTTGACTTTAGTCTTTGCTTTTCATTGCTTTTGTGATTATAATCACACATAATGGCCTGCTTCAGGGAACCCTACCCACCTGTGAAGGGCTGCAAGACAGAAGAAATGAATACATCTCCTCCCCGAAGCTGGCCATTCCAGGAGATGTTTTGCAAGACTGACAGCCCTTTTTACTTTATTTCCTCCCCACCTCTCCCTCTCTATTCTGCCTTTCTACTTTACTTCCCTCTCTGATTCTATAAAAGAAACTGGCATCCAGACCCCGATAAGATGGTTATTTTGAGACACTAGTCTGCCATCTTCTCAGTCTGCCGGCTCTCCGAATAAAGTCATATTCCTGGCCTCGACACCTCGTCTCAGATTTATTGGCCTGTCATGCAGCGAGCAGAGCGAGCTTGGACTCAGTAACAAGACCAAGTTTTCAAAACACAGGCGCACACACCGAAAAGCCCAAAGAAGATCAGGTAGAACATTTACATTTCAAAGGCACAGGAAGAGAAATGCCAGTCCCCCCTTGAATGGCTTTTGTTTCTTTAAGAACAGAATACTGAAAAGATGTTTTTATTAAGCCGGCTTTTCTAATTCAACTGCGTAGGTAATAAAAGAGCCCCATCTTAGCCATTTTAAGGGTGAGAGTTCCTTTAATTTCCAATTAAGTAGGTACTTATAAGTATGAGCTCTGTACATACATGAAGCTGGCTGGAGTTTTAGTCGGAGGTTGGCTTTCTGATGCCCCTCATTTTTGTCTGAGAGAATCTATTTCCCATTTTAAAGTTGAATTTATTGGGGATAAAATTTACTAGTGTGCTTTTATCCTGACAAATTCTTGCGAAGATAGCCAATTTGAGGAAAGGTGTCAGGTCAGCCTCTTACCTAACCATTCATCCTAGACCACTCAGTATCCTTCCAACTGAGCAAATCCCAGTGTTTTTCAACCAGGCTGCCCTAGTATCTTTCAACTAGAAGGGGTCACTCCCCAATATCTTTGAACTGGGGAGCCAGGTAAAGACACTGCCAAATAAAACTCAAGATCATCAATCAATAATTGGGAGACCCGAGAACCACGAGGGACTCATGCACATTCGTCTGGACCCTCCGAGGAGGCAGGTGGGCACAAGTGGCCTATGTTGGTACCGAGGCTCTGGTTCCTCGTAGAGTTCAGATGGAGAGAAATTTGTTCTGGGGCGCTTTGTGATTGGTTACCAAAACTGTCAACTGGAAAAAAAAAAAAACAAACCACAACCTAAAAGCTGAGAATTCTGTTTTATTCGGTCGACTTTCTGAGCACTTCAAGCCCAGGAGGCAGCCTCTTGGCTGTGAGGGACTGCTCCTGTTGAGGATGGAGTAGGATGGTTACACAGGGAGCTTTAGAAATGCCACTAGGGGATTAAGGATGGAGAGGGAACGTTGGGAGGCAACTGTAAGTTAACTACCACTCAAAAAAGCAATGAAAACATCATGGAACAAAGCAGGCTTGCTTAACAATAAAGTTATAAATAAAAGCACGAGATATGTCCCAGGCCATTAAGTGAAAAAATGAGGCCTGCATCCTGCTGGTCGACATAATGATCCTTAGGACATGTACCTCTGCACATACCAAGGACAGAAATATAAGGGAAAGGTGACATTCCAAGGGGGAAGACCCTCACTATATTGAAATCTGAGATGATTTAACATATTTGAGTATATGTTACCACCCTTCTGCTGATTTGAATAGCGCCATGACAGTCCCAGTTGGACCATATAGGGTCAAAAACTCCCCCACCTGGTGCACAGGAGGAGCTAATGATGTAAGCCTGCCATCTACTCAAAGAATGAGGAAGAAAGTGGTCTTCTCCCTCTCCCCACTTATCCATTGATGATAAAAATGTAGCCCACTTAGTTCTCGGGGCAGGCCCCTCTTGCCTCACCCTTGTATCGTTCACAAGCATCCTATACTAATAAATTCACTCCTTACCCATCACTTTGTCCCTCACCAAATTATATCTGTGCCAAGACATAAAGAACCTGAGCTTCATTAAGTTCTGAGATGAGTTGTGTGGTTTGACTCCCAACAGGTGAGAGAGGAGCCAGGATGTATAGGAATTTTGCAAAAAAAACCCAGGTAGTCAGAACTTGAAAAGATTACTGTTAACTCAAAAAAAAAAAAAATCAGACAACAAGTCAATGAATTTAGTACTTTTCTCTATCTGGGAAGATGCAAGAGTCTGGGCTCATGGAAATCACTCCTTTGATATGCACCTTAGCTGTCTAGGGCCAGTATCCTGCTCTCTCCCATCCTGAGTCCCCTCAGGGGACCCGGTTGGGGGTCTGCAGTGGCTGGGGGCGTGGCAGCAGGCGGCCTGTTTATCTCCATCCTGAGTTCCCTCAGACTCACCGTGGGGGTGGGGAGGGCGGTGGTAGGGGCTGCTCACCTGATGGCTGTGGTATCCATTGTTTGCTGATATGGCAAGCAATATTTTTCTTTCACAACACCAAAATAAAAACCAAAAAATTGTTGTTTTTTTTTTAAAGAGAAGCTGAAGGAATCAAGGCCTGGGAGTGCCATTTAAGGTCTCCTCGGGTCCGGACGCGCAGGCTCAGCGGCCATGGCTCACGGGACCAGCTGCTCCGCGGCATGTGGGATCTTCCCGGACCGGGGCACGAACCCGTGTCCCCTGCATCGGCAGGCGGACTCTCAACCACTGCACCACCAGGGAAGCCCTAAGGTCTCCTAAACTCTTAACGGGAACAGGCTGACTGCCAGGATATTATGAGCTCAGTGAGTTATAAGACCACCTGCCTTACATCATGTCCCAGTCCCACCACCAAGAGCCCAGCCCACACTTTTACAGAATACCAAATTCACACAAAAGAATTGTTTTATCTAAAAAAATAAGAAGAGGAGGACATTATCCCTTAAAATAAGATAAAACAAGCTTTAATGCATTTAAAGGTATGGAGGGCTTCTCCCTAGGCTACACTGGCAGTGCAGGACTACCATCTCTGTCTGATGGTTTAACAGCATTCAGCATCCCCCTGTGAGCCCATGACACTTGTCTGACTCCATAAGACTCAGTCGTACACTCTCATTTAGCATATGGGCACCAGGTCTCTCCATTAACATATGAAATGCAGACAGTGGAAACATAGGTGGGTCTTGATTCTGCCACTAGCGAGATCTATGGTTTGGGGGAGAAAAATATGACCCCTCTGAGCCCATCATCTTTACAGATGAGACGATAAGGAAGTATTATTGAAGTCAGATGCCTATCGCGGAATTGTATCATACTCTAATATTTGGGCCTTGCCCAACGAGAACAAATCCCCAGACTCTCCCACTGGCACGGATCATGAACCCTGGCCTGCTTACCCATACTGCTTCTCAGATATCAGTTGGTTATAGTTATAAACTTCCAGCAGTGGTGCAGAAAAGGGAGACCACCATGTTGAGGGGAACATTCCTGAGGCTCTTGGCTTCAGGGGTTTGGGATGCGGGACCAATATTAGTACAGGCCCTCCCTTCCCGGTGTTCTTGAGTTCCGAGGGTCATCAGAGCAATGGATGGTTACAGACAGTTACATATATCAGCTTTATTTACCACTTGGCTCCAATAGCCAAAAAAGCAGTCAGCAAGGAAATGGGTTTTTCACCCACAGTTTTCTATTTCTCTCAGGAAACCCACAGTTCCCTTCCTTCTTTGCCTACCTAGGTTTCTTAGTCCTACACCTCCAAAGCCCACAATGTCTGCTTAGAAATCCCCTGGATTCTTAGCCATTCCATGATCGTAATGGTGGAAGAGCCCAATTAGGAGAACAAGAGCTGGGAAAGAATTTAGAGGCTGCCATAGTCACCCGATAGGATTCAATAACTTGCTTTCTTTCTGCCGTTTGTAATTTGGTTTGCGTGATTTCTGCTCTTATTTTCATTTCTTCCTTTTGTTTTCAATTTGACAGCTTTTGTTGCTTCCCTTCAATCCTCCTGTAAAGACATTGTTCTTCAGTGCTTTCTTACTAATGATGGGTGCTATAAATAAAATTTTACAAGGGGTAAGGGAACCTCAGCATATCACAGCACAAACTTCTTTTTGTTTCCTGTAAATCCCTAGATTTTCAAGAAGTGGGCGACAGGATGTTCTATTGTACCTTCACTTGTGCAGAGAACAACCCACATCCTGCCTCAGCTGCAGCCATTTCCTGCTTGCATTTCCTCACCACTCTGTCTTATCCATCACTTGAAATTGTGGTCATAGCACAGGCTATGAAAGGCTAGGTTACGGGGTCCAGGTCCCCCTCTTGGTACCTGCTGAAGTGTTCAGAAGGGAGAGGAGAAAGGCTAGGCCAAAGAGAAATCTCACCATGGAAACTGCACTGAACTCTCCTTAGGATTCTTTTCAGAGCCCTCCTCAGGCTGCCCTGGCTGAGGGTGAAGTGCAAGGGTTTTCCTGTGAGTCTCCAAACCCACAGCAGGGCCTCGTTGAAAGCAGGTCCAGCAGTCAGCACTTTTGACTTTGACTGAACGAAACAAAATAAACTCTGCTCTAGACTTGAATAGGTGTATATGGGTGTTGCTGTCTTTCAAAATCCTGACAAGGAAGTTCTCAAAGCCTAAGTAGCTAATAAACAGCTGAGCAGCCTCATTGCTTTTGACTGTTGCTTATCATGAAAAAAATATAACTTGAAAATGGTACTTAATGACTCATTTCTAAGCTTTGAGAGGCCGCACGTGACTATTTGGAAATATAAGGAGACACTAACATTTTTCTTATCCTCTGCAAGTAGAGCATGTTTGTATTTAGTGGAAAACCAAGGATTCCAGATAAAATAGCAATCTGGAAGACAATGGCAGCTGCCACCTAGGTCCCTGTTAACTATATTTCATTCAACTACAATAAAGAACAACAAGAAGGGGAAACTAAACTCTACAAAACCCATGCACTCAGCAGGAAGGAAGAAGAGCGGAGCTAGTGACATGGCCAAAGTTTAACTTAAACTAATGACAGGGTGTCCAACTCCAGAAAGCATTGTGGGGAGCCCTGCAAGCTTATTACTGGTGAAAAACCATAACCAGTGGAAATTCTTTTTAAAGAAAGCAAAGTCTCTAGACGTTGTCCTAAGATCATATAACAAGTGAATAGACATTTATTGAAAAAAAGTCTACTGAATCTGAGTAAGAACAGTGAGAGTCTGTATCGTGCTTGAGCCGTGACCCACTTTCTCCGTCCCCAACCCACCCTCAGCTCAGCTTGAAGGAAACTCCATTCTAGGCAGGGGTGGCCGAGAAGATGGGGCTCCCTCTCCCCTCAGCTACCCAGCAAGAATATAGTATAGTACCAACAGGGCCAGGCTGGCAACATTTCCCATCCCCTCCAACACTGAGCTGCAGAGACTAAAGTTCTGGTAAGTTCAGCCAGCAGTACCCTATTTCTCCTCTATTCATAGGGCAGACACTCTACCCTAGGCATGACAGGCCCCAACTGCCCACACTCCAGCTCCCTCTTAAGATAGATGTTTCATGCTAGGAGAGGCAAGTTGAGAACTCCAGAGGCTACCATCCCCTGCTCTGGGCTTGGAGCTGTGGCTCAAAGATTTTGTTCAGGATGAAAAGAAGTTCATAATAACAGAAAACTCTAAAGCCCTCCCCAAAGGAAGCAATTATTTGAAATAGAGTGTGGGAAGTTCAAGTGAAAGCGTATTTCTGAAAATGATAAAGATTTTAGAGGAGACTGGTAACGTTGTGAGAGCCATAAGAGAAACCATAGGCCAACAATTTAACCAGCAAGAACCAGAAAAATAGACAGGTAAGAAGAGTCCTTCTAGGGCCAGAGAAAACCTGAAAAACTGGCCATGAAAACTACCCCTGCAAAGGAAACCAAATTTAATTAGATCAGACTGTGGAGCAATTTATGCTCATGAACCTCGTCAAAAACTAGAGTGCAATCAAATGGCAGTTAGTAAGCCTAACAGCGGGGTGTAATACCAACAGAGTCACACAGATTAACAAAGAGATTAGGGAAACAGACATTCAGAGAGAGCACTGCTAAAACTTTTCATCCCAGCTGACTGTGTGAATGCCAAAGTCTGCACCCTTTGAGGAGCAACATCAGAGATTCCACACTGCGGGGGAAATAGTCTTCACTAGAAGAGTCTAGCTGAGTCACTAAACAAATAGGGAACAACGGCAAATCAAGCCCCAGAAAAGCAGGAGGTGAATCAATACCCAGAGTTGCTATACTATGTTACCTAAAATGCCCAGTTTTTTAACAAAAACTGCAAGACATACAAAGAAACAGAAAAGTGTGATCCACGTACTGGAAAAAATCAGGCAACAAGAATTGCCTGTGAGAGGGCCCAGATATTGGATTTGAAGACAGAGCTTCAAAGCAGCAATTATACATATATTTAAAGAGCTGAAGGAATCACACTTAAAGAAATAAAGGAAGCTATGATGACAATATCTCATCAAATAGAGAATGTCAATAAAGAGATAGAAATTATTTTTTATAAAAGAACAAAATAGAAATTCTGAAGTTCAAAAGTAGGACTGAAATTTAAAAATTTACCACAAGGGCTTAATGACAGATTTGAACTGACAGTAGAAAGAATCCATGAATTTGAAAATATAACAATTATAAACATATGAACTTAGCAACTGAACCCTGAAACACATGAAGCAGAAAATGACAGCAATCAAGGCAAAATAGTCTATTCAACAGTAATAGCTGTAGAGTCCAATACCTGACTAAGAATAATGCATCGATCAACTAATCAGAAAGTCAAGAAAGAAATAGAAGATGTGGCCAACACTATAAATCAACTAGATCTAACACAAGATACTCCACCCAGCCACAGCAGAATACACATTCTTTTCAAGTGCGCAAGGAATATTCTCCTAAATAGATCATTTACAAGGGCATAAAACAAGCCTCAATAAATTTAAGAGGCTTTAAATCATACATAGTGTGTTCTCCAACCAAAATGGAGTAAAATTAGAAATCAATTAAAAAATTGAGAAATTCAGTAATATGTGGATATTAAACACCATCTTAAATAACCAATGAGTCAAAGAAAAAATCAAATGGGACATTATAAATACTTTGAGATGAATGAAAATGAAGAAACAACATAGCAAAATTTATAGAGCTAAAACAATGCTTAGAGGGAACTTTATAGTTGGAAATACCTATATTAAACAAAGAAGATCTCAAAACGATAATCTAATATTTCATAATAAAGCAGTAAGAAATTAAGAACAAACAATGTAGAGCAGTCAGAAGAGGGATATAATAAAAGTTAGAGTGGAAATTAATGAACTAGAGAATATTAAAACAATATAGAAAATCAACAAAACCAAAACTTGATTCTTTGAAAAGATCAACAAATTGACAAATCTCTAGGTAGTCTGGCCAAAAAAATATGGAGGAAAATTAAATTACTAAAATCATGAATGAAAGAGGAAACACTGGTACTGAGCTTACAGAAATAAAACAATTACAAGGAAATATTATGAACAATTTTATGCCCCCCAGATTAGGTAACTTAGATTAAATGGACAAATTCATAAGCGATCAAAACTGAATCAAGATGAAATAGAAAGTCTGAATAGACCTATAACACTTAAAGAGATTCAATTACTAATAAAAAATATTACTACAAAAAACAAACAAACAAACAAAACCCCCAGGCCCAAATGGCTTTAGTGATTAACTCTCCCAAACATCTAAGACGAATTAATACCAATTCTTCACAATCTCTTCCAAAAAATAGAAGAGGACGAACACGTCTCAACTCACTCCATGATGCCAGTATTATACTGATATCAAACCGGAAAAAGACATCACAACAAAAGAAACTATATACCAATATGTCTTATGAATATAGATGCAAAAATCCCAACAAAATACAAGCAAAGAGAATCCAGCAATATATAAAAAGGCGTGTACACCATGAACAAGTGGAATTTATCCCAGAAATTCAATATTGGTTTAAGATCAATTAATGTAGTAAGCCATATCAATAGTATAAGGAAAAAATGATCGTTTCAATAGATTTAGAAAAAGCATTTGAGAAAACTGAACACAGGTTCATAGTAAAAACACTCAACAAACTATGAAGAGAAGGAAAATTCGACAACCCTTGTAAAAGACATCTGTGAAAATTCTATAGCTAGTACCATACTTAATAATGGGAGACTGAAAGCTTTCCTGCTAAGATTAGATATAAGATAAGGATATCTGTTCTTGTCACTTCATTTCAACTTTGTTCCAGAGTTTCTAACTAGAGCAATTAGGTAAGAAAAGACACTGTTCAAAAACGAGGTGAAGAGGGATGCAAAGATGGCTCCATATCCACAAATCAATCAATGTGATACACCACATTAACAAAATAAAGAATAAAAACCATATGATCGGAACAGGATAGAAAGCCCAGAGGTAAACCCACGCACATATGGTCACCTTATCTTTGATAAAGGAGGCAAGAATATACAGTGGAGAAAAGACAGCCTCTTCATTAAGTGGTGCTGGGAAAACTGGACAGGTACATGTAAAAGTATGAAATTAGAGCACTCCCTAACACCATACACAAAAATAAGCTCAAAATGGATTAATGACCAAAATGTAAGGCCAGACACTATAAAACTCTTAGAGGAAAACATAGGCAGAACACTCTATGACATAAATCACAGCAAGATCCTTTTTGGCCCACCTCCTAGAGAAATGGAAATAAAAACAAAAATAAACAAATGGGACCTAATGAAACTTCAAAGCTTTTGCACAGCAAAGGAAACCATAAACAAAACGAAAAGACAACCCTCAGAATGGGAGAAAATATTTGTAAACAAAGCAACTGACAAAGGATTAATCTCCAAAATATACAAGAAGCTCTTGCAGTTCAATAACAAAAAAACAAACAACCCAATCCAAAAATGGGCAGAAGACCTAAATAGACATTTCTCCAAAAAAGATATACAGACGGCTAACAAACACATGAAAAAATGCTCAACATCATTAATCATTAGAGAAATGCAAATCAAAACTACAATGAGATATCATCTCACACCGGTCAGAATGGCCATCATCAAAAAATCTAGAAACAATAAATGCTGGAGAGGGTGTGGAGAAAAGGGAACCCTCTTGCACTGTTGGTGGGAATGTAAATTGATACAGCCACTATGGAGAACAGTATGGAGGTTCCTTAAAAAACTACAAATAGAACTACCATACGACCCAGCAATCCCACTACTGGGCATATACCCTGAGAAAACCATAATTCAAAAAGAGTCAGGTACCAAAATGTTCATTGCGGCTCTATTTACAATAGCCAGGACATGGAAGCAACCTAAGTGTCCATCGACAGATGAATGGATAAAGAAGATGTGGCACATATATACAATGGAATATTACTCAGCCATAAAAAGAAATGAAATTGAGTTATTTGTAGTGAGGTGGATGGATCTAGAGTCCGTCATACAGAGTGAAGTAAGTCAGAAAGAGAAAAACAAATACCGTATGCTACCACATATATATGGTATCTAAGAAAAAAACAAAAAAAAGGTCATGAAGAACCTAGGGGCAAGACGGGAATAAAGACACAGACCTACTAGAGAATGGACTTGAGGATATGGGGAGGGGGAAGGGTAAGCTGTGACAAAGTGAGAGAGTGGCATGGACATATATACACTACCAAACATAAAATAGATAGCTAGTGGGAAGCAGCCGCATAGCACAGGGAGATCAGCTCAGTGCTTTGTGACCACCTAGAGGGGTGGGATAGGGAGGGTGGGAGGGAGGGAGATGCAAGAGGGAAGAGGTATGGGAACATATGTATATGTATAACTGATTCACTTTGTTATAAAGCAGAAACTAACACACCATTGTAAAGCAATTATACTCCAATAAAGATGTTAAAAAAAGAAAACAAAAAAAAACACACCATATGATCATCTCAATAGATACAGAAAAAGCATTTGACAAAATTCGACATCATTTCATGATAAAATCTCTCAAGAAACTGGATACAAAGGTAACAAACCTCTAATAATAAAGGTCATATACAATAAGCCCAGAGCTATCATACTCAACAGTGGAAAGCTAGAAGCTTTTCCTATAAGATCAGGAAAAATACAAGAATGCCCACTCTCACCACTTCTATTCAATATAGTACTGGAAGTCCCAGGCAGAGCAATTAGGCAAGAGAAAGAAATAAAAGACATCTAAATCAGAAAGGAAGAAGCAAAACTGTCTCTATTTTCAGATGACATGATCTTATATATAGAAAATTTTAAAGACTCCACTCAAAAAATGTGATAAGTAATAGGCAAATCCAATGAAGATGTGGGATACAAAATCATATACAAAAATCAGTTGCATCTCTAAACACTAATAATGATTTATGAGAAAAAGAAATTAAGAAAATAATCCCATTTACAGTAGCATCAGAAAGAATAAAACACCTAGGAATAAATTTAAGAAAGGAGGTCAAAGACCTGCACATGAAAATTATAAGACATTGATAAAAGAAATTAAAAGACACAAATAAATGAAAATGTATTCCATGCTCATGGATTGAAAGAATTAATATTGTTTAAATACTACCATACTACCCAAAAGCATCTACAGATTCAATGCAGTTCCTATCAAAATTCCAACGGTGTTTTTCAGAAACAGAAAAAACAATCCTAAAATTTGTAAGGAAGCACAAAATATTTCAAATAGCCAAAGCAGTCAGAGAATGACAAATACTGTATGATATCATTTTTTTATGTGGAATTTTTAAAAGCCAAATTCATAGAAATTGAGAGTAGAATGGTGATTACCAGGGGCTGGGAAATGGGAGAAATGGGGAGATGTTGGTCAAAGAGTACAAACTTCCACGTAGAAGATGAGTAGGTCTGGGGATCCAATGCACAGCACCGTGATTATAGTGTAATTCTGTATTATCTACTTGAGAATTGCTAAGAGAGTAGATCTTAAATGTTCTCACCACCAAAAAGAAATGGTAATTATGTGTCATGATGCAGGTGTTAGCTAATGTTATGGCAGTAATCATTCTGAAATATAAAAGTGTATCAAATCAACACATCATGCACGTTAAACACATACATTGTTATATGTCAATTATACCTCAATAAAGCTGGAGGGTATGGGCAGGGGGCAGAGTGGGGGGGGGGTGACCAGGTGGAGTTCAGTGGGAGTTGGGTTCTTCACTAAAGAGCTGGCAGGAATGGGTGAACATCACACCCCAGCCCATTAGCTTCAGATGAAGTTAATCCCCTCAGTATATCCGTGGAAAGTCAACTCCAGAAGGTTGAAGTGAGTTAGGCAAGATCACACGGTTTGTTAATAATCTAACCAGGTCCAGGGCGTGTGTCACCAAAATACTTCTCTCCACACAATGACTGGCTATTTTACTCACCCTTCTCATGACCCTCCTAAGAGGAGAAACAGTCACTTGAGTTGGAGGTACTAACAGAGATGGCTAGGTTAAGCCCTGTATAAAAATTTTCTGTCTTCTGCCGGCTGTCCTATTTTTAATAGCTGGAAAAGCCCTCCTTTTCTTTCAGAATGATGAGACTTTGCGTGTGATGTTCCTAGCAGGTAGGACCACTTTGGTGGCATTGTCCACTCTGAGGTTCACTCAGAGATTCCTCTCAAATTCCTGTCCTGGGGAAGGAAGGCCATTTTATTTTGTTTTTTAAAAATGCCTGAAAAGCAAAAGACAACTGGAGATAAGATTGCTGGTCAAAGGTCAGAAACAAAACGAGTCCTCAGAAACCTAAAGTGCTCTTCCCCGCTGAGGTTATAGACCCTGCCAGGGACAACATGCTGGTGTCACAGGAACCTCTGGAAAACAGTACCATAGCCCAAAGCAGAGGGTGGGATTCGCAATGACAACATTGCACACCCACCACCTCACTGGCCAATGTTTCTGTCTCTTTAAGTCATCACCACTGGGCTCTCCCTCCCTGAGCTTCCTGAACTCTGAGGTCTGAGAGGCACAGAGACTTCCTCCATGTGTGGAGAGGAAACCGCCCACTGCACCCACAGTCCAAGGGCAGGCGGTAGGTCAGGAGCTTCTTGGAGCCAGCGTTAGAGCCTGTCGCCAATCCTGCAGGAACGGTGAGCACAAGGGAAAAGGAAGCAGCCCGGAGAAGGACCTGTGGGGAACAGGAAGAGCTCTGCCTGTGTGAAGCTGGCTGAGTGAGCAGCTGCATTCTAGTAGGTATGTGAAAGGGGGGCAGGATCTAGAAACGGTAACTTCATGTGCCTCTAGGTTTGTAAGGTTGTTCTGAGTGTCAAACACAGTAAGTTCAGAAGAACAGGTAAGCATCTTCTCGAGCTCTGCTGCGCACACGCTCTTTTTTGGGACTAAATTCTCTCTCCTTCCCTACTCCCTTAGTCCTTCTGCTAGAATTACTGCAAAGGCAATGAACACTCCCCAAATACATGTGCAGCAAATGCAAAACGTATTCCTGGGGACTTACAGGGAAGCTAACCTCAGAGCAAGTTACAAAGTGAAAATTCGGTATATATCTGAGCTGAACCCTCCTAAAACCTCCACTCTCCTTAGCACTATCCACAATAGTGCAAGAGACAGCTAAGGTTGTGAACTTGGTCCTCAACCCTTGCCCTACATGATCACTTGAACATCTGCTCCCCACCCCAAACTGGGCTCTGTGGGCTGCTCTGGTGTCAATTAAGGGAGTTTGTTGATTTCTAGACACAAAATAACGAATCACATTATGTGATTTAGCCCTGGGGTAAACTTTACAGAAGCTTTGGGGGGTGGGGTGATGGGGGTGGGGTGGGTAACGGAGTGGGGGGGCAGCCGCAGGAGAGTTACTGCAGAGACACCCACAGCTTTGGCTTGAGCTCTAGGCAAACCTACCATCTGAGTCCTTTCGCCAGAGACAGGTTATTCAGCCAACCTCTCCCTTTGCTTTTGCTTCGTTGTTGGTGCCAATAGGGGGAGAACACAGTTACCTGTAGGAACCAGGTGGGCGACATGAAGAGGTAGAATTTGAAATGGACGTTGAAGCACAGACAGGACTCAGGCAGAAGTGTGTGGTGGGATGAATGGTCCACAAGGTGGGTTGGAAAAGGCCCTGAAATCTGCTGTTTGTGGAGGGGCTGACTGGGGAGGGGATTAGGTGGGAATGAGGCTGGAGTAGACTGAGGAGAGACTGTGCTGTCGTGTTCAGGCACTCCTGTGATCAGGCAAACTTGACCACAGAATGTTTAATTGTATTAAATAATGTTGGAGTGGGTATTTTACTTCAAAAAGCCTCAGGTTTGAGGCAAGAACATAAAGAGCTGGAGGGAGCATCCCAGTCTCTCCAGCACACAGATTATATTTAGACTTATTTATTTACTTATTTTTTACTGAAGTATAATTGGCTTACAATATTATATTACTTCCGGGTATACAACATAGTGATTCTACATTTTTATACTTATGCTCCATATAAAGTTAATATAAAATATTAATTAACTATATTCCCTGTGCTGTGCATTACATTGGTGTATCTTAGTTATTTTATACCCAGTAGTTTGTACCTCTTAATCCCCTTCCCCATCTTGCCCCTTCCCCCCACCCCTCTCCCCAATGGTAAACATAGTTTATTCTCTGTGTTTGTGAGTCTATTTCTGTTTTGTTATATTCCTCTGTTTGCTTTATTTTAAATTCCACATATAAGTGGAAACATACAGCATTTGTCTTTCTCTGTCTGACTTACTAAACTAAGCATAATACCCTACAGGTCCATCTATGTTGTTGCAGATGGAAAGATTTCATTCTTTTTTATCTTTTTCATTCTTTTTTTATGAGTAATATTCCATTATATCTATCTATCTATCTGTATATATATGACACCTTCTTCATTCATCTGTTGATGGGCACTTAGGTTGCTTCCATATCTTGGTTATTATCAATAATGCTGCTATGAACATCGGGGTGCACACATCTTTTTGAATTCGTGTTTTCATTTTCTTTGGATATATAGCCAGGAATGAATTGCTGGATGATATGGTAGTTCTATTTTTAATTTTTTGAGGAACCTTCATACTGTTTTCCACCGTGGCTGTACCAGTTGACATTCCTGCTATCAGTGTACTAGGGTCCCCTTTCTCTACATCCTCGTCAACAACACCAGTTGTTTCTTGTTTTCGGATAACACCATTCTGACAGGGGTGCTCCGTGCTTCCTGTACCTGATATCTGTTTCCCTTTTCAGGTTAGGAAAGTTTTCAATTACAATTTCACCAAATACATTTTCTACCCCTTTCTTTCTCTTTTTCTGGGACCTCTATCATGTGAATGTTAGCACACTTGACCTTTTCCCAGAGGTCCCATAAACTCTCCTCATTTCTTTAAATGTGTTTTTGTTTTTGCTGTACTGATTGGATGATTTCCACTAGTCTGTCTTCTGTGTTCTTCTACATCGCCTAATCTGCTCTTAATTCCTTCTAGCGAATTTTTCATTTCAGTTATCGTATTCTTCAGCTCTGACTGGTTTTTGCATTTTCTAATTCTCTGCCGAAGTTCCCACTGTGTTCATCTGTTGTTTACCCAAGTTCAGTTAGCATTTTTATTACTATTGCTTTGGACTCTTTGTCAGGTAAATTATTATCTCTGTTTCATTAGGGGTTTTTTCCTGAGGTTTTATCTTGTTCTTTCATTTAAAATATATCCCTTTGTTTTCTCATGTTGTTTGACTTTCTCTGTGTGTCTCTATGAAATTAGGTGAAACGGTTACCTGTCCAGGTCTCAAAGGCATGTCCCTGTGGGTAGCAACCCTTTGCAGTGTGCCTGTCACCAGTGGCTTTGGTGGGAGAGCTGGACGTGAAGTGAGCGGGGACTGCTTCTTCTCCCACAGTGTGCAGGCGGCCACCACCTTGGTGGGAAGCAAGGCTGGAGGCAGAGGGCTAGAGCCAGAGCCAGGTGCCAGCCAGGGCTTCTCCGCGGCTCAGGGCTAGTTGTTAGCCTATTGTGGGAGGAGTCAAGGACCAAGGGGCTGGGCAGGAGTCCTAAGGGAGTTGGGCTTCCCCCAGATGTGATGACAGTCTTCACCTTGGCTGGGGATGTGGCCAGGGCCTGAGAGCCTGAGGCTGCACTTCTGAGCTGCTTCTACTTTTTCCTCAGTGTGTACCCCTTGGTTAGAGGCAGGATAGAGAGCCAGGGGGGTTGGAGCCACACACCGGAGCTCTCTCTGCTCCTTCCCTGGTGCACACATGCCCACTGGCAATGGCAGCCTCGGCCTTTGTGGGGGGCAGTGCTGGAGCAGTAGGGGCTGGAATGGGAGCCTGGAGAGGGCTGGGAGGTGCTCTGGGGCAGTCCCAGCAGGCTGGCCAGAGCACCAGGCAGTCTTCAATGTACTGCCTCTGCACTGGGACTGAGAGCAAGCATGCTTGTGCTCTTCAAGACCAGAGTCTCAGGTTCTTACAGCCCTCCAGTAAGCCCTACTGATTTTCAAACCAGCTAAGGGGGCTCATCTTCCCAGTGTCAAGCCCAGGCCTGCGGTGCCTAATATGTGGCTCAAACCCCCCACTCCCCAGGGAGGATCCCCAAGCCTGGGATAGCCCCTTCCACTTCTAGGTCCCCACTAGGGATTCAGGTCCCAACTAGATTGCTTCTCCTCCCCCTGTACCAGACTCCATGAGGTTCTTTCTTTACAGCCTTGATTGTAGAAAAGCCATTTTGCTAGTCTTCAGGTCATTCTCAGAGAGAGTTGCTCTATATGTAGTTGTAGCTTGGATGTGTTCATGGGGGCAGGTGAGCTTGGGGTCTCCCTCCTCCACCTTCTGGATCCCACCTCCTAGACATATTAGGATGAACCAAATTTTGTGGTTTTCTGAGCACAGAGTCAGGAGCTTTCCAGGTCAGCTTGGGAAATATGTCTGTTTTCTGATTTCCAAAACCAAAATTCCAAGTTTCTTCTTGTTTCCCAGGCCAACAACCCTAAGGTAGGTTTTAAGTCAGTGAGCAAACTTTCTTGTTCTCAGGGTTTGACAAACCCCCCACCCCACCCCCAGCTGCTGAACCTCCAGGGAAAACTTATTTTCTACAACTTACGTCACTGACATAGAATTACCTGGGAAAATGAACATCAAAAGCTTATTCATTGACATAGAGTAGGTGTTGTCATCTCCCCTCTGCTCTGTGCATTTCGAGGCCCTGAAAAGACAGCACAAGCTCACCAGGTGTTCTCATAGTATCGTCCCAACCACAGACCAAGCTGTTCCACTGTCTTCCCTAAATTCTGATGCTCAGAGAGGGCAGGAACTATGACATTTTAACTGTGGTGTCACCAGCATTTTGGGCTTTGCCTGACACATAGTAGGTAGTTTTACCTATGAATGAATAATGAACGAGTGAATGAATGAAAAAATAAATAACTTGTGTTGGGGACACTTTCAGGGAATCATGAGAGGACAGAAGACAGCAAGAGATGAAGAAAACGCCTATGGTAAGAACATGCCTCACAACGCGTGTTTGCCCCCAGGTATGAGCTCTGGGTAGTAAGGGGGATGGGCTAACTCAACACTGAACAGAGAGAAGTCCCAGAGGTTTCTCGATGCTGGGATGAAACAGCAAAGAGCCCTGGGACTGGCATTTGACCTAGATCTCTGCCCCTGACCTGCTGTGAGATATTGAGTTCTTTGACTAACCTGCACCTCCGTCCCTAAGGTAAAATGAATAAACCTCCTCTGATCTCCACAGAAGGGGCTGTAGAGGGAATCCAACTATATACTAGAGGGAACATGATTCACCAGGTAGAAGGTGTTAGGGAACAAGGATGGAGGGTTACCCAGGTATCTTATTAGGCAGCAGGTTTGAGAGGAGAGGATGAGGGGGGAAAGAGGGAGGGAAGAAGAGATGGTCTCATCTTATCCTCCCAACAGCCCTATGAGGACGGCGCTACATTAATGATCCCATTTGTGCAGAAGAGGTTTAGCACTTAGATTAAGCATCTTCCCAGGGTCACACTGCTGGCCGGGGGTGGGGCTGTGATTCAGACCGAGGGTGTGGAACACCAGACAGCCCTCACGGCCAGGCCCACTGCCCCTCCTGCCTATCTTCGGTAAGAGGGTATCTGGGGAAGTAAGGCAGAGGCCACTGAAGTTGTCCAATAGGGAGCAGCTCTGCCCAGTGTGGATGACAGGTCACGTCACACGAAGTAATGGCCTGTATTATACAGGGATGTCCTCTACAGAAACGTTCACCGGGTGCTGGCGCACCTACAGGTGCATGTGTGACACCAAAGAGGGAAGAAATAGACGGGTAGAGATCCCCCGGAGTTCACAAATCTCCGACCAGGGCACTCAGTAAAGGTTTGGTCCGAAAAGCAAAAGTCGAAGCACTCTGTTCTCCTTTGTTCAGAGGCATCCAGGGGACCCGGGTACCAGGATATGTGCTTTCAGGTTCGGGAGCTTACAGATCATTGGTGCTCACAGGTTTAGAAGCCCGCGAGTCTGCCCTGCAGGAGCCCAGGCTGCGGCTCCTCCTGGCCGGGAGGTCAGGGACTGGGAAAAGCGCCACGGGAAACAGCATCCTGGGCCAGAAGCGCTTCATCTCCAGGCTCGGGGCGACGTCGGTGACCCGGACCTGCGCCACGGGCAGCTGCAGGTGGGCCAAGTGGGACGTGGAAATCATTGACACCCCGGACCTCTTCAGCTCCGAAGTCTCCCAGACAGACCCGGGCTGCACGGAGAGAGGCCGCTGCTACCTGCTCTCGGCGCCGGGGCCCCACGCCCTGCTCCTGGTGACCCAGCTGGGCCGCTTCACGGCCCAGGACCAGCAGGCCTGGAGGGGGGTGAAGGCGCTGTTCGGGGACGGCATCGTGACGCGCACCATCGTGGTCTTCACCCGCGAGGAAGACCTGGCTGGGGGCTCGCTGCAGCATTACGTGCGCAACACCGAGAACCGCGCGCTCAGGGAACTGGTGGCCGAGTGTGGGGACCGATTCTGCGCCTTCGACAACCGAGCCGCCGGCGGGAAGCGGGAGGCGCAGGTGATGGCGCTGATGGGGCTGGTGGAGGAGCTGGTGAGGCACCACGGAGGCGCCCCCTACACCAACGACCTGTACAGCCTGGCGCAGGCCCTGGGGGGCGCGGACCCCAAGGAGAGGCTGCGCAGGGTGGCGAAGCGAGTGGCCTTCTGCGCGCAGAGGCGGCGGGAGCGCTGGCCGCTGACCTGGCTGTGGCGGTGGCCCAAGGCGCGGGGGACCTGGCGTAAGCTGGGCGTGTGCACCCTAATGGGCGCCCTGGTCCTGCTCTGCCTGCTCTACAGGCACCGGCCAGAGGCCGTGACAGGGTGATATTCAGTCTTGCAGGTAACCTGGCAAGAAAGGAACTGAACACTTGGGTCTGAAGGGGGATTTCAAAGGAATCAGAGTTTTCAAGAGTTTCATATTTCCTCCAGTAAACAGTTTTAAAATAAAGTTGTGCAATTTTAAAACGTCCTTAAAACGTGTTAGTTAGCTTGATGTTTCGGTCCTCTCTTGAAAAATAATGGAATGACTGGTGATTTTTAGTAGAAAATGGATTCATAGCAAAGGGAAAACAGCTATTTTTATTTTGAGCTTGTGTTTGTTTGTTTAGACACTGCCTTCCTCCCTTTGGACTGCTATTTAAAAAAAAAACAAAAAAACACAGACTGCATGGCTTAGAAACAACAGACATTTATTTCTCACACTTCTGGAGGCTGGAAGTCCAAAATCACGGTCCAGTTTGGGGGAGAGCCCTCTCTGAGATTGCAGACTGCCAACTTCTGGCTGTGTCCTCACCTTGATGGAAGGGGCACTTTGGCAAGGGCACTAATCCCAATCATGAGGAATCTACCCTCATGACCTAATAACCTCCCGATGACCCCATCTCCTAATACCATCCTCTCCAGATTAGGTTTTCAACATGTAAATGCTGGGGAGGGGGACACAAACATTCAGAGCATAGCCTGCACTCTCTCTTCTTGATGTTTTCTGGTTCTTATGGGTAGATATCTCCCTTCAGTGATCCTTGTAATTTTTTTTTTTTTTTTTGCGGTACGCAGGCCTCTCACTGTTGTGGCCTCTCCCATTGCAGAGCACAGGCTCCGGACGTGCAGGCGCAGCGGCCATGGCTCATGGGCCCAGCCGCTCCGCGGCATGTGGGATCTTCCTGGACCGGGGCACGAACCCGTGTCCCCTGCATGGGCAGGCAGACTCTCAACCACTGCGCCACCAGGGAAGTCCCTGATCCTTGTAAATTTTTATTATCATCAAGGAAAGAGATGTCACAGTCATGCATATTAATGTTTACTTCTGATACATCGGTTTATTTACCAGTACAATGGCTTAGTACCAAGAAGTTAAATGTAACTACACTGAAAATAACACAGTTTCCAACTTTCTAGCATGTATTATGGTTCATGTCTGTCCAAAATGAAGTAAGATTTGGGGAAAATAACATGCAATGTCTTCAATGTAGTCATCTATCTGGATTTTTAAATAATAATAATAATAATAAAGCACCTGTCTCAAAATGGAGAAGAGAGGGGTGGCAGGGTCATCGGCAGAGAGCCACAGAGCACCGGAGGTTAGGTGGGGCTGTACCGTGGGGTTTTTACAGGGGATGGGCCAACCCACATAAGTCTGTGAATGCCATCCTTACGTTGTGTAAGCAAACGCTAGGATCTGTTTATTTCCATATTTCTGAATGTGACAGAACACTTTAAAGGAAGTCTTTCTATCAGCCATGTGCTAGCTAGGAGGTGTGGACACAGGAGGAGGCAGATATCCCAATACTACCAGGGCTCAGGGGTGCTAAGGGCCGGGAGGTGGTGCGCAGGCATCCTAGGGCCATCCCAGCTCCACGTGGAGAAGGGGCCTATGCACATGCACTTCGATGCCACCTCGGGTTAAGGGCCTGCAGAGACTCAGGATGACTATGGGCTTAGAGTGGCCTGCAGTTGGGTGGGGGGGTACCTGAGGGCCATAGTAGTGGGGCAGGGAGTTGGGCTCTGTGAAGCCTGGCTGGAAAAAAAGTCCATTATCAATTCCTGCCTTCAGCGTCGTGCTGGGCCCATGCAGGAACTCTCAGCCATGGAGGGACTCTTTCCACACCCTGAGGGCCCCAGGAAGGGGCCGACATAGCGGAGACCGCCTGTGTCCGCAGCTTGCCCATCCAGGGCCACGTGCGCATGAGCATGCATTGTAAGCCAAAGACTTCGCTTACCATGGGGTTGATTGTAACCTGCTTGTTCTTTCATTTTTCGTTTTCTCACGTCAGGGTGTCCACATATGCCCTCCAGTTTCTGTCATTGCTTATTATTTTTGTCTTGTTTGTAAATGGACATGTGATTTTTAAAATAAATATGAGTGTTAGGATTGTAAAATTCTCATGCGGACTGTAGCATATAGAAATGTGTAGGATCAGAGGAAGGCTTGACATCCGTGGGTAAAACACCCTGCTTCGGGCATCACCAGGACCATTGTGGGGGACAGTGGAAAGAGCAGGAGATGTGCAGAGGGCTTGTGTGACAAAGCCGGTCCCCTATGAACTTGCTCCAGGACCTTGGGCACAAGGGGATTCAGCTTTTCTTGAGATGTATATATTAATATTAATCCTTATAGCTTTCATGTATGATGAAGTAACATGAGTGAAAGCACTTTGTAGGTTAAATTCCATAAGAATACAGTACAGAAACAAAAAGTCTAAGAAGAAACTTCTCATAATAATAATCCTCATAAATAAATCTCATACTCATAAATACATAAATTTCACACTCATGAATACTCCGCATTTATTCTTCATAATAATAACTACTCCACATTATTCTATGTATAGAGTTGGGAGCTAGTGGTAATATAAGGTCGGCATGATTAGTCATCAAATATATTTACAAAGTGCGGTCAAAGTTGTATTTGTTCTCTAAAATATTGCTAGTTTCTAATCCTTAGATTTAGAACTATGCAACATGACTCATAAGTAAATGGAAGACACAATTTTTAGTTTTTAAAATGTAATTTAGGGACTTCCCTGGCGGTCCAGTGGTTAAAACTCCACGCTTCCACTGCAGAGGGCACGGGTTCCATCCCTGGTCGGGAACGAAGATCCCACGTGATGCGCGGGCAGCCAAAAAAATTTAAAATATATACAATTTAATGTTACACATGTAATACAAGATAGATCATAAAACAAAATAATGTAAGACTGATCATAAAATAGAAAACAGAAGCTGTAGAGAGAACACTATAATAACAATTTATTGCCTTAATATTTTATGATGAAAAATACCTCATGAGGTATGAAGGGTAATTATCATTAACAGCCTTTTATTTGAAGAGGAAAGTAATGTACTGAGAGAGTCAAGTGATTTTCTAAGGGCAAAACGTGGCAAATCAGAACTGGAACTTATTTTTCCTTATTGTCCTATAGGAAGAGTTTCCTGAACCAGACACAGGGTCAAAATGCTATAACTTCTCAAAAACTGTCTATTTGAGTGAATATATATATATATATATATATACATATATATCTCGACTACTTACATGTCCTCTCATTTTCTTTCTTTTTTTTTCCTCACCTTTTCTTTTATCTCTTCAAGAATAAAAATTCGTTGATCGTGTGCTGATGAAGTTTCTTTCACATTTCCATGCCCTGCTGCCTGGATCAACTGTCATTTTATCTAAAGAGGTTCATATTTGACTTACTTCTGAGAGTTGTTTTTGGACATGATGAGTTTTTCTTTTTTTAAAAATTAATTTATTTATATTTTTGGCTGCACTGGGTCTTCGTTGCTGCGCATGGGCTTTCTCTAGTTGCGGTGAGAGGGGGCTACTCTTTGTTGCAGTGCGCGGGCTTCTCATTGCAGTGGCTTCTCTTGTTGCGGAGCACGTGCTCTAGGCACGCGGTCTTCAGTAGATGTGGCTCACAGGCTCTAGAGCGCAGGCTCAGTAGTTGTGGCACACAGGCTTAGTTGCTCCACGGCATGTGGGATCTTCCTGACCCAGGGCTCGAACCCATCTCCCCTGCATCAGCAGGCGGATTCTTAACCACTACGCCACCAGGGAAGCCCCCAAGATGAGATTGTCAAGCAGAAGATTTCAAACAATGCATACCCTCTTATATAGTCTTGTACAATATTCAGTATTGTACAATATTCAATTCTTGTACAATATTCAATATTCATCACCTGGCTGGGCAGATGCCACTACGCCTTCCAGAGAATATCCTATGGATTGAACTCCCTAGAAGAGGAATTCCTATAACTCCTTGGGGAAGCCAGAGCTAGACTATGACCCAAGACTCTTTTTTTCTGCCCTGGGAGCCTTCATTGATAGTGGCAATGTTCGCCTTTTCTTATACAACTGCATTTGCGCTTGCTTATTCCAGCAATAAAATATTTTGAGATTTTTTTCTAAATTTGTCTTTTACCTCTTTTTTTTTTTTTTAAGTAGTTGTCTTCCAAAATGATGTAGTGTTTTGTTTTAATTATTATTTGGGGTCTTCATTATTTTTATACCTAACACTCAAGCTCATTCTTGGCCCAATTCTTATTTATTTTATATTTCCTTTCACTCTTTACACCATTAATTTTAGGCACTCCTTTTTACTTTGGAAATAGTGTTAAATCGTGTATATACCTTGATTTACTACATCTGAAAACACCTAAGATCTATTCTTCCACATGCTGGCGAAATAGCTCATGGATACGCTGAAGAGAACTGCTTACCACTCCTCAAACATCACACACACGCCCCCAAGAAGAGACACCCAACCCCAAGAAACAAAAGACAAGGGTAGTCACTCTCTGCCTCCCAGCCCTGGGGAGTTTCTGGAAAGGAGGAAGGCTCCATTCTAACCTGTTCCACACCTGGGCTCCAGCTTTTCACGAAGGTAGAGAAGTCCTCCTTCCTGAAAAGCCAGTGATTCTTTCCTGTGCCAAAGAAAATAACTAATTTTCTCAGTAGATCTCTTTGTAGGTGCTTTCACAGGGAGACTCAGGTCAGCGTGGTCTGTGTTAGAGTGAGAGGTACTTGGACTCAACAGGAGAGATGAAACGTTGATCTTCCGGGAATGGTGGCCGGAGAGCACGACACGCCCGCGGCGGCAACAGGGGTCTTTGGCAACGGGGGAACTGGGGGGATTGGGGCCCGTGTTCTTCTCTTTCACGCTCCAAACATCACTTCTTTGCACACGTCTTAAAGAGGAAATGGGAGTGGGCGAGGGGCTCGCGGGCTCCGACAGGAAGCATCCCATTAGGGGGGCAGCACGCTCCGAACTCGCTGCTCTCCAATTTCCGCAGCAGCAGTTCCGCCCCATCCGGAGGGGGTGTCCCCAGCTGCGGGGACAGGGGGCGCACTCCGTTAGCCCCATTTTCCTTCTTGCCCTGCACCCCTTCCGCGGAACCTTCGGCCGCGCGCTCGCGCCGACCCGCCGGCCCCCAGCCCGCAGCGCCGCGCCTGGTAAGGGGAACCCGGCGGGGGTCCCAGCGTCCTGGGTGGAGGCCCGGGGAGGGGGGGCGCGTCCTGGAGGCCGCGGTTGAGTCAGGGCTACTGATTTCTCGTGGGATCTGACACCGGTTACCATACTTCTGGGCTCTCCCATCAGTGAAACGGGGCGCCGACGGTGAGCGTTATGGGCAACCGCGGATTCCTAGCGGGAGGGAAGCGGCTTCGGGAACCGCTCACCCCGCGTTCACGGCCCACAGCTTTCCACAGCGTGGAGGTCTTTTCCGTCTAGTTGCCTACTTCTTAGCTCTTCTGACTTTCATAAGCTTCACGGGGTTCACAAAGCTTCACTAAGATTCTCATCCCATTTGACAGATGAGTAAACTGACTCACCAGGTGCCCTAACTAGGTGGGGCGGACGTCTCAGTTTTAGCTCTTAACTTCCCCGTACCAGCCCCGCCCCATCCCTGACAAGCACCACACCCCCAGAGGCCTGGGTACCGAGAGTCTATTCCTAGGGCTCCACAGGACAAGTTCGGGGTCATTATGTTCCCGCCCTCATTGAGCCACGTGCTCCAAACGGAACCTCTCAGTGAACATTGTTCATTGATCTTCTGAAAACCAGCCCATTCTCCCCCAAATACCCACACTTTTCCTACGACACGATGTCGAACTCGACCGTATGGCAGACAGATTCCAGTGTGTACAGGAACCAACCCTTTGCTAAAGCTCCTGTGAGAGCCATGTTATGAAATCACAATGCTAAACTCTGACACAAGTGATACCAGGAAACAGAGGGAGGGGGCAGATGGGCGAAGGAGAATATGAATCAGGCAGACAGAAAATATTTTTATCTTTCCTAAAACAGCATGAGAGAGCCTGCTTTCCAATGGTTTGATAAAGTAAGGTGCCGTCAAGATAAAATCAGGTTCATGTAATGTACAAATCAGGAGGTACATTATATGCTCATTGGCTTCAACCTCCTACCTAAGCTACATCCTCCTGCTGCTCCTGTCAGATACTCTTATAATCTCTGCCCGCATGCTGCCCGCGACTCTCTCATGATTCCTGATCCCACCTGGGGGAAGATTAAAAGGGTTTTCCTTGTGGAGAAGAAATCTGCCTCCACTCCCGATTCTCCCTCTTCTGTCTACTATGTGATTGACACGTGTCACATTCCTTCGAGTTTAGGATGTTTCCCGATCTTTTCCTAGGCTTGATTCTGTCCTTTTAATATTCTATGACTCATTTTAGCATCTCCATCAATATCCTTTCTGACTAGCCTCTGCACACTTTATTATTTGTTAATATCTGTCCAGAATAATCTACTCCTCGGTGGGACGTGTCTCCCCCGGCAGCCTGACCCACTCAGAAGACAGTTCAGGAGGACCGTGCACGCCTCTGCTAATGTAACCTGAACTTTGACTGGCTTTTGTGAGGCCATAGAGCTCCATTTGGGTCACACTGATCATCAAGTCATGGGAAAACACCAGATTGCTTTAAACTGAAATACTTCCATTCCGAGCAACTTCTGCCCCTGCGATTTTATCTTTGAATAATTCTTTTTTTTTTTTTGAAAACGTGCACTCAAGATTTTGCAATACAGTTCTCTTTGTTAGTTTTAGGGTAAGCGTCCAGCCTGCCTGCCTCAGTTTATGTCCTGATCATGGATGGCAGCATGGTATGTGGTGTTCCAAGAGGTTCATTGACTGTATAATCTCCTCTCCACCCTGATAAATCTAGGAGAATACACAGGCAAAATGAGCCATGTTTTGGTCTTAGCTCCATGGAAGTTGTGTGATCGTGGGCAGGTCAGTTGAGACTCAGTTTCCTAATATTTTAATAGAAATTTTAATACCTATCTTGATCACATCATAGGGAATTTAGGAGAACGATTCAAAGAATGGACATGAAAGAAACTTGAAAATTACAAATGGCCGCACAGAGGATTATTACCATGGTAAAGTTCATCATCAACATTGTCACCACTGTCGTCATCGGCTTTACCACATCGATATATTGATTCCAATATATAGCAACTGCTGTCTGAAGTAGAAAAGATGTCAGAGGATTTGAGCAGTTTTAGCAAAAGCTGGAGTGTTATTTACCAGAGGCCAGGACAGCGTGTGGGAGAATGTGGTGAGGAAAATGCTCTTCTCTGGGCTTAAGGAAAGGAAAGTGGTGCAGAAGGAAAAGGAAAGGAAGGAAGGAAGGAAGTTGCCTTAATAAATTCTGAGAATGTGACAAGGGCTGGTTTCCCTAATGAGGGCCATTTCTGTTCTTCCCTCCTGAGTGAACAGAAACATGTGAAAGAGGCAGAAATAACAGAATCGACCTGAAGAGCAAATGAACTATGAAAACCGTTTTGAATTCAATGTTAATCAATAAAATGCACCTTTAAACCAATTAAGACATCCTAAGATATGCCCATCAGGGTGACCAAAAAATTAAAAGTCTAATATCACCCAGCATAGGTGAAGATTTTGGGGATTCTCACCCATGGCTGCTGCCAGTATGACTTAGCACAAGCTTCTTGGAGTCATATTTGGCAGTATCTTGTCAGGTGGAAACTATATATCCCAGAGAAATCGTCCATGTGCACAAGGAGACGTGTAGGGGGATTCTTCTGCAGCGTTGTTTGTAGTAGCAAGCACGTATTTTGGCACACCAAGTGTTTGTTAATAAAATTGAGTTGGATAAAATGCTACATAAATAATGTCACTGACATAAAAGATTAAGATGCCAAAAAGTACTATATATTACCTATACATACATGTGTATCTCAGAATATTGGTTGCCTCTGATGGGAAGAGGGAGAATGAGACGGGTTGGGGGGAGTCAAAAAATAAATAAATGGAACTATATGTGTAATGTTTTAACTTTTTCAGTCAAACCAAACAGCAGCAGTGAAAATGCCAAAATACTTAGATCTGTTCACTGCAAATAGTGGGCATTTGTTTCATTACTCTATGTATTTCTCCCCTTAAAATGTTTGTTTCAGAACTGCATAATCTTTAAAACTGAATACATAAAATACTGTCTCGGAGATCATCTTAATTATAGTGGCACATTGCATGCTTGCGTTTTCTAATGCATGCTCGCCTTTTCTAGCACCAAGAAGAACGACACAATATTATGTCTCATCTGAATGAAACATTTATCCCCATAGTTTTGCCAATTTCTGGGTATATCTACCGGAAAAATTTTTAAGTGGTTATTGGGAGACCCACAAGGAAAGGCATGTGGTTTAAAACTGAGCAGGAAATGAATTTATCTTGAATTTGTCCTGAATGTTGACTCTGTCCCTCAGTCATGGCACCAGCTTCTCTCCACCAGCTGCTCAGAGGGGAGGGAGGGTGGTGGCCGTGCTCCTCCGTCTTCTACCTCGTCTTCTCATGTCCGTCCTCACAGGAGCCCTGGACCCCCAATTCCACACTCCCATTAGAAGCTACATTGTACTTTCCTCTTTGCCACTGGGATGTCCATCTGGTACAAAGAGTTTCTGGGGCTGGAAATGGCCAGTACTTCAAACAAGCCAATGTCATTTACAGCAAGGCAATTTTTATTCTGTAGTCTAGCAAGTTTGCTTACTTTGATTCCAATAATAATAGTAATAATAAAACAATAAACAAAACCCTGCTTCTCATTCCACAGAAGAAGACTTTCTTTATTTCATGCCTTTTCAGGTAGAGGGGAGATAATCAACTGACTTGTTTTCAAACATTTCATGCTTTCCTATAGGATGAGGAAAAAGCAGGAGTTCATTGTATTAATATAACCTAGCATCACCTGGCTTGCTTAAAGTTATATATGGAGATTTGAAAGTAAAATATAAGTTAAAAAATTAGCGATGGAAACGGCTCATCTAAGGATAATTATTCTTGGCTGTCTGAATTGGAGGTGTTCTCAGGCCTTACCAAGTCCCATATGGACACCTGCTTTTTACTCCTTTCCTTTTTTTATTCCAGAAGAGAATGGAAGGGCTTCAGAGGAGCAGATACGGGACTATGGCTGAAGGTAAGAAAGCCTCCAAATTCTCAAGAGCTCTAGGCATCAGGGAAGAGTCACTGTTTTCTCTCCTCCTTTCCCTCACCTCAAACACAGTGACAGAAAAGAAACCCAGTTATTTTCCACTGCAGAAGAAAAGGCAGCTACCATGTTCTTATCTTCCCCACCATCATCACAGCCACACACAGCCGAGTGTGAAGCTCTCCCCTGTGCCGCGATGCATGGGGAATGAGGAAATGAAACTTCAAGTCAGCAGTCGGGGGACTTGGAAACAAATTGTGAAAATGATATCCTTCCCTGCCTGCACTCAACTGAAAAGAGGAAAACTTCCCCATAAAGATTTAGTGATCGTGTTTGCTAAAAAAAAAAAATCCAGGATACTTAAGAAAGGGAAGAACCAACACAGGGTAAAAGGAATAACAATAACAGATTTTAGGAGACTAAAATGAACTTAATTCATTTGAGCTCATGAGAACTCCAGAAATCCTCGGATTCTCACTCTCTTCATCACTTGAAGATTTTAGCTCTTGATGCAGGGTCACCCTCGACAACACCACTTTTGTTCTAATTTCCTGTCATTGTATCAGCCAAATTGATGATCTTTCCAACGCATGTGTTTCTTAACATGATGGTCTTATTATCTCTTCTTCAGCGACTGATCCAGGGTCATCTGTCAGACTGTTGCGGTCTCACACACACCTGCGAACTTCCCTCGGAGAGGAATCAGAACCAAGACAGAACACCAGTATCCAGTGCAAATCCAAAGTAGATTAGTGATAGGCGTTTATTACGCACAAAAGCGCAAACCGATCGGGGCCTCACCAAAAGCAGGGTGAGACCCCGAGTCTTGTACGGGTGTGGTTTTTATATCCCAGGGTAACAGGATGTTCGTTCTAATTTTGAACTATTGGGTCGGCCATCCGGAACCCAGCGTCTTCCTGTTCACATTATGCTGGCAAGAAAAGCTCAATTTCACAGCAGCCAAGTCAGGCGGTTAGCGATAAAAGCAGTTACGGTGCAAACAGTTTTAAACCAAAACATTCCATCATTAATTCCAAGTATTACCATCGAAACTGTATGTTCTGGGACGGCGTGTCCCGTCACAAGACTCCGTCCTTGACTTTAACGACAAGCCTTCTGTAGGCTCACGTCCAAACATCCAACTCCCCACCCAAAAAGAGAAAACCCAGGGACATTCAGCTGGTCCTCGGTGGTAGGTCACTGGAGCTCTGACATCTGAGACTTCCTTTACCCCCAAGGTTCAGATGAATGTGATTGGCAGTCTGTGTGCCTGGGAATTAATTGGTGGGGGAAAAAGAGGTGATAATAGTTTCTCACTGATGACTTCTCATCCTCCACCTCTTTCTAATCTCACATTTATTTAGCATGAAACGGGGCTAAGCACCATCCCTGGAAAAGCTCAGGGACCAGCTTTCTGAAAGCTGTATTTTCCCTGGTCCTGATGAAGTCCTTGGAGCATCCTTCATAGTGTAGCAGTTCTTACTCTTGGCTATGGGTCCAAGTTCGGGCTCCCAGTGTGGGCTTCCGGCCGTTCAAGAGTCGCCTAAAGTTGTATGCAAACATTTGTATGTATTTAAATATCACTATTTGGCAGGGAGAGAGGTCCATAGCTTTCATGAGATACCATGAAAGGTCCGTGACCTAAAAATCTTAAGAATCACTAACTTTACGAACAAGGACCTACTGTATAGCACAGGGAACTCTGCTCAATATTCCGAAATAACCTAAATGAGAAAAGAGTTTGAAAAAGAATTGATACACGTGTATGTATAGAGTAATTATTTTGCTGCGCACCTGAAGCTAAGACAACATTGTTCATAAACTAAACTCCAAGATAAAATAAAACTTTTTTAAGTCACTGACTTAGGAAAACACGAAAAACTCTTTTTTTTTTTTTTTTTTAATAGGCGGGATAGAACATAAGCTGTTTGCAACCTCGTCCTCATTGAGGATCATCCTGGTGGGCAAAACAGGCAGCGGGAAGAGTGCCACCGGGAACAGCATCCTCTGCCAGCCAGTGTTTGAGTCCAGGCTGGCGGCCCAGTCGGTGACCAGGAAGTGTCAGGGCGCAACGGGCACGTGGGATGGGAGGAGCGTCCTGGTGGTGGACACGCCCCCCATCTTTGAGGCGAGGGCCCAGGACCAAGAGGCGTACGAGAACATCGGGGACTGCTACCTGCTCTCGGCCCCGGGGCCTCACGTGCTGCTGCTGGTGACCCAGCTGGGGCGCTTCACAGAGCAGGACGTGGTGGCCGTGACCAGGGTGAAGGAGGTCTTTGGGGCGAGAGCCCTGAGACACACGGTCATCCTCTTCACCCGCAAGGAGGAGTTAGCGGACAGATCCTTGCATGACTACGTAGCAAACACAGACAACGTCAGGCTGAGGGGCCTGGTCCGGGAGTGCGGGCACAGGTACTGCGCCTTCAGCAACCGGGCCTCCGGGGACGAGCAGAGGAAGCAGCTGGCCGAGCTGATGGCCGTGGTCGAGGGGCTGGAGAGGGAGCTCCAGGGCGCCTACCTCAGCAACGACCTCTTCTTTGATGCACAGCGGCTCCAGCAGGGCGGGGGCGAGCCCCATGGAGAAGGTCACGTGCGCTACCTGGCCAAGGTGCGGTCGCATATTGCAAAGCAAAAGCAAGACCTGAAAGAGGCCCAGAGAAACGGTGCCTTCAAGGCGCTCCTGCGAGTCAAACACTGGATCGTTTCTCACATCGGAATATTTGCTGTTTTTGTTATATGCTTTTTGAGTTTTCTTGTCATTTTAATTAGCTTGTGTAGCACTCACGAATGCTGAGCATTTTCAGATGATACCTGCCATCAGCTTCCATTTTTTCAGAGTCAGTATCTTTGTCTATGTTGATAAGGAACTTTATTTGCTTTTTACATAATTGTACTTTCAATTTCCCTTCCTTGCATCAGACACACCATCCATTTTCTTCAGTTACTTTTTATTTTCTATCCACCTGACCCATCCATAGATCAGTCCAGAACAGGCTGTTGTCCAATGTCTGGAAACAGTTCTTTTACACAGGCATACCTCGGAAACATCGCAGGTTTGGTTCCAGACCACCACAACGAAGTGACTATCAAAAGTATCACACCAAGTTCTTGGTTTCCCTGTGCACATAAAAGTTATGTTTATGCTACACTGTAGTCTGTTTAGGGTGCAATAGCATTTTGCCCAAAAAACAATGTATATACCTGAGTCTAAAATTACTTTACTGCTAACCATCATCTGAGCCTTCAGTGAGTCATAATCTTCTTGCTGGTGGAGGGTCTTCCTCCATGGTGATGGCTGCTGACTCATCAGGGTGGTGGCTGCTGACGTTTGGGGCAGCTGTGACAATTCCTTAAGATAAGACAGCAGTGGAGTTTGCCACATCAATGGACTCTTCCTTTCACCAATGATTTCTCTGTAGCACACAATGCCATCTGATAGCATTTTGCCCACCGTAGAACTTCTTTCTACGAATGGGTAGAAAGAAGAATTGGAATCAGTCCTCTCAAACTCTGCTGTTGCTTTATCAATTAAATTTATGTAATATTCTAAATCCTTTGTTGTCACTTCAACAATGTTCACAGCACCTTCACCAGGAGTAGATTCCATCTCAAGAAACCTCTGTCTTTGCTCATTCATAAGAAGCAGCTCCTCATCTGTTAAAGTTTTATCATGGGGTTACAGCAATTCAGTCACATCTCAGTCTCCACTTCTAATTCTAGTTCTCTTGCTGTTTCCACCACATCTGCAATTACTTCTTCCACTAAAGTGTTGAGCCCCTCAAAGTCGCCCATGAGGTTTGGAATCAGCTTCTTCCAAACTCTTGTTAATATTGATGTTTTGACATCTTCCCGTGAATCATGAATAGTCTTAAGGGCTTCTAGAATGGTGAGTCCTTTCCAGAAGTTTTTCAATTAACTTTGCCCAGATCCATCAAAGGAATCACTATCTCTAGCAGCTATAGCTTTACGAAATGTATTTCCTAAATAATAATACTTGAAAGTCAAAATTACTCCTTGATCCATGGGCTACAGAATGGATGAAATCTCAAACTGCTTAGAACTGCTTTTACGGCATCCCATAGGTTTTGGGTCATTGTGTCGTCGTTGTCATTTGTTTCTATGTATTTCTTTATTTCTTCTTTGATTTCTTCAGTGATCTCTTGCTTACTTAATAGCGCGCTGTTTAGCCTCCATGTATGTATGGCTTTTACAGCTTTTTTCCTGTAATTGATTTCCAGTCTCATAATATTGTGGTCAGAAAAGATGCTTGATACGATTTCAATTTTCTTAAACTTTCCAAGCCTTGATTTGTCACCCAAGATGTGATCTATGCTGGAGAAAGTTCCACGTGCACTTGAGGAGAAAGTGTATTCTGCCACTTTGGGGTGGAATGCTCTATAAATATCAATTAGACCTATCTGATCTATTGTGTCATTTAAAGCTTGTGTTTCCTTATTTATTTTCATTTTGGATGATCTGTCCATGGGTGTAAGTGGGGTGTTAAAGTCCCCTGCTATTATTGTGTTACTGTCGATTTCCCCTTTCATGGTTGTTAGCACTTGCCTTGTGTATTGAGGTGTTCCTCTGTTGGGTGCATAAACATTTACAATTGTTATATCTTCTTCTTGGATTGATCCCTTGATCATTATGTAGTGTCCTTCTTTATCTCTTGTAACAGTCTTTATTCTAAAGTCTTTTTTATCTGATACAAATATTGCTACTCCAGCTTTCTTTTGATTTCCATTCGCATGGAATATCGTTTTCCATCCCTTCACTTTCAGTCTGTATGTGTCCTTAGGTCTGAAGTGGGTCTCTTGTAGACAGCATATACATGGGTCTTGTTTTTGTATCCATTCAGCCAGTCTGTGTCTTTTGGTTGGGACATTTAATCCATTTACATTCAAGGTTATTATCAATATGTTTGTTCCTATTACCATTTTCTTAATTGTTTTGGGTTTGTTTTTGTGGGTCTTTTTCTTCTTTTGTGTTTCCTGGCTAGAGAAGTTCCTTTAGCATTTATTGTAAAGCTGGTTTGGTGGTGCTGAATTCTCTTAGCTTTTGCTTGTCTGAAAAGCTTTTGATTTCTCCATTGAATCTGAATGAGATCCTTGCTGGGTAGAGTAATCTTGGTTGTAGGTTTTTCTCTTCCATCACTTTAAGTATATCCTGCCACTCCCTCTGGCCTGCAGAGTTTCTGCTGAAAAATCAGCTGATAATCTTATGGGGATTCCTTTGTGTGTTTTGTTCTTGTTGTTTTTCCCTTGCTGCTTTTAATATTTTTTCTTTGAATTTAATTTTTGTTAGTTTGATTAATATGTGTTTTGATGTGTTTCTCCTAGGGTTTACCCTGTATGGGACTCTCTGTACCTCCTGGACTTGGGTGACTATTTCCTTTCCCATGTTAGGGAAGTTTTCTACTATAATCTCTTCAAATATTTTCTCAGACCCTTCCTTTTTCTCTTCTTCTGGGACCCCTATAATTCAGTCAGAACACACACATTTATCAATTAAGTTCACTGTCCTATATGGGTGCAGTTCGTGGCACCCCTAATCAATTATAACAGTAACCTCAAAGACAACTGATCACAGATCGCTGTGATGGAAGGGGGCATGGGGAAGTCATTCTGGCTTATACGTGATTTAACTTGAACTTTATGCAGCTAGAGCAGCCTGTTTTGTGGCGTATTAAATGTACATTGTACATCTGCTTTAACCATTAAAGAAAAGAATGCATTTAAAAATCACAATGGATGGAATTTTCTGGTGGTCCAGTGGTTAGGGCTCTGCACTTCCACTGCAGAGGACATGGGTTCAATCCCTGGTCGGACAACTAAGATTCCACAGGCTGCACAGCGCAGCCAACAAATAAATAAACAAAAATAAAAATAAAAATGGAATAACTGTGGTTCAGGTATTCAAAATGGAGCCGGGTGGCCATCGTGGATGTGGTTTCAGACACACTCTTGCATCACTGAGAACTTGAATCTGCTGAAATGTATCAAACTCAAGGATACCACCAGCTGTTCTCAAAATATATCTGCTAGCCACTGCCAGCTGCATCTTTATGGCTTCAAGGTCCCCCTTGTAACTATGAAACCATTTTGGTCCCCAACCAAACCTTGCTTAACAAGCACCTTTACTTCTTGCCAGCTCCAATTATAATTCTTGACAAACAATTATGTAATTTTACGATTTTTGCCTTTATAAGCCCCCCATTTTGTAGTAGCAGAACACAATTTGTAGCAGAACACAATTCAAATGCTTTTGGATCTGTGTCTCCCAGGCTATAGTTCTCAGTTTGGCTCAGATAAAACTCTTTTCTATTCCTATTGTAGAATGTTTATGGATTGCTCCCATCAACACCATAACAAATACAATAATATTGAAAAAAGTTATAAATATTGTGAGAATTACCAAAATGTGACATAGAATGAGCAAACACGATTGGAAAAGCGGCACTGATAGACTCGCTCCACGCAGAGTGGCCACGAACCTTCAATTTGTAAAAACCGCCATATCCACAAAGCACAATACAAAGAGGTCTGCCTGCATATCTTTCTCTAGTTTTCTGCTCGTTAATGGAAAAAGGTAAATAATAATACGAGTTACTCCATCATAGCCAAAACCAGAAGACTCCTCCCTCATTTCTTCTTTATGCAAAGTATTAATTGAAGACACTAGACATTTGTACTATTGATTTCCCCACATTCTGAATTTTGCTGCTTACATCGTTATGATGTCATTTAACGTGTTCCTCTGCCTCGCCATTTTTGTAAACTGGAAGTTAGTTGTGGTTAGTTTGATCAGACAGATCAGAATAAAGTTCAATTTTTTTTACAATGTTACTTAGAGATGATAGTTTATATTTCCATAGGGGGTACTCAACGTCTGGTTTTCCCTCTTTTTATGTTAGCACTCATTGGTGATCATTGTGTAGATCCATTATTTTAATAGGTATTAAAAATGGTGATATCCTGGGCTTCCCTGGTGGCGCAGTGGTTGAAAGTCTGCCTGCTGATGCAGGGGACATGGGTTCGTGCCCCGGTCCAGGAAGATCCCACCTGCCGCGGAGCGGCTGTGCCCGTGAGCCATGGCCGCCGAGCCTGCGCGTCCGGAGCCTGTGCTCCGCAACGGGAAAGGCCACAACAGTGAGAGGCCCGCGTACCGCAAAAAAAAAAAAAAAAAGTGATATCCTATTCTAAAATTTATTTTTCATTAAGTAGCTAGAATATTTCTATTAGGATATTCTTTCCTTCTTCATGTATTTAGTAACCTGAAGTATAGTTTATGCAGGAAAGACAAGATAAATGCTTGATAAGCACCAGGATATATTACAAATGAATAAATGATTTAAATGTTAGCAAAAAGGAAAATTTTAAAGTCCTAGAAGGAAACAGAAAAGTGTTCCACTACATGTAATCTGTACATGTGGAAGGTCTTTCTAATGGTGACTCAAAACCCAGAACACACAGATAAATTTATTGATTAATTTGCCTATATAATAGTGATACATATCTACATTACAAAAGTAAAATTTGGGGGACTTCCCTGGTGGCGCAGTGGTTAAGAATCCACCTGCCAATGCAGGGGACACAGGTTCAATCCCTGGTCCGTGAAGACCCCACATGCCGTGGAGCAACTAAGCCCGTGCACCAACTACTGAACCTGAGCTCTAGGGCCCGCATGTGGCAACTACTGAGCCCACGTGCTGCAACTACTGAAGCCCGCACACCTGGAGCCCGTGCTCTGCAACAAGAGAAGCCACCGCAATGAGAAGCCCGCGCACCACAACGAAGAGTAGCCCCCGCTCGCTGCAACTAGAGAAAGCCCGCGAGCAGCAACGAAGACCCAACACAGCTAAAAATAAATAAATAAATTTAAAACGTTAAAAAGAACATTTTTTAAAGTAAAATTTGAATGACAAGCTAGAAAATAGTATTTGTAACTCATCTAATAGGCAAATGTCTAGTCTCTCTAACATGTAGAGTTCCTAGGAAATTGAAAAATAAAAAACCAACAACCCATTGTAAAAATGGACAAAACAATATAAAGAGAATCAACAGAAAAACAAATATATTAAACATATGAAAAAAGGCTTAATGCCACTCACATGGAAAGAAGGGCATATCAAACAATTCTTCGATGTGATTACTCTCCTATTTGGTTTTCAAAACTCAAAAGTATGAGACAAACAGGTGCCTTCGTACTTCATTAGTGAAAATACAAAACTGCATAACACATGTGTAGGGAAATATAGCAAAGAATGCAATGTTATTTCAAATAGCAAAGGTTGGAACAATCCCCAAAGGGCCATCAACTGAGACATGTGAAAAAATAACCCCCTGCATAACTACACAAAAGACTACTATGCAGCTGTATAAAATGAACAAGCAAGCACTCTAGATACTGATATGGGAAGGTCTCCATGACATATTGTTACATGAAAAGAACAAGATGTGGAGCTGTAAAAATAGTACACCACTTTTTACGTTTAAAAAGGAGAATAAATTAAGAATATATACTCAGATATGCTTATATTTGCTGAAAGAAACAGTGTAAATATACTCAAGAAATAAAGTGATTAATTTTAGAGAACTGTGGGAGAATCAGGTAGACAAGGTAGAACCCAAATCTCTTAATATATGCTTTTCCATAACTTTTTATTATGGTAAAAAACACATAACATGACATACACCCTCTTAACAGATTTTTCAGGGTATAGTACGATATTGTTAACTATAAGAACAATGTTGTACAGACCTCTAGAACTTTTTTATCTTGCATGGCTGTAACTCTGTACCCATTGAACAGCAACTCTCCATCTCCCCCTTCCCTAGCCCCTGGCAAATACTCTTATACTTATTGTTTCTAAGAACTTGACTACTTTAGATATAAGTGGAATCACATAGTATTTGTACTTCTGTGACTGGCTTTTTTCATTTAGTATAATGTCTTCCTGGTTCATCATATATTGTAGCATTTTAACAAGATTTCCTTCTTTTTTTTAATCACTGAACAACATTCCATTGCATATACATATATATAGTATATAATATCTCTTCACACCTGTTACAGTGGGCTATTATCAAAAAGACAAGAGAGAAATAGTGTTGGCGAGAATGTAGAGAGAAGGCAACCCTTGCATGCTATTGGTGGGAATGTAAATTGGTGCAGCCACTATGGAAAACAGTATGGAGGGTCCCCAAGAAATTAAAAATAGAGCTATCATATGATCCAGCAACCCCACTTCTGGGTAAATATCCCAAAGAAATGAAATCAGGATCTCAAAGAGATATCTGCACGCCTATATTCATTGCAGCATTATTCATAATAGCCAAGATATGGAAACAACCTAAGTATCTATTGATGGATTAAATAAGATGTGGTAAAAACATACAATGGAATATTATTCAGCCATTAAAAAAAAAGGTAACCCTGACATTTATCACAACATGGATGGAACTTAAGGGCATGATGCTAAGGGAAAACAGCCAGACAGAGAAAGACAAATACTTGTGATATGACTTATATGTGGAATCTAAAAAAGCCGAAGTCATAGAAACAGAGAACAGAACGGTAGTTGCCAAGGTCCAGGGGAGTGGGAGAAATGAGGAGATGTTGGTCAAAAGATATAAACTTTCAGTTATAAGATGAATAGATTTTGAGGATCTAATGTTCAGCATGGTAACTATAATTAACAATATTGTATTATATACTTGCAAGTTGCTAAGACAGTATATCTTAAATGTTCTCACCATCAGAAAAAAAGGTAATTATGTGAGGTGATGGAGGTGTTACCAACCTTATTGGGGTAGTCATTTTGCAATATATACATGTATCAAACTCTCATGCTGTACCCCTTAAAGTAATGCAATGTTATATGTCAATAACATCTCAATAAACCTGAAAGAAAATTCTTTTGGATAAATATCCAGAAGTAGAATTTCATACTTTTTGAATTTTGAATCATTTGAATGTATTTTTCTCTTCAAAAATTAAATTTTAAAAAGAGTCCCCAATCTTCTTTACAGTCATATTTTTTATATTTACATTTTTAATTTTATTTTTTAAACACAAAGGAACTTGAATGTAAAACGTATGCTGTGTTGTAGGTATGAGAGCAGGCTGCCCCAATAACCAGAGGTTATTATTATACCTACGTATGATTATTCATACGGAATTTGATTCTCAGATTGAACCTCAAGACTTTTACTATCGTTTTAACTCACAAATGTAAGAAAAAAACATGGATTTTTCAGAAACTATCACTCATTAAAACTTTAAGTCTAACACAAACATCAGAAGCCCTAGAAATCATTAAAAGATTTTTGTACTGGAAGGAATTAAGTAGTCGGTAGCTGGATTAATTCCTTAGTTCATTCATTTTTTTAAGAAAGGAACATATTATAATGTAAACAGTTGAAATCAGAGCACATGATTTTTTTTTTTTTTGCGGTATGTGGGCCTCTCACTGTTGTGGCCTCTCCTGTTGCGGAGCACAGGCTCCGGACGCGCAGGCTCAGCGGCCATGGCTCACGGGCCCAGCCGCTCCGCGGCATGTGGGATCTTCCCGGACCGGGGCACGAACCCGTGTCCCCTGCATCGGCAGGCAGACTCTCAACCACTGCGCCACCAGGGAAGCCCCAGAGCACATTTTGAGGAAGACAAATGAGACTGAAATATTTTGATATGTTCTTGCAGCGCCTAGGCCACCAAACACGACCCCTGACAGCCTTAGAAAAACCTTAGCTTGCAATGCCGTTGGCTTTGTGCAAAACCATTTTTTTAAATATTTGAATCTGAATGTTACCTTGATTTTTCTCTTTGCTTTTCTCTTGTAACTAAACATATCTTACTTCCCTAAGGACAGATGGGTGCCTCAGACAGACTTTACCCATGTTCACGTGCTTAGAAAGACAAAATAGTAAGCGTGTTAATAAATTTTGAACTACTATTCACATTCCAGATGTTACTGTTTAGATTCAGAGCATCAATGAGCCCCTTCTTCCCTCCATAGCTTTGACTCACAGCCATGCATACAAAGAACTGGCACCGCAGCCCTGCAGCTCCTATCTTCCTAGCAGCACTGCCTGGGCCTCCAGAGGCAAGAGGCTATGGCAGGAGCTGACGACCCTCAGAATGTCTGATCTGACAGAGAAATTTCTACCTTCCCTGAAGCAGACAATTTTTTCAAATGGGTGGGGACCATCCATGGCACAGCTGGCCAGTATATGAAGACCTGAGGTATATGCTCTCCCTGGAGTTTCCCAGGGGCTATGTGTCCACCACAGTGACGGTCCTCACACCCTGCTACCACCCCATCGGGGACACACAGGGTAACATCTGTCTGAACATCCTGAAGGACAAGTGGTCCATCCTGTACGATGTCAGGACCATTCTGCTCTCCATGCAGAGCCTGCTAGGAGAACCCAACGCCCATAGCCCTTTGAACATATGCTGGCAACCTCTGGAAAAACCCCACAGCCTTTAAAAAGTATCTGCAAGAAACCTACTCAAAGCAGGTCTCCAGCCAAGAACCCTGACCCAGCTGTCTGGCTGCTCTCCTTGTATTGTCTTTTTGATATTTTCCTTAGATGGTCTGTCCTTTCCTTGATTTCTGTATAGGACTATGTATCTGAAACTATGCTGTTGAGATAGGTTGGGACCTGGGACGCTTTACCAGAGTGCTTGCACTTGGCCCTGGACAAACAACTACTGCAGCAACAGCACACAAAGAAACTATAAGGAAGTAAAAATAACTGCACGCATGTGCAGTCGAAGTCGGGGCAATTATGAACAATACGATACACTTCTGAGTAGGGTACTGGCATGATCCCTGCACACAGCATCACCAAGGGGGAGGGCAGACCACCTAAGCCACCCCTCCAGCCCGACCCACTGATCTGCCTCTACCCTCACCGCACTTAAGGGACCAGCATGCCTTCCTCGGAGAGTGAGCAAGGGCCCCTGTTTCTTGTTCTCGCTCCCTCCTGCTGTAGCACGAGTCCAATAAAACTTTGCCTGAGTTTCTCATCTGGCTTCTTATCAGTTTCTATTGATTAAAGTGTCCAAGGACCTGGGTTGGTAACAGTGTCATCTTTGTTTTGTTTCTGGTTTTTTTGTTGTTGTTTTTGTTTGGTTTTGTTGTCTTTTGAGATGATTTTTTTTGAATTTTATTTTTTATACAGCAGGTTCTCATTAGTTATCTATTTTATACATATTAGTGTATATATGTCAATCCCAATCTCCCAATTCATTGTTTCTGATTTTTAATTTTAAGTCTCTGGTTGAGCCCTTGTGATGAATGTATTAAATCAATACATTTTGGATTTGGAAAAAAAAAAAGACGAGTCAACTGGGCCAACTATCACCTTTTCATCCAAAGCACAGAGCCCCCTAGTGCTGGGATGAAGAAGTGCAGCAGGAATCAAAGGTCATAATGGCATTTCGCAAACCACCTCCCTGAATGGGAGAGGGCTGGTCCAGAGCTGGTCTAACAAACATCCGGACCATGTGAGACTCAGGAGAGTAAGCCTGAGGAGGAGAGACTAACCTGAGTCTGCCAGAAACAGATCTTCTCTGGTCAACTTAGAGCATGGAAACAGGGAGCACCAAGCAGACTGCACATGGGCACAGGGGGACCCAGGAACACAAGAGAGGGGATGTGGAGCCTGCTTCCTGATCTGAGGCAAAGAAACTGTTGCAGAAACTCAGCCTCTGTTCACCCATGCCGAATAGAAATGCGGAGACAGGGTTTTGGGTGACGTAGAAAAGAGTAGCTTTTATTGCTTTGCCAGGCAAAGGGGGCCACAGTGGGCTAATGCCCTCAAGACTCAAGACTGTGTGACCCACCCTGGAGAGGGTAGTGAGGAGTTATAGTGTTCAAGGAGCAGGGTGTGATCGGCTCATGGACAATTCTCGGATTGGTTGGCATCAAGGTGAAGTTTCAAGCATCGTCAACCTTCTGGTTCCAACCAGTCTGGGGTCCATGTGCTTGTGGTCAGCAGTTTTCATCTGGTGAGTCAGCTTCCTGTACAAACAACTTAGGAATGTGTGTCAGGCCTTTATCTATGTCTTTCAGGGAACTGGGAGTTCCGTGATTCTGCAATGTGGCAGAATTATAGTCTAAATTGTTACCAGTTCCCCAGCCCAACAGCTATTGTCTCTAGATCTTCACATTTCCCAATCATTCACTCTTGAGTCAGCATTTTGCTTCAAAAGACAAGGACTTTTGTACACGGTTTCAAAACACTAGTCCAATGTCTGGATCAGTGGATGTCAGGCTTTCCCCCAAGTTCTTCCCCCTAAATTACTCCTCATTCTATGAGAAGGAGTGAATACTCTTCCCAGGGAGTGGAATTTAAATACGTATTTCTCTCCTTTGGAAACTGAGGTGCAAGCAATTCTCTCTGAAAAGACTAGGGGGTTCTCGGAAAGCTGTTCTTTGAACAGTCCCTCTCAGAACCCAGCTGCCATGCTATGAGAAGCTCAAACTGTATGAAAAGACCACACACATGTGGGCCCTAGGGTAACATCCCCGGCATCACTGACCAGCCATGTGAGTCATGCATCTTGTACATTGCAGCTCCATTGAGATCCCAGATAACTGCAACTCCAGCCAATGTCACATGGAGCAGAACCAGCTCCTGTCAATCCACAGATTCTTGAAAGATAATAAAACGTTGGAAATGTTATAAATAAATTATGACTATATTCGATTATATATTACATATAAATTTAGTTGGCAAAAAAAAAATCAGAAACAATGAATTGGGAGATTGGGATTGACATATATACACTAATATGTATAAAATAGATAACTAATGTATTATCTCCAGGACCTCAACCGTACAATCAGATGTGTATGTTCCTGAAAATAAGGGTACGCCTTATTTTATTAGAGTAAATCTGCACCTGACTTTAGTGGATATCATGAAACTTTAGCCACAAAAGTGTCTACAGCCAATAAAAATTCAGAGCTATAGAATGTAAAACTACTGCTGTGCTAATAGCTAGCACAGATGTTGACAAAACAACAGTTTCCAACTGTGGATAACAAACATCCTTCTACACTGCAACAAATGAAGCAAGTGCAGTAAAGCAACTACCAAAACATGACCCCATTTATGATGAGTTTGACTTTCTAGCTAAACTCTTGTCAAAGCAAAAATTTGCTTGTTGCCACTTGCTATGTGATTGTAAATCTCACTTTGGAACTGGTTTTGTAATGCAGTCTAGTGAAAGCTTTCATACAGCCATTAGTACTATATGGGTTTGGAAATCAAGGAGACAAAGGGAGGTGCGGGGTGTAAAAAAAGATATTTTCAAACCAGTGGCCTCTGTTTTACAGACTCTGCAGATGAGGACGGGCGCAATGTAACTGCATTCTACTAGCTTTGTTTTGCACAGGCACAACCTGTAATCAAATGCAGAAATACAGCCGCTTTCTTAGCAAACATTTTCTTAGTATTTCCAGTGGAATGAGTAATTTACAAAGCAGTTCTAAGTGAAGTACCCAGTGAAGAGCTTGGAATGACTTTTAGAAATTCAGCTCTAAGAAACAAACAAGTACTCTTCTCATGCTGCATGAGAAACCACCCCAGAATGTGAAACCACAAAGGCAAAATAACGATATCATAAACAGCCCCTACAAAATAAAGAAGAATGAGGCCGAAAGCTGCAAAACAGGAAGCACATCACAAAATATCTTGTCTCAGTCACCATCATGAGACCCTGAGATAGAGGGGGGAAAGGCAGGAACCTAGAGAAGAAACTGAAAGTGTTACCGACCAGGGTTCTTGACCTTCCCCAGTCAATAGAAATTGACCAGAGGCCGGAGGAGAAATTCAGGCAAGGCTTTATCGGGGCCCCTGCTGCGGCAGGGGGGAGGGGGAACAGACAGCAGGTTCCCTTGCTTGCTCGCTCCCCAAGGGTGAGGGTAGGAATGTGTCTGGGGGTCGGGCCAGAGGGGTGGCTTAGATGTTTTGCCCACCCCTCTGGTGGTTGAGTGCAGGGGGCATGCACAGTACACAGCTTTTGCTCCCAACACACTGTTTTTGCTCCAGGCTCTTCAAAAGTGGCAGTTGTGGGGTTTTGGGGGTTTTTTTTTTTTTTTTGGTCTCTTTGTATCCTTTGGGGCCAGAATTTGCCCCAACTGCGCATGCACGCAGTTATTTTTAGTCCTATATAGTTTCTTTGCATTTTGTAGCTTGAAGAGAGGTGTGTCCAGGTGCAATGTTTGCAGCATTGTAGCAAAGGGTCTCAGGTCCCAGCCTGTCTCAAAAGCAATCAAATAACTTGAAACAACAGGCAGCAAACAGAAAAAAAAAAAAAAAAAAACAGTTGGAGAAAATTCAAAAAGAGACAGACCTTCTCCAGGAGCTAGAAGATTTAGAATTGAGTCTTTTAAATATTCATAGAAAACAAGTTGGATACCAGAAATAAGTACAAATATATCTTCTTGTTAAACCACATGGAGTACCTCAAATATTCTTTGGCCCACATTTGATGTTCATCTTAGTTTATTTAATATTCTGAATACACGGGAAATGTTTCAATGTTTGTTCAATTGATTTTTTCCAACCTTTCAATATAAAGTGGGAAGGATGAGGAGTAAGGTTTTATTTATTTATTTATTTATTTTTTGCGGTACACAGGCCTCTCACTGTTGTGGCCTCTCCCGCTGCGGAGCACAGGCTCCGGACGCGCAGGCTCAGTGGCCATGGCTCACGGGCCCAGCCGCTCTGCGGCATGTGGGATCTTCCCGGACCGGGGCACGAACCCGTGTCCCCTGCATCGGCAGGCGGACTCTCAACCACTGCGCCACCAGGGAAGCCCATGGGGTTTTCTTCTATATTGAGTTGTATGATTTCTTTATGTATTTTGAGTAATAACCCCTTATCTGGCACATCATTTACAAATATCTTCTCCCATTAAGTAGGTTGTCTTTTTGTTTTGTCGATGGTTTCCTTAGCTGTGCAAAAGTTTTTAAGTTTAATTAGGCCCCATTAGTTTATTTTTGCTTTGTTTCCCTTGCCTGAGGAGACAGATCCAAAAAACTATTACTAAGACTATGTCAGAGTGTTCTGCCTATGTTTTCTTCTACAATTTTTATGGTTTCCAGTACTACATTTAGACACTTAATCCATTTTCAGTTTGTTTTTGTATACAGTTTGAGAAAATGTTCTGATTTCATTCTTTTACATGTAACTGTCCAGTTTTCCCAATGCCACTTATTGAAGAGACTGCCTTTTCCCTATTGGATATTCTTGCCTCTTTTGTTGTGGATTAATTGACCATATGTGCGTGGGTTTATTTTTTGGCCCTCTCATCTGTTCCATTGATCTATGTGTCTGTTTTTGTGCCAGTACCATACTGTTTTGGTTACTGCGGCTTTGTAGTATAGTTTGAAGTCAGGAAACGTGATACCTCCAGCTTTGTTCTTTTTTCTCAGGATCTTATCTCGTAGGGTAGCTCTGCAAGTAATAAATTCTTTCCACTTCTCTTTATCTGGGGATGTTTTAAATTTCTTCTTAATTTTTGAAGAACAGTTTTGCTAGATAAAGAATGTGGGGTCGATAGTCTTTTCTTTCAGCACTTTGAATATACGATCCTATGGACCACTGGCTTCTATGGTTTCTGATGAGAAATCAGATGTTAATCTTGTTGAGGATCCCTTGTATGTTATGAGTCACTTCTCTCTTGCTGTTTTTAAGATTCTTTGTCTTTGTCTTTTGTAGTTTGATTATAATGGGTGTGGGTCTCTTTGAATTTATCCTACTTAAAGTTCATTGAGTTTCTTAGATGTGTACATTAATGGTTTTCATCAAATTTTGGAAGTTCACAGCCATTATTTCTTCAAATATTCTTCCTGCCTCTTTCTTCTCTCCTCTGGCAATGTACATCACATTGCTCAGCCCACACATTCCCCACCTCATGCAGGTCCAGTGTCACCTGCTCAATCATGGGTAGCACTCTGGGATTTGTTCCTGCCTTCAAGCTGAAGGGAAGCTCTGGGAAGAGGCGCAGAATGTCTTCTAGACTTTATTCTTCCCAGGTACCTGGCTCTAATACTGGTTACATCTGTTTGTCCTTGCTGTAATGACATGCTCAGAGTAGAAGATTCCTGAACTGGCAGAGGCCTAGTGAAGTGACTGTCACCCAGTTTAAAGGTTTTCAGGCATCAAAGATGCAAAAACCACCAGAGTCAAGGTATTTAAACATTTTCATTTCCTCTCCATGGAAGCATGCTCTTCCCCCAAGTCAGAAAAATAGGAATCAGAAAGAAGAGGTGAATTCATAATATAATTCATCTTTATTATTTCACTCAACTGAATATATTTATACACACTTACCAGAATTTATCGTATTAAGGGTTATGCAGAGTACAAAAGTATTAATGGTGACATTCCATGCTCTTATCAATGGGTTAATCTTGACGTAACCTGATACTTTGAAATTTTAAAAAAGCAGATGGTGACATAGATCATGTCCTCAAAGCATGTGTAAAGCAGTTAATATTGAAAACATCTGACCTTACATCTAACTGGGAGAAGACTCCATAGTTCTCACATGTCACCCACACCAGGCAGCTCTCAATATAACCTGCTTAGCCGTGAGTAGGACACCACCATCTTGGAACCGTAAGAAGCAACCTTAAGTATGGAGGCTGCATGCCGATGGGTGGGGGCAGAAAGGCAGAAAGAAGCTGGAACGTTGATGCCACACTGGTCTCAGACTGCCTACTCCTGGACTTCTTAATGTAAGACACTATAAACCCCTAATGTGTTTAAGCCATTATTATTTGACCTCTTTGAGTTTTCTGGGATTTTTTGTGTTTTTTTTTTTAGCGGTACGCGGGCCTCTCACTCTTGCGGCCTCTCCCGTTGCGGAGCACAGGCTCCGGACGCGCAGGCCCAGCGGCCATGGCTCACGGGCCCAGCCGCTCCGCGGCATGTGGGATCCTCCCGGGCTGGGACACGAACCCGTGTCCCCTGCATCGGCAGGCAGACTCACAACCACCGCACCACCAGGGAAGCCCCTCTTTGAGTTTTAACCTAATTCCTAAGCCTCAGGGACAAGGAGGGTGGGGGAGAGAGGGAAAAAGAAAGGGAAAGAGAGAGAGAAGTATAAAGGAGTTCTCAATAACTTTTCCTAGAGGAAATCTAGAATTTTACTTAGAATTTTAAATTTTTGCAAGATCGTCTAATCTTGACAATTTTACCATGCTTCTAATTTTTGTTCTAGTCTATTTCACTGTGAATGATTGGCAATAAAATCTTTTGATACTTCACAGACTCCTGTTCATTTCCTCAGGGACAGCAAAGGAAGGTAGACTAGGTCCCACTTTCCATTCCAGCTTGGACTGGGGAAAGAAGTAAGGAGTAGCCATCATGTGAAGAAAGGAAGGCCCTGAGTGCTGCCGCGGTGGAGATGGAGAGCTCAGGGCACCTGGCAAGCAGTGCTGGGCATCAGAGAGGCCCACAGGAGTCCAGCTTCTCCATTCTGCCACACCCAGGAGTTGACTGGACATTGTCTTACCTTCATGTATCTGAATCCTCTGGTTCTTGTGTGACTCTCTGTATTCTGACCCCAGGCTGGCCTTGGCCTCAGTCCCAGTGTCTGTCCTGACTCCGATCTGTCTACACAGATGAAGTGATTCTTGTGACTTGATTCTGATCCTTAATATCAGCCTAATTAACCCCTGAAGGCTTTGCTCAGATTTCCCGCCTTATTTTTTCTTTCTCCTTTGTTATCCCCTATTACCTGCCCCAGCCTGACAACTTATTTACCTACAAAGAGCTGAAGCCCCACAGTGTGATATGCATTTACCTCTCAAGCCCTCAAAGTCATGGACCCTCTTCCCATCCCACCAGTCCTACCATGCCCCCCACCATGCTTGTAGCCTGAGGGTATCTCTAACTTAAAGAGACCCCGGGCATTTCAGCTTGCTATAGTAACTTACCTTTTAAATTATTTAGTAATGTGGGGCTTCCTACACTAACTTACCCTTTAAGTTATTTAGTAATTTTATAGTAATATACTTTTTAAATTATTCAGTAATTTTGGGGGCTGAAAATTTTTCATTATTTTGCCTACATTCCCCCATGGATGGCGATATTCATGCTCTCTACGGCACTTTATCAGGTTAGTAACCTCTGACAAAAGCTCTCTTGCCTGCTCTTCCCTGGCTTGGCCAGTTTCTTTGTTATTAAAAGCACAATATCTCCCCTTACATTTTTCAATTATGTCCCTAAGATATCTGTTATCTGTGTTTTTGACATAATCTTCAAGCTTCCCAGTCTCTAAGTCTTCCTTCCGGGTAAACAGCACAATCGTGTATTTCATAACTTCCTCTCCAAAGATGGTCTTTAATTCCGCCACTGCCTTTTTGTCCTCTCGCGTGATCCGTCCTAGCTGTAATACCAGGACCAGAACCGTACTCCCTTCTTTATAGTAGGACAAACAGCGTTTGACCTCCTCATCGACCTGGGATGGACCCCCTTCAGCTCCAGACACCAGGCAGGGCAGGGGAGTGTCCACAACCACAACATCCTGCCCATCCCACGCCCTCCAGCCGCTCTGGCATGTCTTGGTGACCAGCTGTGCTTCCAGCTGAGAGCGGAACTCCGGCCTCCCGAGGATGGTGTTCCCACTGGCACTCTTCCCAGTTCCGCTCCTCCCCACGAAGATAATGCACAGCGACTCTGCAGAAGAGAAAGCAGGAAAGATTCGTGACCATGGGCTGATCTGGCTACAACTTTCATCTCAAGATCAAGACTACTGCCATTAATCACAGCAAAGGATGCTCGGAAAGTTCCATCCCCAAGCACTGGAACAGCCTGTCAAAATTACACAATCTGGGGCTTCCCTGGTGGCGCAGTGGTTGAGCGTCCGCCTGCCGATGCAGGGGACACAGGTTCGTGCCCCGGTCCCGGAGGATCCCACATGCCGCAGAGCGGCTGGGCCCGTGAGCCATGGCCACTGAGCCTGCGCGTCCGGAGCCTGCGCTCCGCAACGGGAGAGGCCACAGCAGTGAGAGGCCCGCTTACCGCAAAAAAAAAAGAAAAAAATTTCCCTATAAATGAGATGATAGATGCAGAAAGATCTTGCAACATGTATTACTGGGGTTTTCCTTATGACTTTGCACTTGTACTGTGATCTCTCTCTTCCGTTCAGGTCTCACAGTTCTCGATTGTGAGTTTTTACCAAGTTACTGATATCTGCCTCAAAACAAAGAGAGAGGAAAGCCCATCCCACGTTCTTCCTTCTGGGAGAAATTACTCAATTGCTTATCCTGAACCCACAATCTCATAGTTAAACATACAGGATTAAAAAATAGATTAAGTCCCTCTTCCATGCCCTCGGACGGTGTGGTTCTCACCCCCTCGGCAATCTGGTCTAAACTCCCCATCCCATATCTAGAGGTGTGAACCCTCATCTCCATCAAGACCATGCCCCTTTGTCCTCTCACAAGTAGATGCTCAGTTCTACCTCCTTGCTTCAAGTTGCTAGTGTACTCTCTGGAGCTTTGTACTCAGCCATGCAAACTCTACCCATTCTCCAAAGCCTGTTTCAAATCGTGCTTCCACCACACAGCCCCTCCTGACTTTCCCACATGTCTGTGCTTTTAGGAGGCTGCCCAGCACCTGGCTCCCCATTAAGAATGTGAAAGAGCACAACAAACAGATATGCCCCTTTTGGTCTGATGTTCTTCCCAGGTGAGGATCTTTGAAGCAGAAGAGAACGGGATGAGTAGAATGGGAAGAATCTCAGCTCAGGTCAATAGAATTTGTAGCACTGAGTGGACTACAAGGGGACTTCTGCTTAAGCAGTAGGTAAGTTAGTGTGGCTGGACTAATAAAGCCCACCTAGTGCCATGTGGGGCATGACCATCATGAGGATTCAGGCTCCCTGTCCTTGTCCGGTCAAAACAGCCCCCCCTTCTCCAACAGAGGGAAGAGTAAAGAACCAAGAGAGTAAACAAAGAGGTCAAGAAAGGCGGAGGGCAGGGAGGAAAGGAAGAGGCGGGGGGTGGGGGAAGGGGAGGAAGAAGGGAAGGGTAAAACCAATGAACCAGGACTGTCTCAGCACCAGCACTGAGTGCTAAGCCCTGGGCAACAGATACGCTGTGGGGAAGACAAGAGACTGGAAACTCCTTCCCTCAAGATGCTCACCATCCAGTTGAAGAGATGGGAGAAAAGTCAGGAGAAAATTATAGACCAGGTCAGGACAGTGCACACACAGGTACATAAATTTAGTAAAATTTGAGACAGAAAGGAGAAAGAGTCAGCTAACAGAAGAGACCTGTCCTTTGGACCTCCGCTATGCCCTTCAGAAAACAAAGTTCCTGTACATTTATATCTATTTTTAAGTATGCAGAAAAGGTTTTCTAGACAGCGTTTACCTTTCCCCCTGAAGGTGCACGGCTTGCCCCCATGCTGCTGCACCACGCTCACAATTTTTTGCAGGAGCTCGTCCACCTGGCACTGTTCCTGTTCTCCCGTTGCTCTATAGTTGAAGATGCTGCATCGATTTTTACATTCCTTGATGAGCTCGTAGAGCCTTTCAGCTCTGATTTTTAAGAACGTATCTAGATCCTGATTCCCTAGATCTTCTTTCCTGGTGAGGAGAACAATCATGTACTCAATGAATTTATCTCCAAAAATGCTCTGGATGGTACTCAGCACCATGTGATCGCTCTCATTGAAAGAGCCCAGCGGGGTCACCAGCAGGAAGGCATGGGGACCTGGAAAGGTGTTGTTCAAAAGGTCTTGTTCAACATCCTTTGCAGATGAGAAGTCTGGAGTGTCAATGATCAAAACTTTCCTCCCTCTCCAGGTTCTGCTCTCGGACTTACACCTCTGGGTTACTGGCTTTTCGCTGTATTGGGTCTCAAAGACCCACCTCCCCAGAAGGCTGTTTCCAGCTGCACTTTTCCCCACACCATGCTTCCCCACGAGCAGGACCTTCAGTGTTGACGGCTCATGGTTCGGCTCACATCCTGTAGCCTGGTGATGCTCCGCCCCTGGCCCTGGGACAAAAGGACAGATTCAGAGTCTCTTCTTACATTTGAATACAGAGATGTGGACGGGTTTTAGGATTTCTCATAAATCTCTTTTGAGATTTTAGAGATCTCTTGTCAGATTTTATAGAGAATGGCAGTGGTCCTCTGAACCAGTAGAACTCTAGACCCAGTCAGAAGCTACCCATCAAAGTGAAAGCCATGAAAAGGGCCATGAACAACTTAAGAGAGGTGTAAAGGGCTTCAGATTTCCCAGGAACATGAAAATGTTGAACTTGGCCTTCACTGGCCATGAGCCTCAGGATCCCTCTTATTTTGCTGCCGAAGTTAACTACTGGGGTGTGAAGTTCATGGGCTAAGGCAGAACTGGGGAGAATGAGTTTAAAATGCATCGTAGTGGGGGGCTTCCCTGGTGGTCCAGTGGTTGGGACTCTGTGCTTCCACTGCAGGGGGCACGGGTTTGATCCCTGGTCAGGGAACCAGGAGTCCCACATGCCGTGAAGGGCGGCCAATCCAAATAAAAAAATAATAATTAATTTTTAAAAACTTAAATAAAAAAATGCATCTCAGGGGTATGTTCATAAAATAGAATACAACTCGGCAATTTAACAAAAAGTGATGTACTGACATGCAGCCTGGATGGATCGCCAAAACATGCTAAGTGAAAGAAGTCAGACACAAAACCACATGCTACATGATGTCATTATCTGAAGTGCAAGAACACGCAAAATTAATCCATGTTGATAGAAGCCTGGAGAGTGGTTCCCTTTGGGGAGGGACAGTAAGAACTTCTAAGGTGATGGAAATGCCCCATATCTTTATCTAGATGATGTCACATATGTGTAGATATGTAAACAACCCTCGAGTTGTACACGTAAGATTTGTGCATCTCACTCTCTGTAAATTATACCTCAGTAAATTACTGTAATAACCTGTACCACAAAACTGTCTCTCCACACATACACTGTCCCCACCACTTCTCCCATGATCCCAAGTCAATACCAGACCCACTGGGCACATGACAGAGCCCACGGTTACAAGGATAGTCACCGAGTCTGTATCACCCAGGGCACTATCAGAGTGGATGATACTCAGCGTCTGAGCCCCAAGTCTGGGAAGGTGGAAGAACACAGCATTTAAAGAAAGCAGCTGAAATGCTAGTGACACCATGTCCGTGTTATGCTGCCTTGGGAGAGTTTCTACTTCCCCCCAAATCACTTCACACAAGCCCACATCCTATAAAAAGTCTTCGCCAACACCCTCATTCTGAGATGCTCCTTGGTCCCCATGATGTGCTATATTCCCTCACTGCCACAAGTCAGTCCACCCAGTTTTGTTCAGTAACAGGAATATTCCTGGGGGTCTTGGCTGATGGGCATCGACAGAATATTAACTCCCTACTGCTGTCTAAGTTCACGTATTTCTGGCTAAATTTACTCAACTGTAAAACGAAAATAACACCGTCTTTATAGGATTGTTATTAAGGGCTATATTGTGAGGTTATGAGGATTATATATTATATGCTACTAGGATTGAATAATTTATATTATATATATATATCCCAGCATATAATGTCAGTTGCAATAATTATCATTAAAATTTTAATTATGATTTTGGGAAGTCCTACAAGGACAGAGATCTCATCTACCTTATTCGCTACGAAATATTCAGTTCTTGCACAGAGCTGGCCCAGAAATAACCCGAAAGTCCAACAACAAAGAGATGGGTGAATCTGTCACGTATGCGCATACCATGGACCACATTACGTCCACTGAACAGAACAAGGTAGATCTACGTGTATTGACGTGTGCAGCGTGCACGATGCACCATTAACGGCAATCATCACACAGATACTGAGCTCCATCACTGAATTCTGCAGGTGTTATTCTGTTTAGTGTTATCCATGAAGAAGTGATTTCTGCCTCCCGGTAGGAGTCCAAAATTGGGTAGTGCTGGGTCCCAGGCTGGGGAGGAGAGGCTGAGTCAGGGAAGAAGCTGCAAGAGACAAGCCCAGCTCTGTAACATTTCAGGGAAGGCCGGGGACACCCGCGCGGGTGCCCCACCTACTCACAAGGGTTAGCAGTTCCCTGGGAGACAGACTGTGGGCACCAACCTGAGCTAGGGCTCCAGGGTGCAATTTGTTCTGACTTATCTAGATAATTTTTCCACTTCATTTTGATGCATGATGCATTCAAAAGAATACAGATATGAGCTTAACATTTTTTTAAGAATTATCTTACCATGTGGATGGTCCTCCCTCTGAGATGTAGCTTCATTCACACAATCCTAGAAAGAAAATAAAGAGGAATATGATGCACACAGACCTAAAATCTCAGCTTTTCACAAAGTAAAGGGACGGAGACACAAGTATATAATTCAGAGTAATTCGATGATTAGGATGTGGTCAAATGAACGTCATGGTCATGGTCATGGTCATGGTCGCTGCTGGCATGTGTAGTCCTGTCCATGATGAAGCTGACCTTGAGACCCCGCTGCTGCTGCAACACGTTTCCCAGAAGTAAGAAGGTGGGTTTTGTTCTCACTCAGAGGAGTGCCACAAATGCCATCTAACCCAGGCATTGTTCCTGAAGCACTTTCTAACTTTACTTCTCCGCAGTCCCCAATAGTAATAGTAATTCTTTCCAGTGTCTCCCAGAGTTCCTGCTATTCCTGGAGAAAATCCAGACGCTTAAGAAAAGCTTCTGGACTCCCTGGAAGAAGAAACTAGTCAAGTGATGGATGTGCCGTGCATTTGAGGGACAGGGGAAGGGAGGAGACTGGAAATCAAGCTCCCCATGTATCTCCAATGTCTTCTTCCCTTACTGCACCCCCAGTATAGAGATGAAGCTTCTTCAAACGTGAGATCCAGTAAAATTTGGAACCTTCCCCATCCACATGGGCAAATGGAGACAATGAAGGATGAAGAGCTAAACACATAATTAACATCCCCTTCACCTGCCTGGGGAAGCCTCACTCCCAACATTTAAATTGGCATGAAATCAGAAGTTTTAAAATCAACTAAAATATCAATCTGGCTATTGTGTGTGAAATGGATGGGGGTGGGGAGGGTAAGGCACAAGAATAAATTAGGGGAAAATTGTTATGCAAATATGTGTAAAATAGTACAGGCAAGAAAAGAGGTTGCCCCGGACCAGATGGTGGTAGTGCAGACGGAGAGAAGCAGGCGGATTCCAGGTGCCTTAATCACACAAGACGATGATCTCCTGGAAGTCAGATGCAAGCTGGCCGTGGTACCAAAGCTGACATCTGGGCTTAGGTTTGAACAGCATGATGGGCAGGACAGCCATTGACAGAGCTGAGAGGAAAACTGAAGTCTCAGAGATTCAAGAGGGAAAAACAAAAGTCTGGACGTGTTAACTCTGAGATTCTTTAAGAGAGCGATGTCAGATAGCAATTGGATGGACAAAGGAGTCAGAACTCAAGAGGAAAGACCTGGACTGGAGTTACTAATTTGGAAACTGTTTGCAACAGATGAAGCTCAAAGTTGTAAAAATGTGGAATCACCTGAGGACACAAGTATAGAGAAGGGAGGAAGGGCGAGAACCAAGCCCTGAAGATGCCAGCTGTCAGGTCATTAGAGGAGGACTCAGCACTCTCTGGAGTAGCAAGTGAGGACGAAGAAACAAGAAAAGGATAGTTTTACTGAAGCCAAGGGAAGAGAGGGTCTAATGAGTCATTTATGTGTCCAATACTATGAGGGGTAAAGTCAGATAAGCTCTTAAATATATCCATTAATTTGCCAATAAAGTATAATACTCAAAGTAGCCTCATCTTTCCAGTTTATGGATAAATATCCCTTTAAACAAAGCCTCTGCAGCATTTCACTTATTTGTGCCTTTATCCCGCTAGCTCTAACAACAGAGACCCTTGGAGACCTTCACAAGAATCCTCACCTGGAGTCCACTGTCTTCATTTCTGAAGTTCACCCAGTATGGTCCTTGGTTCTCATCCACCAAACACTGGACCTTGCAGAGGAGGTCCTTCACCTGGGCGTCCCGCTCATCCTCACTGGCCTTGTTGTTGAAAGCGCAGTATCGGCCGCCATAGTTTTGAACTAAGTCCCTAACAGACGTGTCACTTTCAATGTAATCTTCCAGCAAGCCATCCATCAAATCATCCTTCCAAGTAAAGACTATAACGATGTGCTTCCTGGCTTTAGCTCCAAACACCTTCTGGATGCCCTTGATTGTTTCTCTGTCCTCCACCTTATAATGGCCGATGGGAATTACCAGAAGGAAGGCGTCGAGGCTGGGAGCTGAGAGCTCCAGGCAGCGCTCAATGTAGCCTTCCTTGTCATTGGCACAAGCTATTGAGGAGAAAAGGTCAGGGGTGTCGATGACCACAACCTCCCTCCCCTGCGTGGCCCCACTCTCTCTCTGGCACGTTTTAGTCACCATCTGCTCACTGAACCTGGACTTGAACACAGCTTTGCCCAGAATGGTGTTTCCTGTGGCACTTTTCCCTGCGCCATGTTTCCCTAAAAGAAGAAGCCTCAGTTCCAACATGGAGCAGTCCGGCTCTGACTCTCCTGACACAGGTTTCCACTGGTTCTGTTGGGACAAAAAGCAACACAACAATGTTCAACTCACAAACAGAGTGGATAGAAGAACAACAGGAAAGTACCTTCCGGGCTTCCCTCGTGGCACAGTGGTTGAGAGTCCGCCTGCCGATGCAGGGGACACGGGTTCGTGCCCAGGTCTGGGAAGATCCCACATGCCCCGGAGCGGCTGGGCCCGTGAGCCATGGCCGCTGAGCCTGCGCGTCCGGAGCCTGTGCTCCGCAACGGGAGAGGCCACAGCAGTGAGAGGCCCGTGTACCGCAAAAAAAAAAAAAAAAAAAAGAATTACCATATGACATAGCAATCCCACTACTGGGCATATACACAGAGAAGACCATAATTCAAAAAGACATGCACCCCAATGTTCATTGAAGCACTATTTTCAATAGCCAGGTCATGGATGCAACCTAAATGCCCATCGACAGACGAACGGATGAAGAAAATGTGGTACATATATACAATGGAATATTACTCAGCCATAAAAAGGAATGAAATTGGGTCATTTGTAGAGACGTGGATGGACCTAGAGACTGTCATCCAGAGTGAAGTAAGTCAGAAAGAGAAAAACAAATATCGTATATTAACGCATATATGTGGAATCTAGAAAAATGGTACAGATGAACCGGTTTGCAGGGCAGAAATAGAGACACAGATGTAGAGAACGAATGTATGGACACAAAGCGGGGAAGGGTGTGGTGGTTGGATGAATTGGGAGATTAGGATTGACATATATACACTAATACGTATAAAATAGGTAACTAATAAGAACCTGCTGTATAAAAAAATAAATAGAATAAAATTCAAGAATTTTTTAAAAACTTAAAAAAATGAAAGAAAGAAAGCTTTCTCCAGAACTCTTGTGAGACTCTAAAGCAGCCTCCACCTTCTTCCCAGGATAGAGCCCAAGGGGGACGAGGCTTCAGGCACCCAAGCAAAGCTTCCAGTGATGTAGGGATTTGTCCCACGTCAGGGGCAGTTCAGGTGCACAGAAAAAGGTGGTCAGAGAAGCTTCCGGAGACCGGCCTGGAGAGAGCTCAGTCCCAGCCCGGCAGGAGGAAGGAAGAGAATTCATGGGTGAAAGCCCAGGAGGCTTAAATTTAGATAAAATCAGAAAGAGTGTTTTTGGCAAACACTGACCACTTTCAATGATCAGTTAATGGAATCCTGATTGTGCAAGGGTTGGGAAATATCACGAGAGTGAATGTGGAAAATCAGTGTCCAAACGGCCAGCTTCCCTGCCGGCTTCTGCTCAAGGAGGCAGGCAGCTCCCGCTGACTTCCCCGGGGTGAGGGTGGGAGTTTGCTTTGTGTCGCAGTCGTGAAGTCAGGGGATGCCGAAGGAGCGGACCTACCCCGCTTTTTCTTCCAGGCCTTCATCTCTGCCCTGGGTGGGGCGAGCAGCCCCCTCCCAGACCCGCCTCTTCCTAGGAAGCTGCGCACAGACACGACTCCCCGGGAAGGGGGGTGACCTCTGTGCCCCCCCAGGCTGGGGAGACCTGCGCTGGGGCGGGAAGAACACCCCAGAGCCCCTGAAATCAAGCCCTCCAGGTGGCTGTCTCCCCGCCCTGCGTCGGCCGCCTTTCCCGTCCTCATGTTCACGTGTCCAGCACAGAAACCGCCACCACGCACACACGTACCTCGGTCCTGTCCCCTGACCTGTCACAGTCTCAGAACCTCCAGGTTCCTCGCGCCTCCGTCTCTTTATCGCTCGGCTGGGTGAAGCGGCTACTCTATCCCCTCAGAGGATGGAGCAGCGGCGCGGGGAGAGGAAAGCAGGGTCTGGACCAGCTTCGCAGGGTCAGGATCTTCCTGACATAGTGTTTCTGAGGAGGAAGAGCCTTTTAGAAATAGGTGTCCAATGCAGTCGAAGGGGAAGTTCAGAAGTGATGCCAGATCGCAGGGTGAGAACGTCTGGGTCAAGGCGGTCTGAGCCAGGAAGGCACCGCGCCCACCTACCCGGCGCGGTCAAAGGCTGGTGGGAGGTGGAGGGCGGAGGCTCCGCTGGGGCTGAGGGGACCCGGGCTGAGCCCCAGCCGAGCTTCGGAAGTGTCCCTCGAGAAGGATCGCTGTGCCGACGGCACAGGCGGCTGTGCGGAAAACAATCGGGGGCATTTCAAGGCTTTGCGAGAGCTGGGGGTGGGGAGAGGGCCCGGAGCCCGGAGCAGGTGTTTCTGCCCCAGCAGGTCCCAGCATTCACCGCTCAGCCCTGCCCTTTCCCGAGACTGGGGTGAAAACCGAAAGACATAGTTTACCTTCTCCCACCAACTCCTCGCCCTCCGTCTGCCCTGCAGCAGCCCGTACAGCCTCCTGTAACAGCTCCTCTCCTGCCTTCCAGAGGGCTCTCCCCGAACGCCCCCTCCGGAGAAACTCGGGGCCTCGGACCAACGCTGCTTCCCAGGAGAAAGTGTTCTTTCCCGGAGCTAGACAAACATTTGAAATGCTAGAACGTTGATGCTTTCCAAGAGTTCATAAAACGAAACCCTATTGTGAGCCATAAGCGTTCAAAGCTTCCTTCTAGAGAAGGAAGTGAAACACAGAAAAAGGCCTTATTTTATTTTATTGTGCTAAAAAAAAAAACAAAAAAAAACAACCACACATGTAACATTGACCATCTTAGCCATCTTTAAAGGTACAGCTAAGCAGCTTCAGGTGCATTCTCGACATCGTGCCGAGAGAGTTCCAGAACTATTCCATCCCACAGCCTGGAGCTCTGGCCCCATTAGATGCCAATACTGCTCCCCCCTCCCCAGCCCCTGGTAACCACCGTCTACTTTCTGTGTCTATGATTTAGATACTTCCTGTGACTGGAATCAGACAGTATTTGTCCTATGTGACTGGCTTTTTTCACTTAGCTTAATGTCCTCCGTGTGAGAGGACTTTCAATCACGGTGCAGAGGCCCTTGAGCTCACACTGTCACTCCAGGCTGGGTCTATGAATTGTCTGACGTGGGGCTGAGCCTTCCAGAGACTCCATGGAAGGAGGAGCAGTGGGGGCTGGACTGGGCTTTGAGGGGCTGCCGTGTCTCCTGGGGTCCCCCTCCCCTCTGGTCTTCAAGTTAAGTCTGCTGGCACTGCTACCAAGGGCTGGGGTGACACGGCTACACCTTGGAGGGGAAACCGAAAGAGGGTCTCCCATGCCCCCACCCTCTTAGTAAGGAGGACCAGGTCCAGGAAGAATCCCCACCCTCCCTGGGGCACTAGATCAATTCACATAAGATCAACACATCAAAACCATCAGACAGGGGCTCCCCGGGTGGCGCAGTGGTTGAGAATCTGCCTGCCGATTCAGGGAACACGGGTTCGAGCCCTGGTCCAGGAAGATCCCACGTGCCGCGGAGCAACTAGGCCCGTGAGCCACAACTACTGAGCCTGCACGTCTGGAGCCTGTGCTCCGCAACAAGAGAGGCCGCCATAGTGAGAGGCCCGCGCACCGCGATGAAGAGTGGCCCCTGCTTGCCGCAACTAGAAAAAGCCCTCGCACAGAAACGAAGACCCAACACAACCAAAATTAATTAATTAATTAAAAAAAAAAAAACCAGCCATCAGACAGAAGCCTGCCACATGGCCAATCAATCATCCCAGCTGTGTCACTCCCAGAAGTGGAGGTCAGGTGAAGGCAGGGTCACAGGCCTGGTGGGATACCATATCCCCAAAACAGAGAACACAGTAAACTGAGATCAAGAAAAAGCTCCCTCTTTCTTAGATGAAATATGAAGCTTTGGGGAGCGCTCTGAATAAAACCAAAGCCTCAGATAACTCCTCGATGAATCAGCCGTTGATTATTCGCTGAGTCAACGATTTTGCAAAATGATCCTCAGCACATCAGCTTTTGGAGAATGGACTTCTGTGGGGAAGGCGGCTGATTCTGGTTGGGCCCGGATCTGGGGAAGGATGGGGCTTTCCTGCTCCCTAGTGGCTGTGTGGGTAATGACAAGGGCAGCAAAAGCACTCCCCAGGTGGCTCTTGCAAGGACTCTGTAGGTAAGACACCCCTCTTTCCCCTCCCCCTCCGAGACTCTCAAAGGGGGCGGGAGGGAGAGGGACTGGATTTCCAGAAAGTACATATGTAACATGTGTACTTCCTCCTGGAAGGCACAAGTTATGCAAACAAGGAGGAAGCTACCAGGACCCAGCACTGTATCAGACACAGAGGTTCAAAGACTCTCCAGACACATCCCTGGCTCAAGGAGCTCAATCAAATGACGGGAAAAGAGACTAAAGCTGTGGATATGAAAAGTGTACATGCGCTGCCATAGAAGCGTGTTCAGGAGGCCATGGGAGCAAAGAGGAAGGCTGTCAACTCCGCAAGATGGAGAAACAACCAAGTGGGAAGCAAACTTATCAACAAACCCATAAACCAGCCCTTTACTGTGCCAGGGACTTTAATGGAGGAGATTAGCAGGCACAGTAGAGGCAGAAGCTACACAGGGGAGCTTAAGCCCACCCGCAGTCTTGAAGGGCAGGCAGAAATTTCCCTGGGAAGGACACTCAGGCAGAGGGAGAGTGGCAAATGCCACAGGCAGTCAGAGTGATGAGAGCAGCTTGGGCACGTGGAGGAAATGGGGTCAGGCTGCAGGACCACTGAGAGGCTACTGCAATAGTCCAAGCTAGAAACAAGGACATGAACGAAAATAGTGACAGTGAAAATGAACGTGGAAAAAGGAACAGATTTACGATAGATTTAGGAGCTAGAAACAGCACAAGAATAAAAAAGAGTCATTCAGGGTTGCTTTTACAAGTGTTCCAAGTTGTCACATCAAAGGGAGTGCTACTCACAACATAGGCATTCCTTATTTCAAAAAAAAAAATTTTATAGGTTGTTTTATTTCCAAGATAGGACATGTGTGCTTACTACAATTTTGACAGATGGCAGTAAAAGTGTCTTGTAACTAAATTTGTACATGTTGACAGTTTTCAGATGTAATTAAAATGTCTTATTCAAACAGACTCCTTGTTTGTTACAATATTTATTATTAAGAAATAATATGCAGCCCTGAACCAAGATGGCGGAGTAGAAGGACGTGCTCTCACTCCCTCTCGCGAGAGCACCAGAATCACAACTAGCTGCTAGACAATCATCGACAGGAGGACACTGGAACTCACCAAAAATTACACCCCACGTCCAAAGACAAAGGAGAAGCCACAATGAGACGGTAGGAGGGGCGCAATCACAGTAAAATCAAATCCCATAACTGGTGGGTAGGTGACTCACAGACTGGCAAACACTTATACCACAGAAGTCCATGCACTGGAGTGAAGATTCTGAGCCCCACATCAGGCTCCCCAACCTGGGGGTCCAACCGGAGCACGAGGAGGAATTCCTACAGAATCAGACTTTGAAGCCTAGTGGAAATTGATTGCAGGACTTCGACAGGACTGTGGGAAACAGAGACTCCACTCTTGGAGGGCACACGCAAAGTAGTGCGCGCATCGGGACCCAGGGGAAGGAGCAGTGACCCCAGGGGAGAATGAACCAGACCTACCTGCTAGTGTTGGGGGGTCTCCTGCAGAGGCGGGGGGGTGGCTGTGGCTCACCATGGGGACAAGGCCACTGGCAGCAGAAGTCCCGGGAAGTAGTCCTTGGCGTGAGCCCTCCTGGAGTCTGCCATTAGCCCCACCAAAGAGCCCAGGTAGGCTCCAGTGTTGGGTTGCCTCGGGCCAAACAACCAACAGGGAGGGAACCCAGCCCCACCCATCAGCAGACAAGCAGATTAAAGTTTTACTGAGCTCTGCCCACCAGAGCAACAGCCAGCTCTACCCACCACCAGTCCCTCCCATCAGGAAACTTGCAGAAGCCTCTTAGATAGCCTCATCCACCAGAGGGCAGACAGCAGAAGCAAGAAGAACTACAATCCTGCAGCCTGTGGAACGAAAAACACATTCACAGAAAGACCGACAAGATGAAAAGGCAGAGGGCTATGTACCAGATGAAGGAACAAGATAGAACCCCAGAAAAACAACTAAATGAAGTGGAGATAGGCAACCTTCCAGAAAAAGAATTCAGAATAATGATAGTGAAGATGATCCAGGACCTCAGAAAAAGAATGGAGGCAAAGATCGAGAAGATGCAAGGACGAACAGATAAGTGACCTGGAAGACAGGATGGTGGAATTCACTGCTGCGGAACAGAATAAAGAAAAAAGAATGAAAAGAAATGAAGACAGCCTAAGAGACCTCTGGGACAACATTAAACGCAACAACATTCGCATTATAGGGGTCCCAGAAGGAGAAGAGAGAGAGAAAGGACCAGAGAAAATACTTCAAGAGATTATAGTCGAAAACTTCCCTTACATGGGAAAGGAAATAGCCACCCAAGTCCAGGAAGTGCAGAGAGTCCCATACAGGATAAACCCAAGGAGTAACACGCCGAGACACATAGTCACCAAACTGACAAAAATTAAAGACAAAGGAAAATTATTGAAAGCCTCAAGGGAAAGACGACAAACAACATACAAGGAAACTCCATAAGGTTAACAGCTGATTTCTCAGCAGAAACTCTACAAGCCAGAACAGAGTGGCATGATATACTTAAAGTGATGAAAGGGAAGAACCTACAGCCAAGATTACTCTACCCGGCAAGGATCTCATTCAGATTCAATGGAGGAATCAAAAGCTTTACAGACAAGCAAAAGCTAAGAGAATCCAGCACCACCAAACCAGCTCTACAACAAATGTTAAAGGAACTTCTCTAAGTGGGAAACACAAGAGGGGAAAAGGACCTACAAAAACAACCCCAAAACAATTAAGAAAATGGTCATAGGAACATACATATAGATAATTACCTTAAATGTGAATGGATTAAATGCTCCAACCAAAAGACACAGGCTTGCTGAACGGATACAAAAACAAGACCCCTATATATGCTGTCTACAAGAGACCCACTTCAGACCTAGGGACACATACAGACTGAAAGTGAGGGGATGGAAAACGATATTCCATGCAAATGGAAATCAAAAGAAAGCTGGGGGATTCCCTGGTGGCACAGTGGTTGAGAGTCCACCTGCCGATGCAGGGGACATGGGTTTGTGCCCCGGTCCGGGAAGATCCCACATGCCACGGAGCGGCTGGGCCCGTGAGCCATGGCCGCTGAGCCTGCGCGTCCGGAGCTTGTGCTCCGCAACGGGAGAGGCCACAACAGTGAGAGGCCCGCGTACCGCAAAAAAAAAAAAAAAAAAAGAAAGCTGGAGTAACAATACTCATATCAGATAAAATAAACTTTAAAATAAAGAATGTTACAAGAGACAAGGAAGGACACTACATAATGATCAAGGGATCAATCCAAGAAGATATAACAATTATAAATATATATGCACCCGAGCTTCCCTGGTGGCACAGTGGTTGAGACTCTGCCTGCCGATGCAGGGGACACGGGTTCACGCCCCGGTCCGGGAAGATCCCACATACTGCGGAGCAGCTGGGCCCATGAGCCATGGCCTCTGAGCTTGCGTGTCCGGAGCCTGTGCTCCGCAATGGGAGAGGCCACAACAGTGAGAGGCCCGCGTAATGCCAAAAAAAAAGACACATGCATCCCAATGTTCACTGCAGGACTATTTACAACAGCCAGGTCATGGAAGCAACCTAAATGCCCATTGACAGACGAATGGATAAAGAAAATGTGGTACATATATACAATGGAATACTACTCAGCCATTAAAAGGAATGAAATTGGGTCATTTGTAGAGAGGTGGATGGATCTAGAGACTATCATACAGAGGGAACTAAGTCAGAAAGAGAAAAAGAAATATCGTATATTAATGCATACATGTGGAACCCAGAAAAATGGTACAGATGAACCAGTTTGCAGGGCAGAAATTGAGACACAGATGTAGAGAACAAGCGTATGGACACCAAGGGGGGAAAGCGGGGGGGGGGGGTGTGATGAATTGGGCGATTGGAATTGACATGTATACACTGATGTGTATAAAATTGATGACTAATAAGAACCTGCTGTATAAAAGAAGAAATAAAGAAAAGAAATAATATGCCTATTTATACATTTATTTATTTATTTTTGGCTGCCTTGGGTCTTCGTTGCTGCGCGTGGGCTTTCTCTAGTTGCAGAGAGCAGGGGCTACTGTTCATTGTGGTGCGCGGGCTTGTTGCAGAGCATGGCCTCTAGGTGGGCGGGCTTCAGTAGTTGTGGCTCGCGAGCTCTAGAGCGCAGGCTCAGAGTTGTGGCGCACGGGCTTAGTTGCTCTGCGGCATGTGGGATCTTCCCGGACCAGGGCTTAGCTGTGGGATGTCAGGGGTCACAGCACTTTCTAGTGGCCTTTGTGCAGCTGCGGCTGTGAGAGACTGGGGTTTTCCGGGAAGACAAGCGCCTCAGCTTGGGGACACTGAGTCTCAGGCACTAGAGGCAGGGCAGGCAGAGAAAGCCAAAAGGTCATGACTGATGCCTGTTTCCCATGTTATTCACACCAACCCTCCCACTGAAAACAACTAAAACAAAACAGGATAAAGATGAGTATGTGTGTATAACTCAATCACTTTGCTATATAGCAGAAATTAACACGACATTGTAAATCAACTCTACCTGAATAAAATAAGCTAAAACAACAACAATAGCAACAGCAGCAGCAGACAAAGGCGACCAGGCCAGGAAGACTGTTCAAGGCTCTGATAACAGGGGAGAGAGGCCAGAACTAAGACGGAACCCACCGCTGAAACACCAGGAAGGATGTTCAAGGCTGGGGTGAGCTGCTGGAAAAGTACTGGAGGACGTCAGAGGAGCTGTCAGTGTAACAAGGCCATGTGTGCTCACTGGAGCCCATCAAAGTCAGGCTTGACCCTCCCGGGGAGAAGGGAGATGGGGCGCTATCTCCCTTGGTGGTTACATTTCAAAGGGATGGACCGCTCCCACATCCTTGAGAAAGATAGATCTGGGTTGTAAAACTGGCAGGAGGCTTTTAAAAAGAGTTACATCTCAAAGGGGCAGAGAAAGAATTTGCAATTACAAGTTTTCTGAAGTAAATGCTTCAAGGAAAGGGAGGTCAAGAGTCCGGAAGAGGGCAGTCTAAGGCTGTCAGGCGGAGGAGGACATGAATGAGCTGGGCGAAACGTGGGGCCGATTCATCAACACCACGCCTGCGCCTGCACCGCTGAGGGCGCCGAGGGGAGACACACAAACCTACTGGCGGAAGTGACTTTACACTAGGATCACCACCCTCAACGGGCTCTAACGGGGCATCATCCCTCTGTGTTGTAGTCCATTCACCTCCCCCACCCTCCAGCCCCATAACTCTCCTACCTTCTCCTCTCCTATCTTTAAAAAAGAATATTCTCTCATCCCGCTTCCCCCTCCAGCTGCCATCTAACTTCTCTCCCCTTTCTGTCACGTGATGCTGATGCAGGTGTCTAGACTCAGCATCGCCTTGGGAAGAGGCGTCTCTCGGGGCTGTAGTCCCCTCGCTGGGAGGGAGGCCAGATGGTGAATGCCAAGGGCCGCTGCTCCATGCGCAGGTGCTATCATCACATCTGGCAGGACTTTTCTACCACCTTGGTATTATCAGAAGGACGTCTGTCCCTGCCACCCAGGCTGCTGGCTGGTGGGGAGGCAAGAGCAGGATTTTTAATGAGCAGAGGAAGGCGACATGGGTGCACCAGGAACAAGTGGGGCCGAAACACAAGTGAGAAGCCAGGGACTTCCCTGGTGGGGCAGTGGTTAAGAATCCGCCTGCCCATGCAGGGGACACGGGTTCGAGCCCTGGTCCGGGAAGATCCCACATGCCGCGGAGCAACTGAGCCCGTGCACCACAACTACTGAGCCTGTGCTCTAGAGCCCGCAAGCCACAACTACTGAGCCCGCGTGCCACAACTACTGAGCCTGCACTCTAGAGCCCGTGCTCCACAAGAGAAGCCACTGCAATGAGAAGCCCACGCACCTCAATGACTGCTCACCGCCCGTGCGCAGCAACAAAGACCCAACGCAGCCAAAAATAAATTAATTAATTAAAAACAAAAAAAGAAACAGGTAAAAAGCCAGGAGCCAGAAGAGACCTCAGAGGCCGATTACTTCTTGCATCTTAAACCCAGGTGCTCCTGCTTCATTGGCTGAGGGCCAGCGCCCGGGCTCAGACAGATCACAGCCCAGCCATGGCCCACTTCCAGAGCATTTTATTTATTTTTTTAATATTTATATATTTGGCTGCGTCGGGTCTTAGTTGTGGCACACGGGATCTTCTTTGAGGCACGTGGGATCTTTCATTGCAGCACATGAGCTTCTCTCTAGTTGCAGCATGCAGGCTGGAGAGCGAGTGGGGTTCAGTAGTTGCAGCACACAGGATCTTCTTTGTGCCACACGGGATGTTTCATCGCAACACATGGTCGTCTCTCTAGTTGCGGCATGCAGGCTCTAGAGCATGTGCACTCAACAGTTGCGGAGGGCGGGCTCTCTAGTTGTGACATGGGCTCTAGAGCACACAGGCTTAGTTGCTCCGTGGCATGTGGGATCTTAGTTCCCTGAACAGGGATCAAACCCGCGTCCCCTGCATTGGCAGGTGGATTCTTAACAACTGGACTGCCAGGGAAGTCCTCCAGAGCATTTTAGATAAGTATGGATAGATAATGAAGAACAATTCAACACTCCTAAGAACTTTTTTTTTTTAATTTATTTTATTTATTTATTTTTGGCTGCATTGGGTCTTCGTTGTTGCGAGCGGGCTTTCTCTAGTTGTGGAGATCAGGGGTAGCTCTTCGTTGTGGTGCACAGGCTTCTCATTGCAGTGGCTTGTCCTATTGCGGAGCACGGGCTCTAGGCGTGCGGGCTTCAGTAGTTGTGGCACGTGGGTTTAGTTGCTCCACGGTATGTGGGATCTTCCCGGACCAGGGCTCAAACCCATGTCCCCTGCATTGGCAGGCGGATTCTTAACCACTGCGCCACCAGGGAAGCCCTCCAAAAGCCTAGGTTGCAGCCGGTGGCCTTGGGGTCCCCACAAGCCTCCCTCTTTGGTGCCCAGGACTGAGTCAGCACCTTCTGAGAAGCAGAGAATGAGGTTAACCTCATTATATACTTGAGAGTCGTTAAGAGATTAGATGATAAACGTTATCACTACACACACTAAAAGGTGAGGGGCAGAGGTGTTAACTAACCTCATTGTAGTAAACATTTTGCAATATATACGGTTATGAAATCATCTCATCATACACCTTAAACTTACATATATAATATGTCAAGAATATCTCAATAAAGCTAGAAAAAAATTAAAAAGTCACCCTTCTATTTAATAAAAAATAAAGTTCACCACAAGGTGTGACACCCAGGTCCCCTGACTTCTCGTCACAATGTTTTCTGTCTTTCACTACATGCGTTCCAGAAGCCTAATGAATTATAAGAGAAGCCGGGCATCAGGCATCCAATCTTCCTGCAGCTTCTCCAGGGCCCCACAGAGCACCTGGAATTAGCTGTTCATCGGAAGATGTTGGCAACTCTCCTAAAAATAACCCACCAAGTAATCACAATCTACATCAGTGAAAACAGGAAGCAGGTTTTATTATCTTGCTTTTAGAAAGGGAGAGCTTGCCTGGGGAGGTACAGAAAATCCTGCGGGGTCCCAGCTGGCAACAGTGGAGCAGGTGTCTGGCCACTTCCTGCAGCTCTGGGCTTTCTCCAGAAGTGACCCCTTGGTCGCCAACTTGAGGGCATCACCCCTCCTTGCAGTTGGAGGACCTGTGGATCCAAAGCACCCCTCAGGCTCAGCGCCTCTCTGCCGTCTCCCACCAAGGGGATCCTGGCTTTGGGCCCCAGCATCTTCCCCGCAACCTCCAATCCCACCCTGCCTGGAGCCGCCTTCCAGGCACACTTGGTCTGACTTTGCCCTTCTCTCCTCCAACTGCCCAGAGCCCAGAAACCCACTGGGCTTGGCCTGTTGCAAGAGTCTAGCTTGAGTGGACCCTCCTTTGGGTTGTTTCAGGCGTTTCCCCTGGGAGCCCAGCACTAGGCTCTCTCCACACCCACCTCCTGCATCCTCTCTCCATCTCCACACCCACCCTCCTGCATCCTCTCTCCATCTCCAGGCCTACATTCTTTGCATCCTCTCTCAGTCTCCTCCACACCAGCACTGTACGTGGTTTTATTTTTGTGCAATGAACTTACAGCACTTCCCTCAAACATCTTGTACATTGCCTTCAACCAAGATATACCTGTTACAGGTGAGGCCTCAGACCCAAACAGACTGGGGTCTTTCCAGCCCAATTGGGCCTCCTCAGCTCCCCTGTTTCTGGATGGCACAGTGCCTACCACAGCTCACAGCCTTCCTCGGATCTCATCTGGCCCCAGGACGATTCCAGCCAGAAAGGAGGGATCCGGGCCTCACCATGTGGGACTGCAGTATCTGGAAGGGGAAGATGAGGTGTGGGGGGCATTTCAGAGTCAGCATCCCACCCAATGTGGGGGGCTAACAGCTGGAAGGTGGCACCAATAGAAGGGTTTCAGGCACTAAGTCCAACCCAAGGAAAATTTGCCTCCATTCTATTCACTGTGGAAGCGAAGAAACGTCTGGAGCCCCAACTTCCATTTCTAAAATCCCTCAAATTAGAGAAACAGAAATTCCTCATTTTATTCTTCCAGCCTCGAGTGAAAGTTCGGGAGGGTTTATTGGGGCCCTTTTAGAAGTCCTGGAAATCTCAACCCACTCACAATTCCATTTCCATACCCCTGCCCAGGTTCAGAACCCTGGGGCCAGCCATGCCCCTCTGGGCCCGAGGGTCCCCCTGACTTTCCCCATCATGCAACTCCTCCACCTGCTGGGTGGGAAGCAGGTGGCCAGGAGGGGGTGGTGCCTGTGCTCAGCTGGGACGGAGGATTGAGGGGTGCAGCCTGGAAACCGACATCGAAGGAAGTGCTTTGGAAAGAGGGGGACGCATCATACTGAGTGAAGTGAGCCAGGCAGAGAAAGACAACTACCATATGATAGCAGTTACATGTGGAATCTAAAAGGATGCAAATGAACTTATTTACAAAATAGAAATAGACCCACAGACATAGTAAACCAACGTATGGTTACCAAAGGGGAAAGGTGGGGAGGGATATTTTAGGAGGATGGGATTAACATATACACACTACTATATATTAAATAGATACCCAATGAGGACCTACTGTCTAGCACAGGGAACGATACTTAATATTTTGTAATAACCTATAAGGGAAAAGAATCTGAAAAAGAATAGATATATGTGTATATATATATGTGTGTGCGTGTGTGAATCACTGTGCTGTACACCTGAAACTAACATGGCATTGTAAATCAACTGTATTTCAATTTTTTTTAAGTTAGCAATAAACAACAAAAAAAGAAAGAGGGGGACGCTCGCCAACAGGCATTCGTGCCTTACTTCAGGCAACCTTTGGAGTGCAGAAAACCAGACAATTCCTGTTAGGAGCCAGTTTCCCCAAGATCACAGCTAGAAGTGGCAGAGCTGGGATTCTAACCCAGTTTTAACACCAAGACCCATGCTCTTCCTACCACAGCCATTTCTGTCTAGTGGCCACTGAAAAGTCAGCGGAAGCCTCTTCAATCCAAATACCTGCTTCTACCAGTCCCATGGCACCACCTCCCGCCCCACCTTGTCCAGAAAGAAGACCCAGAACGTGGAGCCCAGAACCTGTCTCTATTGGAAGTTGACATTAACGCTGCATTTCTTGATGTGATCCCTAGTCATTTCTAGTGTTCCTCAGAATTTTTCTAAATTAGGGCAAATACGGAAATTACTTCCAAAAATTCACTCACAGTATTGTTACAGCTGGGCATCAACCTCTGAAGTACCGACAGGGGCTCAGTGTCCCCCACCTGCTCTCTTACTGTTCCAGAGGCACCGCGCTGCCCTCCCCCGCGGGATCAGAGCAGGAACATAGTCACTCTAAAGAACTGGGATTCTCTCAAAAATTATTTATGTCATTTTTCCTTTTAAAAACATTTAGTTCAAAAACAACAAAAAAGGGCTTCCCTGGTGGCGCAGTGGTTGAGAGTCCGCCTGCCGATGCAGGGGACACGGGTTCGTGCCCTGGTCCGGGAAGATCCCACGTGCCGCGGAGCGGCTGGGCCCGTGAGCCATGGCCTCTGAGCCTGCGCGTCCGGAGCCTGTGCTCCGCAGCGGGAGAGGCCACAACAGTGAGAGGCCCGCGTACCGCAAAAAAAAAAAAAAGAAAAGAAAAACAACGACAAAGACCCTCAAAGCATTCCAACGTAGAATTAACATTCTAGAGGTCAAACGTCGGTTCATCCGATGTTTGCTGTGTTTCCGATGCACAGCAAAGAGGGCTTTGCTGCAATTTTATTTCCTCAGTAGCATTTGGAAAACTTTGCAGATTTTCCAGTTAATCTATCCGTAAGTCAATCCGACCACAAAATGATTCGGCTCAGTTATCTAATGAGATCATCTTTCCCCATCTTGAAAGGACTAGTAGAATGACATTACCCCCTATGTAAATTAAGCAGGGCATCTTCTTAGCCCCTCCCCCTTCTTAGCCATCCTGATCTCTTGGACAAAAGGAAAGGGCTCAAAACCAACACTCCCAGTCAGCCTCAAACACCTCCTCTGCTCCAAAACATCCACAACACTCCCGTTTTTTCGGGAGTATTAAGAAGGGAACTTTCAAAAAGCCAGAAGGATTAGGCAAAAACATACCTCAACTGGTTATTAAGGAAGTTTTCCAACACACGACAATGGTAGACAGAAGGCTCTAATGAGTCCCGGTCCCCTCTCGCCCAGCCTCAAATCATCAACACACAGTCAACACTGTTTCATCTCTAACTGCACCTTCTCACACCCATGCCCCAGACGATTCTGAAACAAATCCCAGAGATCATTTCATTCCCTATGTATCTCTGAAAGCTAAAGATCCTTTTATTACGTAAGCACAATAACCTAATTGTAACTGAGAAAAAATTAACAATTCTGTATTATCGAGTATCCAATAAGTGTTCAAATTTCCTCAATAACATCTACATTTTATCAATATTTTTTATTGAAGTATAGTTGATTTACAATGTTGTGTTAATTTCTACTGTACAGCAATGTGATTCGGTTATACATATACACATTCTTTTTTTATATACTCTTTTCCATTATGATTTATCACAGGATATTAAATTTAGTTCCCTGTGCTCTACAGTAGGACCTTGTTGTTTATCCATTCTATATATAAAAGCTTACATCTGCTAACCCCGACCTCCCACTCCATCCCTCCCCCAAGCCCCTGCCCCTTGGCAAACACCAGTCTGTTCTCTATGTCTGTGATTCTGTTTCTGTTTCATAGATAGGTTCATTTGTATCATATTTTAGATTCTGCATGTAAGTGTAACATCTACATTTTAAAGATTTGCTTACAGATGAAAACAGCCCACAACTTTTCAGCTAGTGGTTGTTTTTCCCGCTCTTATTACGTGCTTCCTTCTCTCGCATACTGTGGTCGACTTAGCCAGCCGATGGAGTTGGCGTATCAACTCCTTTGGGGTCTACTCCCTTTTTAAAAGTCCCTCTAACACTTTCATGAGCAAACTTTCATTGCCGGCTTTTTGGCTCATTCTGTTTGGAAAGTTACTCTATGTTTTCTCCTTCTCCCTTCTGGAAACTCAGAAAAGAAACGTGTCGAATTTCATTACCTCCAATTTTCTCCCCTGTATTAGCCATCAACCTTCACTTCATCTCTAAGGGGACAGTTAACTTTACAACTCTGATTTTATTTTAGTTTTTTACTCACTTCCATAGGGCACTCTGCAAAGCCTCATGGTTCCATTTATTCATTCAGAAAGTATTTACTGACCGCCTACATGGTCCCTGACTTGTGCATTATAATAAAAACGTGGCCAGGCTGGTCTTAGAGAACAAAAGTCCAATTCACTCAGCATCAGTTCTCCAAATGTGCGCTAGAGGGCGCCACTCTCCCATTGGCATCTGTTAGAAAAGTCTGGCGTGGCTAACTCACTATGCAGCTTATGTAAGCTCTCTATACCTCACCACATAGTCAACCAAATAAAGAATCTCACACAACTTTCCCCTTAAAAACGAAATAAATTCCATTTATTGGATTCACAGACAAAAAGAGAGAGAAATTACATAATTCCCCCCAATAGGTCCATTTTTCCATTAGACATCATAGACAGAAAGCCTAGGGCTTATAGGTTTTGCAAAACTATAAAAATGTTGCAGACTATTTTTTCATTGCAAAATACCAAAAGAAAACTGAAAAATTGAAATCAATAAATATCTACAGAGAGCAACATATCAACTTTGCTGTTATATGTAGTCTCAAAAGTATTTCATTACATTTGAAACTATTAATAAGTTTAATTTGCTATATTATAAAATTTCCTGAATATGCCCCAGTAATGGCCAAAAAACCCGTGTCAGTTAACACAACAAATATTTATATAGCGCCTGACGTGTGCCAGGCATTGTACTGTCCTTGGTGCTTACATCTGAAGGGGGAGATAATGAACAAGCAAACAGGTAAATAAACAAGGTCATGTTTGTGATAAATGCAAGAGAGAAAATAGAGCTGGTTGATGTGAAAAAGAATAGATGGGGAGTTATTGACCTAGAGTGTTTAGAAAAGGCCTCCATGAGATGACAGCTCTACTCATACCTCAGTGGCAAGAGAGCCCTGGGAATATCTGGGAGCAGAATATTCCAGGAAGAGGGAACAAAGGCAAAGGCCTAGTGGGAGGGAGAGGCAAAAGGGAGGAGATATGTGGATATATGTATACGTATAGCTGATTCACTTTGTTATAAAGCAGAAACTAACACACCATTGTAAAGCAATTATACTCCAATAAAGATGTTAAAAAAAAAAAAAAAAAGGGCAAAGGCCTACCCATGAAAGTGTGATAAAGAAGAGTAGGAAGAGACCACAACAAACAAGTGTTGCAGAGGGTGTGGAGAGAAGGGAACCCTCCAGCACTGCTGGTGGGGAGATAAACTGGTGCAGCCACTATGGAAAACAGTATGGAGGACCCTCAAAAAATAAAAATAGGGTTACCCTATGACCCAGTAATCCCAGTCCTGAGTATATATCTGAAGAAAATGAAAACATTAATTCAAAAAGATACCTGCACCCCAATGCTCATAGCAGCATGATTTACAATGGCCCAGATATGGAAGCAACCTAAGTGTCCATTAACAGACGAATGGATAAAGAAGAAGTGATGTATATATACAATGGAATACTACTCAGCCGTATAAAAGACTCAAGTTTTGCCATTTGCAGCAACATGGATGGACCTGGAGAGTACTATGCTCAGTGAAATAAGTCAGACAGAGAAAGAAATATACTGTATGTTATCACTTATACATGGAATCTAAAAAATAAAACACGTGAATGATATAACAAAACAGAAACAGACTCACAGATATAGAGAAATAGTAGCTACAAGTGGGAAGAGGGAAGTGGGGAGAGGCAAGATGGGGTAGGGGGACAAGAGGTACAAACTACAAGAGGTACAAAATAAATAAGCTACAAGGATACATTGTACAGCACAGGGAATATAGCCAATATTTTATTATAATAACTTAAAGTATAATTTATAAAAATTTGAATCCTTATGTTGTACATCTGAAACCAATATGATGTTGTAAATCAACTATACTTAAAAAATTTTTTTTTAATTAAAAAAAAAAAGCAGCAGAGGAGGAAGGTATAGTGTAATGGGAAGGGGGAAGGATTGCACAGAACAGACAACAGAGGTAACCCTAAAAAGAAGCTCTGTTTGGGCTTCCTTGGTGGCGCAGTTGTTAAGAATCCGCCTGCCAATGCAGGGGACACAGGTTCGAGCCCTGGTCCGGGAAGATCCCACACACCGCAGAGCAACGAAGCCCGTGCACCACAACTACTGAGCCTGTGCTCTACAGTCTGTGAGCCACAACTACTGAAGCCCGCGCGCCTAAAGCCTGCGCTCCCCAACAAGAGAAGCCACCGCAATGAGAAGCCCACATGCCGCAATGAGAAGCCCGCGCACTGCACTGGAGAGTAGCCCCCGCTGGCCGCAACTAGAGAGAGCCCACATGCAGCAACGAAGATACGATGCGTCCAAAAATAAATAAGTAAATTTTTTTAAAAAAGAAGCTTTGTTTGGTTTTTGTTTTGTTTTGTTTGCTTGTTTGGGGTTTGGATTTTTTTATTGCAAATAAATTGAATTTTAGCAAATGCTTTTCCTGCATCTGTTGAGATTTTCATGTTTTTTCTCCATTACCTGCTGCAGTGGTATATTTCTTTAATAGAATTTTCTGATGTTGAACCATCTTTATATACGTCTGATAAAGCCTTCTTGGTCATGATGCATTTTAAAATATATTTCTGGATTTTATTTGCCAATATCTCATTTTGGATTTTTGCGATTCTACTCATGGGTGAGATTGGCTGAAAATTTTCCTTCGTTGTCCTGTCCTTGTCTGGTTTCATTGTCAAGGTTTTACCAGCCTCATTAAAAGAGTTTGGGAGTATTTTTCACCCTATTCTCTGGAACAGTTTGTATATGAAGAATTACCTCATCATTAGAGGTTGACAAACCTTCCCAGTTAAAGCTATCTGGGCTCCTATCTTAATTTACTTTTATCTTTCTTATTATTTTTCTCCTTCTTTGGACATATTCTGTTGTTCGTTTCCTAACTTCTTAAGTTAAACTCTTGACTTTTTGATTTTCAAAATGTCCTCTGTTCTGACGAATACATTTAAGAGTAACATTTTCCTCTTGCGTGACACAAGGTTTGAAACATAGTGTTTTCATAGTTATTCATTCATAAATATTTTATCATTTCCCTTACAATTTCTTCTGTAATCTGTAAATTATTAATGAGTGTGTTTTTACATAAACACATAAATTCCTGAATGTACAGAAGCTTTTGTGGGTTTTTTGGTTAATTATAGGTACATATCGTTTTATTGCGCTTCACAAATTGAAGATTTATGGCAACCCTGCGTCAAGCAAGTCTATCTGCGTCATTTTTCCAACAGCCTTTGCTCACATCACGTCTCTGTGCCACAGTTGAGTGATTCTCGCAATATTTCAAACATTTTCATTATTATAATATGAAATAATATGTTAACACTTATGTTACAGTGATCTGTGATCAGTGATCTTTGATGTTACTACTGCGACTTACTGAAGGCTCAGGTGGTAGCTAGAAGTTTTTAGCAATAAAGTATTTTCAGATTAAGGTGTGTACACTATTTTTTTAAAGACATAATGCTACTGCACACTTAACAGACTACCGTATAAACAGAACTTTTATATACACTGGGAAACAAAAAAATTCATGTGACTTGCTTCGTTGCGATATTTGCTTTATTGCGGGGGTCTGAAACCGAACCAGAAATATCTCAGAGGTGTACCTGTATTTCTAATTTTATTGCATTCACAGAATATTCACAGATTGTATTCACAGAATACGATCTATCAGTGATATCTGGTTTTTTTTTAACGTTGTCCAATAAGTGGGACTGCTGTATTCACTGGCTCTGTTTCTTGATTTTCTCATATTGCAAGATTTCCTGAATATGCTCCAGTGATGGCCAAGAGAGCAGTCCCATTTTATATAACCCTCTCCAGGCATTAGGGAGAAGTGACTATAAACATATACCAACAAGGGAGAGGCAATAGGAACAGAAAGAAGATCCAAAAGGGATATTTTTGTTCCAACTCCAGCATCCTTCGCAGGGCATGAATCCAATCAAAACCAACATTCATGCAACAAGGCCATCTACCGGGTCACTGGGGGGCTGCAGAGAGATTTGCACAGTAAAAGTGAGGGAGAAACCAGAGCACCGGCAGGACAAGCCAGACAGCCCCGGACCCTGTCAGCCCCCTCCTGGGAACATGTGCTCAGGCATCCCTCAGAGTTCCCGGGATTCATATTTTGCCATCACCCTGGCCGGAGCTACTGGTTCCGGAGTGTACCTGCCCCCGGGATGCCAGCTCAAGGCTCACAAGCCACATCGAAGTGTGGGGAGAATGAACTCTGTCCAAGGGATGGTGACTAGTCACACCAAATCTGTCTCTGGGATTCTGTGGGGGAGACAGAGAGGGACACACAGAGCAGAGGGCGGAGATGTCAAGGGCAATAGCAGAGAGAACAAGCATTATCCTCGAAGCAGCAGGCACCACGAGCTAGCGCGGAGACGAGGTGGGAAAGCGACGGCCATGGTGTCCCGCTCCACCAGCCTGAAGCATGCTGCTTCTTATGTGCAAATAAAGATTGAGCGCTCCCCAGCCCCCGGAACTCTATGGCGTCCATTCCTCCTGCAGGAGACCACAACGCACACACCCCCAGTAATTTCCGGGAGTGCTTGCATGCAGTGGAGGCTGCCTGTCCCCTCCGTCCCTCAGCCACTGTCTCTGCCACCTCTCAGGACCCACATGCACCATCATGCCACCTGGCTCTGGAACGCCTCTTGTCCCACACACCGACACAGTTCACGCTGCTCCTATAAACTAAGGCTCTCGTGAACCCACATGCTTGAAACCTGATCTCAGGAGTTGCTGCTTGTCTCCTAGCAGATTTCCACAGGCTGGGGAAGGACCAGCTCAGCCCCTCGGGTCTTTCCCACATCTCAGAGGCCCCTGTCCCCAGGTGTTCTGACCAACAACAGCCTTTTTAAAATGATTATTATTAAACACAACAGCTAACGTGCTGGTCTGAAGCATCTGCGTTTGAAATGCTACCCAAGTCTAAAGCTAGGTCGAGAAAAGCAGTGGGGTTTCACCATCTCACAAAGCACATGGCCACCTCCAATCTGTCCATCTACCAGCAGCTCTTTGATGAAAGCCTACAGCACCACGCAGAACTAAACAAAGATCCTAGTCACGATCTCTTGTCTGTGCAAGATCCTTGGAGCGTGTATCTCGCTGAGACACTGCCTTAGGTTGGGGTCCTCGGAAGCAAAGCCTGAGTCAAGGATTCTGTTCAAGGGGAGCGAGAACTGTTGGGAGGTGCTCGCTGCAGAAGGGAAGTGGGAAGTGGGCTCAGGTGGGGGAAGGAGCCAGGGACGTGGTCTCAACAGGAACCCAGTGTCGCCTGTTCCCTCGGGAGCCCCGAGCAGAGGCTGCACTTGGAGCTGGCCCCTCTGGGGTCAGCAGTCACTCGCAGTGGTAGGGGTGGACCGGGGGCAGCCCCCTGAGCTAGGCAGCTGTGAACCATTAACAGCCGATGCCCACAATAGCTTGGAAAGGGGATCCAGCGGGGCACACAGCATCCATGGCACACATCCTCTCACTTGGGCGTTATTAGGGTGAGGAAAGTGAGGCTTCGTGATGTTTTGAAGGGGGCTCATAAGGTGGGTGCAAGAGACCAGGTGGAGGAACTGCTCTGCTTTCTCGGGGCTGGCCTTTTCCTGGGCTTTTCTCTCCTGTGCTGTCTTCTGTGCTAATGGAAAATTCTCATAAAGCCAGGCTGGGCCGGCCAGGTCAGGATGGGCATGGCTGATGAACGCTCTGGTCCCCAGGGCAGGGGAGGGGGGGCGACCGTGGATGGGATCCTGGACCCTGGTGGAGGCAGCGTCTCGTCTCTACACCCCACAAGCTGCCTAAGAAAAAACACGCTTCAGTTTGCTCCCTTTGGACAGTAGGGTCGATGGCATGTCGGAGTCAAAAGGTCCCCCTCAAAGAGGGGGGAAGTGAGGTAGGGCAGACCACCTGCACACACGATGACGGCCTGGGCATCTTGTTAAAAGGCAGTTTCTGGGACTTCCCTGGTGGTCCAGTGCGTAAGACTCTGCACTCCCAATGCAGGGGGCCCGGGTTTGATGCCTGGCCGGGGAACTAGATCCCACATGCATGCCACCAACTAAAGAGCCTGTGTCCCCAGCTAAGACCCGGCACAGCCAAAATAAATAAATATTTTAAAATAATAATAAATAAAAAACCCGGTGGTGTTTTTGTATATATTTTTTTAAATGTCGTTTCTGATTAGAGTCGGGAGCTGCGATCTTGCGGTTATAACAAGCCACCAGGTTGCTGGGCAGCCACCTGGAGTCCACTCGCCCGCCTTCTCGCTTCTGGGCTTCCCTGGTGAACCATCCCTTCCCCACGCACAGAGCACAGGCTCCAGGTGGAGCTGACCCTCTCCAGGCGGTGTGTGCCCAGGCCTGGCCATCCAGTGCGTGGCGTTCCCCAGGCCTGGTGCAGTCACTGCCCTGGCAGCAAGCATCGACCGATTCCAGCCGACGACAGTCAGCCCTGCAAGGGGTTCAGACCATCAGGGAAGGAGCTGAGCCTGAGCTGGCGGAGGGCCCAGGTACTGCCCGCGCCTTCCTGCCCCGCGAGGTGGGGAGGCAGCTGACATGGAGGAGAGCAGAGCCGGCGTCACGGTCAAGTCCCCGCCCTTCTCAGTTACGGAGCCTGCGGTTCCCCTTTATGGTGTTCGTGGATTTGAGTTGAACAAGGATCCTGCCTGATTCACCTACATCAGCCCCGGGTCTCAAAAGACCCTGTCGTTGCGTTACTACCACTCAGGACCCTCTTTGGCTGATAGAGACAATTGATGCAACCCCAAGTCTGAATCAAAGAGTAAGGCACAGAAGGAAGGTTCTGGAGTGAGCCTTGGCTATGAGCAGGCCCAGCCCCTCACCAGGAACAGGAGGAAGATCGCTCTTCCGAGTCTCGGCAACGCAGTGGCAGGCCTGGTGTAACTCCAGTCTCCAGAGCCTTCTGCTGCAGAAGACTCCCGGGCTGTGAAGTGCCAGTGGCCAGGCCCACCCGCAGCACGAGACAGTGGCAGGACAATGACGGCACCCCTGCCCCTACGTGGGGCTTTGCAGTGCACACAGTGTATATACACATTCATCCGATTCTCACAACCCACGAGGCAGGAGGAACAGATAAGGAGACCAGAGCCAGGAGAGAGACGCGACCAGCTAGGGCCTCTGGGTAGGGACGGGCCATCCCTGGAGCGGCCCAGCACTCAGGTGCTAAGGGAACCACCTCGAAGGTTCTCAGCAGGTCTGCCTCGCTGTGCATTGAGCAAGCTGCCAGGGGACTACCCCAAGGGGCCCCGGTATCCATTACGCACATCCAAGTAGTGGGCATTATCCATATGGGGGAGCCCGAGCTGACTCACTGCTGTAGCTTTGGAGTTATGTGACCTTGAACGTAACTCCTCAAGAAATGATGGAGGTGGAGCTGGAGGCCACCTCCCTGCTCCCAGCTGAGCCCCAAATGACCACTCCTCACATGAGGTGATGTTGAGAGAACATTGATTCCCCTTGGTCAGCTCCAGCAAGCATCAGCAACCTATGGAGACGTCCAGCCTGGACATCCATTGACACACGCTCCTGCGGAGTCGATGGGGGTGGGGTCTCTCCTGTCCCACTGCCCCGAGGAGGGGAGAACCCAAGGCCTCCTGCAGCTGTTATTGCCCAGGAAAGCCAGCCCACAGCCAATAAGATACACTCACCAGAGGACCCACGTCCCCCTCCCCGTCACACCTCCCATCACCTCCCATCCCACAGCCTCCAGCACTGGACCCACCAGCCAGTCGGCAACTACTTCCTGAGTGTTGTGAGCCCAGCCCTGTGCTAGACCCTGCTGGGGTTCAAGAAGGAATGACACAGCCCTTGCCTTCAGGGAGCTCCCAGTCTCAGTGGAGATTTCACATGCACACGCGCGTGCGCGTGCGCGCGCGCGCACACACACACACACACACACACACACGGGAAACGGGAGTACCGTAAGTCCCCTACATACGAACGGGTTCTGTTCCAAGAGCATGTTCGTAAGTCCAATTTGTTCATAAGTCCAGCAAAGTTAGCTTAGGTACCCAGCTAACACAACTGGAGGGCAAGCTGCAATTTCACTCACGCCTGACGCTGATGGAATGCACGCTCACATCTTTGAAAGTTCGCAATTTGAAGGTTCATGTGTAGGGGACTTACTGCATAAGGCTCCACACGAATTTCAGGCGTGTGACAGTGTGTTAACACGGGGACTGTTCAGAGGAGGGCGGAACGTGGGCTTGGTGGTCGGGAAGGCAGCCTGGTGGAGAAGAGGGCTTAGCTGGGGGGTGGGGGGGCACAGGCCAGAGCAACAGCAGGGGAAACAGAGGCAGGACCGAGGAGGGAGATGAGAGGAGAAGGGGCATCTGTGAAGGTCCCCTGGGTTGGGCCAAGGATCAGAGAGAAGGAAGTTCTGGAAGCACAGGGCCTCATTTCTCTGACCTCCCCCAGAGCAGCCTGTTATCCCAGAGCCTGGCATATGGCAGACGGTAAGAACCTACAAGCAAACTGCACTGGAGACAGGAACCCATGGGGGCCTCCTGGCAACCCTGACCAAACCTCAGCTCAGCCCTGGGACCTCTCACCTCAACACAACTCCCCCACGCCCCGCAGCACTCACGTCCCTGGGATTTGACCTACATTTCAGGACTAAAGGCCTCTCTCCACCTCCAAGGGTTTCACTAACCATAAGCTACTTCATGAAGCCTGGTTGTCATCAAAACCCAGCCCCGCCCTAGTCGGTCCCACCTTTTCTGATGGGTGGTCCAGTCTGGGGAGGCTGGGGAGCTCCAGGCCAACCTGCGCAGGTGTGAAGCCCTGCTGCTGGCCCGGCACCCCTCCTCCTCCTGCTCTGCTGTGAAGTCCGGACACACAGAAGCTTGTCTGCCAGCCTCTCTCCCTGCCCGGAGCCAGGGGGCCCCAGCAGGGAGGCTCTACTTCCTCCCCAGCCCTCCCCCTATCCTGCCGAGCGCCAGCCAGGTACAGCCCCAGCAAGCAACCGCAACCCAGAGAAGACCAGCCCAGCCCAGCGAGCCTCCAGCAACATCTGGGGAAGGGAAGTGAGGCTCCAGAAACCTGATGCGCTGTTTGTTAGGTCTGGGAGAAAAGAGTGACTAAAAGAGGCCCCTCCTCAGAATTCTTTATTCCTGAACAAGGGAAGGAAGGGCAGGGGTTGGGGAGGGCAGGGGATGAAATGCTACTCGAATGGAGGCCCTGACCCGGGGCTCTGTGTCAGGTAAGGAAGGAGTGGCGGGTTAGTCCCGGGGCCAAGGATCTCGGCCTGAAGTCCAGGAGCTCCTGGGATTGCTCGTAGATTCTTGCATCTACGTGACTATCTGTGTCTTCCTGGGGAGAAGGTTCATAACCTTTGCCATCTTGTCAGAGGGCTTCACGACCCCAAAAGTGTTAAGAACGTTGCTCTGAAAGGAGTGAAGCCTGCAGGTATGTGCACGCCCGGGGGAAGGTCTTGTCTCTGGAGCCGAGTCTGCTACCAACTTGCTGTGTCCTCCTAGGCAGTTCACCTCCCGTCTCTGGTGGGCCAGGCGGGAGCAGGGAAGCAGGCGTCCCACACAGGCACCGTCCCTGCTGCCACGGGAGAGCAGAGGTTCACAGCCAGGCAGTCAGCACGAGCTCTTCTGCGGCTGTGACTCCCAGCAGGTCCGGGGAGTTTCTCCACCAGGGCGCAGAACCTGCCTCCAATTCCAGGCTCCATGTGTCCCTCTGCTGGCACCTCCCGAGGTAGGTCTTCTTAGGGGACGTGTCCTCATGCCGGGGCACAGGCCCAGGGCCCCATTCCTAGTCACTGTGTCAGATGTGCCTTGCGCACAGCCCAGAGGTCCTGTAAAGTCCTCATCTGTTCACAAAGGCAAAGAGACCAGGGTCAGGTCTGGAGTGGGACGTGGCCCTGCCCAGCCCCCGTCAGCCAACTCTCCAGGGCTACGAGGGAGCAGTCATGGGCCCCCTGCACCCATCCAGGGCTTTGATTCCTCTTAGCCCCTACCAAGCACCCAAGCATTACTAATCCCATTTACCAATGAGACAACGTGGGTTCAGGGCACTTGGTGACTGGCTCCAGATGTCCTGGGTCCCAATTTAATCTCTTAATCTCCACCACTAAGTACTAGTCCACAGTGCAACAGCCACCTAGGGGCAGCAGGCAGAGGACAACTGATCGCTGAGAAGCCCCATGGCTCTAAGGAAGGGCAGAGCGCAGGGATGGGTCTCCAGCGCTGAGCATGGGACTGGGCGTGGAACAAGGGCTCTATGAGAGCAGGTCCTCTGCCAGCCCCCAGCTTCCTTCCTCCCAACCCACTACCCAGGATGCCATGTCCCCTTCAGACACCCACAGCCCCTAGCAATGCCCCTGCCCAGGCTCACATTCCCACATCCCCAAAGTCCCATTTTCCCACCTGTAAGAGCCTCTCTTAACAATGATCCAGTAGAAATGAAGGGTCTTGGGGTCCAGAACCCAAAATGAGGTCCAGGTTTCTACCGCTGCACCGCTAGCTCCTACGTGTGATTTAGGGTCAGCTTGGGTGAGTCTCAGTGTCCTTGTCTGCCAAATGGCTGAGAAGCCCAGGCCTCCGAGCATCAACTTGGAATCTGAGGCCCGGGGGACGGGTCCTGGCTCTCCCCTTTCTCACTGCATGACCTCGGCCAAGCCTCCTGGGGAGCCTCCCTTTCTTTTGCCCAGATGACCCCAGGACCTCGGGGCTCCTGCCCGTCCCACTTCCATCTCTCCTCAGTGCTTCCAGCTGTCCCTGAGCCGCACTTGAGATCACTGGGCTCTTCCCATTAAACATCTCAATGTCCCCTCTCTCTGCCGCAAAGTCCTTTGTAGAGCAAATGTGAGTCTCCAAGGTAGGACCCCTGCCTTGGAAACCTTCCACACCCTTGCTCTCCCTGTTCGTCCCCAGGACCCAGTTCAAGCCATCAAACTGCCTTGGGCGACACCATTCACCTCGCCTCCCAGAGCACTTTGCAGTCTGTCCCCACAAGAGCCGACAGTCGGCATCACCCTGTATGAGCGAGCACCCCAGGGGACAGGGCCTGTGTCTGTGCTCTTCCCGAGAGCCCTGCGCAGCACACTGCTTGGCACACGGGGGCGCTCAATTAATGACGTCACCCTCTCTTGTCTGCTAACAGCAATTACAATCCCCACAATATACCAGGGAGGAGGACCCCTCATCGTTAGCCCCAACTCACAGATAAGCAAACTGGGTCATGAAGTGAAATGACTTCTCAAGGGTACCAAATAGTAAGCGCTGGTGCCAGGAGACCCTCGGGGCTGGGGGTGGGCTTGAGGATTGTGGAGAGTACCCTCTCCAGGTCGCTTTCAACTCTGACATTCAGGAAATGAAGATCTAGTAAGAAGCTAGTCGTAGACCTAGGAGCTCACTACGCCCCACCTCCCTCACCTGTCCCCACCTGACCCCGAACAAGTCTGAGACGGGCTCTGGCCAGCGCCGGGTCTCACCTGCTCTAAGCTGGGTGGGCCTGCGGAGGAAAACCAACGCAGGGGCCCAAAGCAGCCGTGTGCAGCCAGCCAGAGGGTCCTGGGGAAGGAGCGGAAGGAGGCGGCCCACTCCTTTGAGACCCCAAGCCAGCCCTCCCAGTCTCCCGGGATCCCAGCCAGAGAGGGGGCCGAAGCCCAGCGCCATCTCCAGAGGTCACGGATGCGGCTCTGGGGCAGAAAACAGCCGGAGGCAGCAGGTCCAGCGCGCATCAGAGCACGCGGCCTAAATGGGCCGCCTGGCCCTCGGGCCCGTGGCCGTGGCTGCGCTGGTGGGTCTTGAGCGAGCCTTCGCGCGCGAAGCTCTTGCCGCAACGGGCGCAGAAGTAGGGCCTCCGCTCCCCGAAGACGCCGGGGCGGCGCGGGTGCGGCGCGGGCATGCGCGCGTGGGTGCGCTGGTGGTTGAGCAGGAAGCGCGGCTCGCGGAAGCAGCGGCCGCACTGCGCGCACTGGTGCGGCTTCTCGCCGCTGTGGATACGCTGGTGAGTGAGCAGGTTCTGCTTGAGGCTGAAGCAGCGCCCGCACTCGGGGCAGGGGAAGGGCCGCTCGCCCGTGTGGGTGCGCTGATGCACCTCGAGGTTGTGCTTGACGCTGAAGGCCTTGCCGCACTCGGGGCACACGAAGGCGGCCGCGCGGCCCACTCCGGCATGCGCCTTCTGGTGCCGCACCAGGCTGGGCTGCTGCGAGAAGGTCTGGCCGCACAGTGGGCAGCGGTGCGGCTGCTCCTCCGCAGGGTGGTGGATGACCAGGCCTCGATCGTCCCCCAGGCCCTCCTCCCCGTCCCCCACAGGGGACCTGTCCCCGGAGGACGCCAGTTCGGTCATGGGCACTTCCGGCTGCAATCACCGGCCCCTGGGGAGGCAGAAGCAGAGAGAGTAGTCAGGGGGCACCCGAGGATCATCCAGGCCCCAGCCTCAGGGAGGACACTCCCCTGGGCTCCCACGGCTTCCAGAACCTGCCACTCTCCAGTCCTGTTCGAGCCTGTGTCCCCCTGCTGGAATGCCCTTCTTTCTCCTCTACCCCTAATCACATCCTACCCCTCCTTCAGGCCTTTCTAAAATGACACTTCCTGCTAGAATCCTTCCTTGACCTCTCCAGCCCCTCCGGAGCCACGTGACCCAACCCTATGACCCTCACTCATCACGCAGCATGCTGCTCTGTCAGACCACCTCTGTCTCCCTGCCCTGTGAGCACCTAAAGGACAGAGCTGCTTCCTTTTTTTTTTTTTTTTTTTTTTTGCGGTACGCGGGCCTCTCACTGTTGTGGCACAGGCTCCGGACGTGCAGGCTCAGCGGCCATGGCTCACCGGCCCAGCCGCTCTGCGGCATGTGGGATCTTCCCGGACCGGGGCACGAACCCGTGTCCCCTGCATCGGCAGGCGGACTCTCAACCACTGCGCCACCAGGGAAGCCCAAGAGCTGCTTCCTTTTATGCCCCGCATCAAGCACTGTGCCTGCCGCACAAGGCCTTGGATAAACGCTGATGAGCGATATTCAGGGACTCCTGGTATTGTAAGTTATACTGAACCTGGATGCGTCTTATCTCTCCAACCAGATTCTCAAGAAGGGGGGTAGGGAGGTGCATCCCCAATCTGGAGGGAAGGGTGGGTCAACAGTGGTTTAAAGATATTTTTGCAAAGCTTCAAAAAAGAAACAAAAGCCCCGTAAACTTGCAAGTAACCTCAGCAGCTCTTTGTTTATCAAAATGAGGCATGCCTGTAAAAGGTTTGCAAGTCACTGAACCACACTGTGAGCTCCCAAAGGGCGGGTCTCAGCTTGATTCCTCTTGGCATCTGGCATCGCCCCAGCAAAGCCTGGCCCAAGGCTGAGGAACACTCAAAGCTCAACAAACACCCCCAAGTTCAGTTCCATCCCGTTCACACTGGTTCTCCTAAGGATCCTCTTTCCCAGGGCACTGTGTTCCTCTTAAATTGTTTCCCACTGTCCTCACAACAGCCCCGAGGAAGGGGCAGGTTTATTGAACCCCATTTTATAGATGGGGAAACTAAGGCTCAGTGGGGCCCACTTACTTGCCCAGGGTCACACAGCAAGGTGAACCAAGACTAGGCCTTAAGTTTCCTCAGTGTCAAAATCTCTTTTCAACATAGTAGCTGCTCACCAGCTAAGTTCCCCTCAAAACACACACACACACACACACACACACACACACACACACACACACACACAAGACCACCACCCTCCTGGCCACCATCACAGAGCCATCAATACCCAAAGGACCACTGCTTCTGGGGCACTGTCTGCGGCCACCACCCTCATGCCTCCCCAAAACCCTAGGCTCCTGCTCTGTAGAGCGCTGGGGCCTGCTGGGAGGGAAGGAGCTGGCCACTCCCCTGCATTCCCCCACCCCCAACTGGGAAGCTTGCTGGCCCTTCCCCTGGTCCTCCATGCAGACCTTCTCCACACTTCCAGATCTCTCTGCTAACCGCAAGCTCAGTGGACCTATCGGCAGAGTGGGGTCCCAGAGGCACCGCCTCTGTCTCCCCCTACCCTCAGGCTGGGGTGGAACGCCACTCACCCAGGAGAAGGGGACAAGTACTACTTGCAATAGACCCCACCCACAAGTCTTTCCCCAGGCAGCTGCATGGACGTTTGCAAAGACAGATCATCGCCGTCCCCTTGGCCAATCTCAGCCCGGCCTTGTCTCTGGGCAGCCTCCCCACTCCCCAGCTATACCCCTGACCAAGGGCCCCGCCCGCCGAGAGGGTCCAAGGCCTTGCCCCCCGTCTCCCCAAGGTTCCTCCATCCCATCCCACACTCACAGACCAGGCAGCGCCCCAGTTCCTCCGGCCTCCAACAGTGGCTCTTTCCTCGAGTCTGCGCTGCCCAAGGCAAATACGGTAACTCTCCGCAGCGCCTCCCGCTCCCCTTCTCCTTCACCCTCATAAAGACGGCCAGCCTCCCGCACCGCTGTCCTTTTCAAATACCGGCATTAATCAAAAGAGCTGACCCCACCCACCCGACCCCCCCGCGCACAGCCTTGCCAATTCCTGAGGCCGGAGCGATCCTGGAGAAATATGGTAAACTCTGCGTCGCAACCCCACCCCCACTAAGATATGTAGGCCTCCCACTCTGCTGCAGCAACCCACCCCATTCCGCTACAAGCACCGGCTCCCTTAGGGAATTCATGCAACCCACGCCCTCCCGCTCCCGCAGCGCCCGGGGGGAACCACGCAACCATGGATAAATACATAATTAAGTCGCTGCGCTCGCCACTCCCGGAAAGGGTCTGCGCGGCTCCCGGCAAATACGGTAGCGCGCCTGCAGTGACCCGCCCCCACGGGCCGGCACTGGCCTCGGTAAATACGGTAATCTCCCGCCGAGGCCCCAGTCCTGGCCTGGCCCGGGACTCACGTGGCACCGCCTCCCCAGCCCTCCGTCTCCTCCGCAACGCCGCAGTCGCCGACGTCGCCGCAGCCGCACAGCAGCCCCGTGAGGCTGGGAGGTCTAACTCGCCAACAACCCGGCTGGCGGAACAGGGAGGGCTGCGAGCCCAGCGCCCGCCGGGACAGGAGAGGGAACCAGGCGGGGGCCGGTTCGGGGACAGAACGCCCCAAGGGCCGGGTCGCCCCAACTCCCTCCGGGCCCCCTGCCCCAGCCATTCCCGGTTCAGGATTCCCCGAGGCCCCAGTTCAGCAGTTAGAGCCTCATCCTCACCTCCCTCATCCTACGGCAGGGCTAATAGCCTGGTCAGGCCCGCAAACTGACCCCAGCGCCTAGGAAACTGGGTCTGGGGGCGCTGGAGGGACAGAGCCTTTCCTTGCAAGAGAGAGAAGGGAGTGAACGCAGGAACGCCCCCGGCAGAGCCTTTCTGAGCAGGGGTTTCATGGGTGGAAGACAGAGCCCACCCTACCATATGGCTCGGGTTATGCTATTAGGATGAATGGGGGAATAGAGGAGACACTTACACCCCTACGGTCCAGTCCTCTTCAGAACTGAGCCCATTATAGTCAAGACAAAGATATCCTGTGAAAGAGCCATTTATAACACCCAGGGGAACCAGCTGGCGTGGACAGGGCGGGGCTGAATTCGTTTCCAAATGTCATTTAATAATACCGCTTACTTATATATTACTTCTCTTATTACAATGTCCTTTGTCATATATTATCTCGCGGGAGCCTTCCAATAATCTTGTGCCGTCTAAGTTATACAGGTATTATCGTCCCATTTCATGGATGGGAAAGTAAAATAAAACTGAAACCCAGAGCGCCTCCCCTACCCTCCCTACTCCCCTGCGACCCACCGCTCTGAGTGGCAGAGCTCAGTAGGCAGGCCCAGCTCACTCTCCCTGGCATCACTCTGGTATCTCGACCTGCAAACAGAAATAGTGTGCCGACCAGGATGAGAAGTAATCATCTCATCCAGAGTGAGAAAATGCCTCCAAATTTACATTTTATAGACAAAGAAACTGAAGCTGGAGAAGGAAAATGAATTTTTAAATTAAAAGTGCTAGAGGAACATCAGCTAGCCTTTTCTTTCCCGGCCCTCTGTCGCTGCCAGGTGGATGAAGCCCCTGGGGTTCCGGAAGGTCCAGGCAGGGCTCCTTACAGCAGACTGTGGAATATGGCTGTTAGGGTGGCATTATCCCTGATGAGGGGCTCTAGAAGACACAGGCCTCCCAGCCTCAGGAGGTCCCTCCTGCAACTCTGCAGGCGCCCAGTGTGCCTTTCAGAGCCTGGGAAATGAATTCCAGGTGGGGTCCAACCCTCGGAGTAAAACCAATCCCTTTCTCCCGACACCAGACCTGAAGGTCAGGCCTGCCAGCTTTCACAGCTCACCCCGTGGACCAGTCCATCCCAGCAGGTCCACCCTGGGTCACTCTCAGCCTCTCAAGGACCCACCCCCACCCCTACCCCCATCCATGCTGCTCCTGTAGCCCCTCACCGAGGTATGTGGAGCTTCATGAGTGAGACATCCCAAGGAGATTGGTATTTCAAATAGAGGCAACAGGGAGGGAATTCTGGGAAGCCCAAACAAATGAACCCACCAGGATAGATGTTTACCCCAGGGCGCTCCCCTGGCATTAACAAAAGGACCCCCTAACCACTGATGATAACCCATACCCACACTCTGCCCCGGGGCCTGTGGAGCTTGGTCCATGGAACAGCCATGCCTCCCAGCTCTCCAGCTCTTGTTGCAAAAGTTGTCACCTGCCAGAGGGATCAGCTTTCATCCTTCCCGCAGGCCGCAGGAGAAATGGGGACACTTAGTAAATGACCAGATTTTTTCAAAGGCAAAATCAATAATATACCTGAGGATGTCACCTATATTTTTAGCCGCATTTTCTAGGTAACCTGTGCCAACATAGAAAGGAACACAGCTGGGGACGGGGGAGGGGAAAGCCGACAACACCACCTATAACTCATCTCTCAGTGGGAATGCCGAGGGCTCTGGGAGGCCTCCAGCCCCTGCCCTGCGTCTGTGTGTGTGACTTCTGCTGAGTCACTTCGTTTCTCTGCTTTCATACACATACACTCCCACACGCATCTCCCCTTCCGTTTTCACGTGCTGTGGTGAGCACAACAGAATGGAAGCGCGGAGACATTCTGCAAATGCAGCCATGCTTCTTCGCACAGGCAGGGCCAGAGGCGGGCATGGCGATCCCCTCCACTCCACAAGGCTCATGTGACAGCTGCACTCCGGCCCTAACAAAGGCCTGGGCTTCTCACAGCCGAGAACAGCTGGCCTGTGACCTCATTCTGGGAAGAGGCATCAGCTCAGCCGAGTCCTGCCCAGGGCACGGTATTCCCTCCCCCACCTCCAGGGTACACCGGCTGGACAAACGATCCCCAGGTACTCTTCCGGACCCACGTGGTCCCTCGCAGAGATCAGTCTGGTCATCCTCCGGCTCCCCCGGCTCTGGGCTGCATCCCCAGGGCTTCTGCACTCAGCTAGGTGACCATGCTGCCCCCCACCAGCTCCTCCCGTCTCCCCAGATTGGACAGTGGTCCCTAACATCCCTCCCTAAGGCACCTGTGCTGACTTCAGATAGGGATTTAGCTCACTTTTGTTTTCCCACCAGGTCCTGAGCTCCAAAGGGCAGGGACTGTGTTTTCAGCATCTCTGTATCCCAAGTGCCCAGCATATCATAGGCCCTTGGTCAATGTCTGCTGAATGAATGAATGCACGTCTGCAGATTCCACCTAAGAGTGGTGGAGGGAAAAGGTGACCCCTCGGCCAGCAGGTGTGCCGATGTAATGTAAGGGATGAGGGGCCCCAGACATGGCTCTGAGGGCTGGGAGGCACTGCGAGACCTGAATGGTGATGTGGGGCTCTGGGCACGAGTTCATATCTGCTTCAAAGTTCTTTTTCCTTGAAGTTAAAACCCAAGATGTGACCTAGGACATCAGTTCAACCTCTAAGCTTGCAGTATGCTTCATACCAGTTAATTTCTATGGCGACTGAGCTCTGTTTGGGGAAAATCCTTTCCTTCTTCTTCCATGGTGCAACTTCCATTGCCACAAATGCTGTGCAAGTAGCCACACGGGGAGGTTATTTTTAAAGTGACCACAGCTATCATTTATTGCCTGCTGTGTGCCAGGTACTACACTACATGCCCTACATAGGTCCCTTGCCCAAGGTCCCTCAGCTTACATGGTAAAGCCAGAATTTAGCCCCAGAACTGACTCTACCCACTATTCCCAACGTCGAAAGAAAGCTCCTTCTAGATTGGGGTGAGGGGCAGGGGTGAGAGAAAACATTTCTACTTCTTCTCAATAGGAGCATTATTCCCAGGGCTGTACTGTCCAATAGCCACGTGTGGCTTTTTAAATTTAAATTAATTAAAATCAAATAAAATTGAAATTTCAGGTCCTCAGCCTCACCCGCCACAGTGAAGGGCTCGACAGCCACACGTGGCTGGTGGCCATGGTTTTGGGCAGCACAGATACAGAACATTTCACCATCACAGAAAGTTCTCCTGGACGGTGCTGCTCTAGGGTACCACCCCCTCCAGATCTGAGTGACCCGGGAGACACCATTCTTTTTTTTTTTTTTTTTTTGCGGTACATGGGCCTCTCACTGTCGTGGCCTCTCCCCTTGCGGAGCACAGGCTCCCGACGCGCGGGCTCAGCGGCCATGGCTCACGGGCCCAGCCGCTCCGCGGCATGTGGGATCTTCCCGGACCGGGGCACGAACCCGCGTCCCCTGCATCGGCAGGCGGACTCTCAACCACTGCGCCACCAGGGAAGCCCACCATTCTCTTCTAAATCCAGAGTTCAGCCCATGGGGACCCATTCGTTTCCCTCCCTCCGCTAGGATCTCGTAAGAGCAGTGATATGAGAAAACATACTATCTTCAACCACAACACTCCTCCTCTTGCCAAAGGTCAAGGATAGTTCTTCACCAAACCCAAATTACTTTAAAAAGAAAAACCGAAGGCCTCAGCAGCAGCCCCTACTCCTGCCAGGCGCTCTCTACGAAGTCCCTGCCGGTCCCGCTCTCTCCCCTGGTCAGGGCACCTCTCCCTGCAGCTCCCTCGGGCTGGGCAGCCTGGAACCACACCCTCCCAAGCAGGCTGCCGCCTGGCCAGCTGACTCGAAGCTCACGTTCCTTGCCAAGGAGGAGCATTTTCCCCGTACCTAAGTCATTTGTCTTAGCTGCCAGGCTGCTCCTAACAAAGGACACAAGGATGACGAGGGCAGTTCCTGGAACTCCAACCCCACCAAGCTCATCTGGTGTGTTGCAAGCTTGGCCCTGGGTCCCCATCGCAGACAGGCACTTACCTGGCTGTGGACAGGCTATAAATAAGTCTTTTAAGATCTTGGTTTATTTACTCATGGTTGTTTTCTGTTCCCCCATGCAATCCTTTAATCTCAGCATGCTCCGGAACATTTTGAACTGTAAACCACGAGGGTAGGTCTGACCTTCTTGTCTTTGATTTTTATGGCGTGTCTTTTCCTAAATTTTCTCTGACCTAGTTTATTTTTAAATGAAATGGAATTAAAATTGAAGTTGACAATGCCAGGCCTCCCTAGGAGAAGACTGCCATCGTGACAGCGGAAGAGATTTAGGCTAACAGGAGACCTGGGACCTGCCATCCACTTGCAACATAACCCACTGGACTAGTCCCACCGTCGTCCTCCCCCTCCCCTGTATCACTGCCCTGCCCAGGTCATAACTCACCATGAGATGGTGAATAAGAACACCTTGCTGACAGAGCTGGGGCTGGGAACGATTTGTTGAAGAGTTGACCGTAGAGATTGTTCCAAGCTGTGTATCAAAATGAGTTTCCACAAAGGCCCAGGAGCTCCTCAAGGGCGGGGTCTGTGACTGCTATGGCCTGCATTGTGTCTCCGCAAATTTATATGTTGACGCCCTACCCTCAATGTGGTGGCATCTGGAGATGGAGCCTTTGGGAGGCAATTAAGAATTAGGTTTAAATGAAGTCGTGAGAGTGAGGTTCGCCTGGTGAGATTAGTGTCTAAGAAGAGGAAGACAGAGACCAGGTCCTTTCTCTCTCTTTTACTTCTCCCCCACTCCTTCCCGCCCTCCCACCACGTGAAAACCCCGAGAAAGGGTGGTCGTCTGCAAGCCAGGAACCGAGCCCTCACCAGGAAAAGACTCTGCCAGCACCCTGATCTTGGACTGCCAGCCTCCCGGACTGTGAGAAATGCATGTCTGTCATTAAAGCTCCCAGCCTGTGGTGGTGTTATGCTGGCCCGAGCCGACTAAGACAATGGCTTATTCATCACGGCATCCCTGAGGTCTGACACAGTGCCCGGCACACTGGAGACTTGTTTAGTAAATCATTGCTGTGCCACCGTGCCATCCCAACCTGGTCAATGGGACGTGCACCTCGGTAATTCTTCACCCTGATGGACTTGGCCTTGTCCCCATTGTGACCCAAAGCACCCATTTTTGAAGAGGCAGGTCCCCTGGGGTCAGTGAACAGGCATTCATTCTCATGACTTTGGAGGGAGAGGGGAGCTGCAATTGGACCTCATCGACCCCAGGTCTTACCAGTGTAGCTGTCTGATCTGATCACTAAACACAGGCCATTTGGGAACGATAACACATCCTATTGTATGGAAACTCCTGCTCAACTGATCTCTTCAGTATCTGCCTGCCCTGCCGCTCAGGAACGTGGTTTAACAGGCCTCTAATGCAGACATGGTACCTCTGGGATGCTTCCTGGAGGAGCAGGGCTTGCTTGAGTTGGCCTCAGAATTTCAGGAAGCAAATACTCCATCATTACAGTGGGTTTTGATGAGATCCCAAGCATTTTGCTTCCCTGAGCAGGGCTGGCAGGAGAGGGGCAGGGCTTTGCAGGGAGACAGAGCAGCACCTAGGGCTGGGTCAGAGCGTGCTTAGGAAAACCCTTCTGATTTGGCCCCCGGCTGGTCCTCAGACCTGAACTCCCAGATGGGCACACCTCACCCATTTGTGAGGTTTCACACAGCATGGCTTGTGATCAAAGGCCTGGACCACGAGTCAGCGGCCCTGGCTGAACATTAACCATCACCAGAATTGTGTTACCCAGGTAAGCTGGATCACCTCCATGTCTTTTTTTTTTTTTTTTTTTTTTTTTTGCGGTACGCGGGCCTCTCACTGTTGTGGCCTCTCCCATTGCGGAGCACAGGTTCCGGACGCGCAGGCTCAGCGGCCATGGCTCACGGGCCCAGCAGCTCCGCGGCACATGGGATCTTCCCAGACCGGGGCACGAACCCGTGTCCCCTGCATCGGCAGGCGGACTCTCAACCACTGAGCCACCAGGGAAGCCCCTCCATATGTCTTTTTGTGATGCTACAGCACTTCGAGCTCCTGCCAGATGAAAGGGATTAAACAAAACCTGAGAAGAGGGGTGAACGGAAGCCAGGGTGACCGCACAGCTCCTGGAGAAGATAACACTTCTCTGAGTTCAAGGGAGAACCAGGCGGGCCCTTGGAGGCAGGAAGGCACAGTTTCTCCTCCTACAGAATCACCCTAGTGTTCCCCTTTTTCCTCTCACTTCCCAGCTATCCAACCCTGGTACCCCGATACCCACGCCCTCTGCAATCCCCTCCCCTCCTGTGGGAAGACATGGTCCAAGGCTACAGCCGGGCTGGAGTCCCGGGCTCTTCTGCTAGCACTAGGGCCCCAGCCGACCCTGCTTTTGGAAGGGTACGAGGGGTGACTTTTGAGGGGCTAGAGGTCAAGGGGGGTATGTGGGAAGTGATCAGATTGTCTTGGAGAGGGAACAGGGGAGAGAATACTGCCCTCCACCCCCAGCAAGAACTGGCCATGGGGACTGGCTGTGCTCATGGCCAAAGCTCCCTGCCCTCGTCCTGGGGCAAATGGATCCCTCCAAGCACACAAGGACCCAGAGAACAGGAAGGGTGGCTTAGAAAGGAGACCACATGAGACAATCAATCCTTCATTTCTCTCTTCTGCAACACCGGCGTTGATAGGGATCCCGGGCAGTGCCCACCGAGTCAGGGCAGCACAATCGCTGCTCTCCTGCTGCAGGTCCCTCCCCAAGGTACCAAACCCCAGCTGAGACCACCCCCGCCCCCCAGTCCCAGCCCCTGACCATCACACACACACACACACACACACACACACACACACACACCAGTCCTAGGGTCAAGCCGGCCACCACAGCACCCTGGGCAGCAGGGCACTTGGTGTTGAGGACCATCAAACCATTCCCTCCTTCCAAAAACATGTCTTGAGTAGCCATTAAGTGCTCAGCACTGGCCTCGCACGGGCATAGGCGTGCCCCTCCCCAGCCCCAGCTCCCATCTGGGCACTCAGTCTGTTGAGACTCCCCCACAGGGACGCCCCTGGGCTATCTGGCAGCTGAGCGCAGCTGGCTGGTGCCACAGCTGACCAGTCCAGACCTGCGCCATCTCACCCAGGGAGCCTCGCCCAGGGCCGTCGACAGCCCCCGCACTCAATGCCCGAGGGCTGCCGTCCCACCTCCAAGGAAGGACACAGACGGGCCTCAACCATCACAGACACATCCAGGCTCCAGGGTGAGGATGTCTGATCTTACCTCCTCCCTCAGCCCTTCCCGGGACTTTTCCCGGCCCCCGTTTTGGGATGCTTGTGGAATTCTGTTCTCAGGTCTGATAGCCTTGAAGAAAGCACCTTTTGATAGGGTCTTACCCCCGGGGGTTCTAAAAGCCACCATTCCTGGTCATTCCCCACACGCACCACGCAAGCATCCCATCCCGCCCATGGGTCTGCTTGGGTCCAGGCCCCCTAGAGCGCCGCGCCCTTGGCGCTGGGGGTGGGCGCCAGGGCGCCCCGGTGAACGCGCTGGTGCTTGAGCAGGTGCTGCTTCTGGCGGAAGCCGCGGCCGCAGGAGGCACACAGGTAGGGCCGCTCGCCCGTGTGGTTGCGCCGGTGGCGCGTCAGGTTGGGCTTCTGGCTGAAGCGGCGCCCGCACTCTGGGCACGGGTAGGGCCGCTCGCCCGTGTGGATGCGCTGGTGGATGGTGAGCGCCGACCACCACAAGAAGGTCTTGCCGCACTCGTTGCAGATGAACTGGCGCGGCTCGCCCGGCCCGCCCGCCCGCGCCCGGCCCCACGGCACGTCCCCGGGCCCCTGGGCCGGCGAGGGGCCGTGCGACGGCGGCGGCGGCA